>NC_077240.1:72967500-73312500 GCF_947179165.1 Solanum dulcamara | reverse complement strand
TAAACCTATGAGAGGACTCCTCTCGATACAATGCGACTAGGAAAAAACATAAATGAGGGAGACTCTCCCCTTCCATGTGAATACAAGAAAGATACCTACACTAGTCCTATTCAAATAAGCTACATTTTATACATAGCTAAATGAAAAAGATCAAGTATACGAAGCTACATCTTTGTTCTTCCCAATTTTGTCATACCGATTTTGTCCAAGTTAGGAACATTAGAGATAAGAAATGTTCAAGGAGGTTGTTTGATCCTTTTTAATCTTCTTCTCCTGAAGCTTGCCATTCCTATCTTGTCTAGCTTTATGTAGCCCTTGGTTTCTTGTGGAAGTTGTTGAAGGTTGTAGAAGTGTTGTGTATTATCAAGTGTATGGCTGTACTTAGATAATGTATCAGCTGGAAAATTTGCTTCACGAAAAACATGTTTGCATTGGAAGAATTCTAGCAGTTGGACCAGTTGTTGGAGTTCATTAACGTAGTTTTGAATGTTCCAGGGTGGTTTGATGTCCAGATTCAGCCACTTGATCACAAGTTCAGAATCTACTTCCAATATTACTCTATTATAACCATGTTGAATGCACCAATTAATGTCAAAACTGGTTGCCTGCACTTCCGCTTGATTATTGGTTCCAACTCCCAAAGGAGAGGCAAAAACATATATCAAATTACCCTTATGATCCCTTACTATGCCTCCTGCTCCTATTTTTCCTGGGTTGCCTATGGCACTCCCATCAGTGTTCAGCTTAACTATGTTAGGGGGGGTTTGAGCCATTTAACCTGGATTACTTTTATGTCATGCTTACAGTTTTCTATCCAAATAATTAGATCCTTCCAAGCTGGTGGCCATGGGATATATGGAAAAGCTGTAGTAATAAGCATGTATATTTCCTTGATTATATTGAACTTCACTCTAGTAGTACTAGATTTCTTTCCTCCATATTTACTTGCACACTTGTTCTTCCAGACATTCCAGCAAATAAATATAGGGAGGGCTTGCAACATGAGTTTATGTACAACATTGTTTGGTTTGTAGGTCCACCATCTCATCAAGATGCCTCTAATGGAGTTGTGGTCCTGCATGATTCCCCCCCAGTTGGAGAAATATGTCCAGATGTGTTTAGCAAAGCTTTCAGAGACAAAAATGTGATCTATGTTGTCCAAACCAGGCCTGTAGCAGCATGAGCACTCTGCAGTTTCTCTCCCAAAAGAAATCAGTTTATCATTGGTTGGCAGTTTGTGTCTCAATGCTCTCCAAAGCAAGAATGAAGCCTTGAAAGGGATGTTAGTATGCCATGTCATCCTATCTGTCAATGTCTTGTTTTTTTTCTTTCTCACATTTTCCCAAGCTGATTTACAAGTGAAATTTCCATGTGATTGGAGCTTCCATTGAACTTGATCTAATGTGTTTTGTTGGTACATGATGTTAATATTGAGAATTGTGTGTATCATGTGTTGAGGGGCCTGTTGCCTGATTTTCTCTTCATTCCATTTTCCATTTGTCAAGAACATGGAGACAGTGGAGTTGTTGAATCTTGGAATATATTCATAGTGATTGGCTAGAGGGCCAATACCCAGCCAATCATCCCACCAGAAACTGCAGTTCCCTGAACATAAGGTCCACTTAATATGAGGTTCTATGTCACCTTTGTTCTTCATCATGTTCTTCCATATGAGAGATTGGCCTGTGTGCCACTTTTTTGTGACAGGATGAGCTTTTCGACAGTATTTAGCTCTCAAGAAATCCCCCCATAAAGATCTCTTAGTTCTGAACAACCACCAATGTTTGTATTGCATTGCCAGGCATATATCTTCCAAGTTTTTTACACCAATACCTCCCTCCTCATATGGTAAGCTAAGGGTTTCCCAAGAGGCCCAGTGGTACTTCCTTTTCTCCTTATCCCAACCCCAGAAGAAGTCAGCAATAAGGCATTTTATTTGTTTCAAAGTGGTTCTGGTAGGGGTTATGGCAGATAGCAGATGTATAGGAAGTGATTGAAGCACTGATTTGATCAAAGTGGCTCTCCCCCCATAGCTTAGCATCTTTGTCTGCCACCCTTGAATTTTAGCAATCACTTTTGAAACTATACTAGTGAAATATATGACCCTTTGTCTTCCTATATACAATGGACATCCCAAGTATGTCATAGGCCCATGAGTGCATTTATAACTAGTGATGGACACTACTCTATCCATTATATCATCAGGTGTGTTGGTAGGAATTAAGATTTGGCTTTTGTCCTTATTAATAAGCTGCCCAGAAATGCCTTCATACATCTGAAGAGTCTTCATGATGAGTTGAAGGGAATACTTGGAAGTTGAGGTGAAAATAATAATGTCATCTGCAAAACTCAAGTGGTTAATTTGAGGACCCCTTTTCTCCATTTGAAAACCAGTGTATAGATAGTGCTGATGAAGGTTGTTTAACATTCTGGTCAGCACCTCTGCACCAAGAACAAAGAGAGCAGGAGAGAGTGGGTCTTCCTGTTTGAGACCTCTTTTTGAATGGAAAAAACCATGCCTGCTGCCATTTATGATGACAGAGTACCAATTGTTAGACATTATTCTCCATACCATGTCTATGAAGGTTTTCCCAAATCCCATCTTTCTCATGACAAGACAGATAAAGGACCATGAGACCCTATCATAAGCCTTGGCCATGTCAAGTTTAATAACCACATTATCTCCAATTTTGGGTTTGTTTATGTTATGCATAATTTCTTGAGCCAACATAATGTTCTCAGATATGCTCCTTCCTTGGACAAACCCAGACTGATTATCAGAAATAAGATGTGGAAGGATGGGAGCCAGTCTGCTACTAAGGAGTTTGGAGATTATTTTGCTAATAAAATTGCTAAGAGATATAGGTCTGAATTCAGAGAGTCTGTTAGGATGTTCAACTTTTGGGAGTAGAACCAGACATGCATGGGAGACGTATTTTGGGATGTCATGGCCATTAAAGAAGAACAGAATCAGCTCCAAAAGGTCCTCACTGATAATGTCCCAGCATACCTGGAAAAACTTGCCACTCATCCCATCAGGACCTGCAGCAGAAGTACCACTCATAGAGAAAATCACTTTCTGTAACTCCTCTTTAGTAGGTACCCTTTGCAACATGTGGTTTTGATTGTCACTGACCTTTCTAGGTATGTACTTAAGGAAATCTTCATTGATTTTCTTGTTGTCTGTAGTAAATATCTTTTCAAAGTAATGACATGCAGCCTTGGCAATTTCCTCATTTCCCTGAATACTATTACCCTGATCATCTTCAATTTTGTGAATATACAGTCTTCTCCTTCTCCCTCTAATGATAGCATGGAAGTAATTGGAGTTGGCATCCCCTTCCTTAAACCAGTGGAGTTGAGTTTTTTGTTTGAGGATGAATTGCTCTATCTTTAGATACCTGATGTATTTGGCATTGATCAAGTTCAACTTGGTTCTATTATCTTCGGAGTTATCACTGATTATTGCATCCTCAGCCTCTCTAACTTTTGTCTCAAAATCAGTGATGGAAGAGAAAATATCACCATATTCTTGTCTTGACCACCTACTCAGAGTATAGGGATATCCAAACCCACAATCAGAAAAGAAAATAACAAAATTTGCAAAGTTTTCTGACATTTCATCAAACATGTAATGGACATATTAACACCAACTTAGAAAATCTTGATTATTTCTAATTGTTCTTAGGAAACAATAATTCCTCTCAGAATAACAAAAAATGACGAAAACATAAATCATATACATTAAACAATTAAAGCACTATAAGAACAAGAAAGAAGAGAAAATTTTCAACTGACAGCATATGAATAAGAATTTCGACAAAAAGATTTAGTCTATTTTCGAACTAAAAAGCTAAAA
Source organism: Solanum dulcamara (assembly GCF_947179165.1). Taxonomy (NCBI): domain Eukaryota; kingdom Viridiplantae; phylum Streptophyta; class Magnoliopsida; order Solanales; family Solanaceae; genus Solanum; species Solanum dulcamara. The sequence goes on along the minus strand of NC_077240.1, from coordinate 73,308,641 downwards.
TTTTGAAGCCTCCTACTTGTTAGATCCTGGAGGTGGAAGACAATCGGGACTGGGGTGGGAAAAGTCACGGACCTGACATGTTTTTTTTGGTTGGTGTGTTAGTTTCTTGACTGCAATTAACAAAAGGATGGATTTTGCAACTTTTGAAATAGTATAGGGATGTTTTCTGTTTATTAAGATAACATAAGGATGCACCTTATGTTTAAGCCATAGTTTAGGGATGATTTTAGCCAAAAACTCTTAAGTGGACACATGGTCACTATCTTGTTTTGTTCCTATATATCATTATTGCTTTCGATTAATGAGTGTTGTTTGCTAATGCATGTCTTCTTGATTTTGTGAGATTTACATTCGTGGACGAATTGTTTTCGAGAATAGGGGAATGATAGCATCCACGTTGGCATAGTTTCATTAAAATTGACGGGCTTCAATCAAAAATCAAGAATATGTTTATCACGAAATAAGGTCCAAATTTAAGCCCAAAACGAAGAAGATTGAGCCACATGAAGCCTCAAAAGAGAGCCCAAAAAGATGGATGTTCAAAGTCAAAGTTTTCTAATTTAAAAGTTTCTTAGTTTAAAGTTTCCTAGTTATTATTTTCATAAAAATAGGAATTGAATCCCATTCTATTTGGGATAGGTTTTCCCTATATATAGGGGTAGGTTTTATTATTTCGAAGACATTATGATGATTAATATTATTTGAGAAGTTTTTCTTCTTTACAACTTTATGTGTGGTGACTATGGATTTATCTTACAACCTTATAAGAACGATTCTTTAAGAAGTAAGATTAATTCTTAACTTGATATTTTTGGTTCTTATTCGTAAATTAAAGAAGGTGATTAGTCTTATACTAATTATTGTCTTTAGTTTCTTCAAAATAGGGGTCTAGATCACTTTTGATCTAAATTCTTGAATTGACTCTATTAGTATCATAATTAGCCTTAATTCGCTAATTTTTAAATACTAAGATCAATTAGGGTTCTTAGCCCATCTTTTGAATTTGGGGATTTTCTTCTCCAATTTCTCATATCTTTAAATTCTTGTCTTTAATTTATTTATTTTCGTTGTCACATTAGTTTCATGTTTATTCAGGTAATCCGATTCTTATCAATATGTTGCGTTGTCACATTTATTGAGTTACTATAGTTACATGCTAGGCCACAAAATTAGTAACAGAACCTGCATAGAGAACATATCGATTACACTCTGCCCATTCTACAGCATTGCTGCAGCAATAAAAACCGCCTTAGATTCTTTTGATCGATGCAACTCCATTGCATAAGAAACACAAGCGCCTCCAATATCGTGGCCAACCAAAATGACCTGCATTAAGACAGAACCAATTTACATGCCTTTCAACATTTAAATTTGAGAAAGCACCAATGCACATACTCATTTTGAACGAGTCAAGGTACATTTTGTCGTACCTTATTGCCATTGGGTAGATTTTCAAGATAATCGGTTAGGGGTTTCACATATTCGGAAAAGGTGGTAATGTTGTTGGAGTCAAAAAGAATGAGCACCAGAACCAGTTAAGTCTATCTCATCAACTTGATATCCTGTTTCTTTAAGTAGTGTTGTAGTTTTGTACCAACACCAAACACCAAACACCAAAACCGTCTCCATGGACAAGAACAAAATGTTTGGTCTCTAAATTTTCAAGTTTTGTACCCTGAGAAGGTCAAACAATTACAACAAAAGTTATCAGCCAAACAATTGAAGAATAAATGTGGACAATCACAAGACAACTCATTTGAGGAGAATGAGATAAAGTACAATACTAACAATCTGCATATTCTTCTGCTACTAGCAAGACTTGAGCCCAAACCAAAATCATTATGAGTATTATTGAGACCGGTGGCGAAGCCAGGATTTGTAGTCTATGGGTTCTAAACTACAATCCTTTTTGCTTACTGGATTTTGATTAGATTATTTATATATATTGAGTGAATTTTTTAATACAACTACAAGGTTTGGGCGAACATGCAACTTTCAGGTTGGCTCTGCTCTGTTTGAGACTTCAGCCTTGCCTCTTTTCTCTAAACATGGGATTCAAAAGTATAGGACTTACCAAATCCTTGAGATTTAAAAATAGGGAAAAGGGGCAAATCCCTCAACAGTGTGATTTAGAGTATGCCAGCCTATTCGCTTTGAGCCGAAGCAGACGCTGCCCATGGAAAGCCTTTTCCTTTGTGAACATGCGATGTATCCTCGTTAAAAAAATAGTGCATACATACCCTCGCCGTCTATCAACTGGTGCATATTTACCCTTTTATTTTATAAAATCACAAATAGATTTTGTTATAGAATTTGAAGACAAGAAAGTAGCAATACCTGATTAAGGATCTCCAAGTGTTGGGATAGAGAATCAGACAATAACCTCGAACGAGAACTCGAGCTTCTTGGAATCCTCTTTTGCTTCTTTGAGGATGCTAAAGGGTCCCTTAGAGAAACAGATCGTTCGAATTGAGTGAGTGTTCCATTTTGGTGATGGTGTTGGAGAAGCAAAGTTGCAGCAACTCGAGCTTATTCTTTTATATAATCATCACCAAGAGTACTTGGAGTACCACTAGTCTCCTTTGGATGTATTTTATCCAATCTTTGGCTAGTTGAGTTTAAAAAAATATATGGAGGAATTAGACTATGTGAATGTGATGATGATGATCTTTTTTTTGTTTCTTTTGGTACTAGCTTGATTTTTAGAGAAACATAGTGTCAATGAATTCCCCATGATTGTTCTAGTCAGCTTTAGTCTGGAGATTGACGATTGACCTGTTTTGACAACTCGTGGTGGAATACTCTCTGACGGATTCACTCTATTATATATTTTCTCCTATTTTATTTGTATGTTGAATGAGAGAGAAGGTTTTCTACATGAATGTTTTATATTGTGTTTGATCGAGAAGAGAAACTTCCAAGAAATTTGTTTGATAAATTGGAAGTTTGGAACAATGATTTGGAAGGGGCTATGAATGAGTTGAAAGTTGAAGTCATCTAGAAATAGGCGCAAGGAGAAAAAAGGTTCCTACAATGGAATAGTACAATGTTGACCTTCCAATTGAATATATATATATATATATATAATTTTATTTTTCCTCTATAGTCCTTAAATAAATATGAGCCTATACTAAAGTGAGATTTCTATGCTCTCGTTTATCCGTCTCCTCATAGTTCAATGTGCCACATAGGTGGCTCTTTTATTACAGTTCAAAGAGAAATTTCTTAATTTTTTTTAAGAATGTAATGTCCAGACTAGCTTTCGTACATCTCGAATAATTATAAGAGATACATATCACTTTCCATCATCAATAAATTCCAAATAACTTTGTACACCAAAGCTAAGACAACGGACAGATGAACCTAAATTTTTTTTGATGAATAATATCCAATGAAAATGTAGGAGTTGACTGGTCCAATTGCAATAATTCCACTTTGTCCTATTGAAACTTTTCTTATTTCAAGTCCTATATATAACTTTGTCCCAGAGATATGATTGATTTAATCTCTTACCACAACCACAATTTTTTAACAGCTTAACTGAAGTCATGGAATCAATTTCTTCTTCTGTGAGTAATTCACACTACTGTCCTCAATGGAAGTACGATGTCTTCTTAAGTTTTAGAGGTGAAGATACTCGTGAAACATTTATGGGTTACTTATACGAACGTTTAACAAGGAGGGGAATAATCACCTTTCAAGATAATAAAAGGCTAGAGCATGGTGATTCGATCCCAGAAGAACTCTCGAAAGCTATCAAAGACTCTCAAGTTGTCCTTGTCATTTTCTCAAAGAATTATGCTACATCAAGGTGGTGCTTGGATGAACTAGTGAACATCATGGAATGCGCGAAAGATGAAAATGACCAAAAAACAATCATACCGGTATTCTATGGTGTGGATGTAACAGATGTTCGAAACCAAAGTAAGAGCTTTGGAGAAGCATTTGCCAAACATGAATTGAAGTATAAGGATGATGGTGAGGCAGGGATACAGAAGGTGCAAAGATGGAGGACTGCCCTAACTGCTGCCGCAAATCTAAAAGGATATGTATTCCCCAACGGGTGAGTTAAATTAGGTGTGTCAAATGTACGGATAAGGTTGAAATTGACAATATTAAAATGGGTAAGTAAAAATCGGGTTGGGTGATGATGCGTCTAAATTTATTTTGGGCTCAAATGGATTGGGCTAAAATTTGGATTGAGTCATGATTCGCCCAATTTGATCCGCTTAATCTCAATAATTTTAATATATTATTATTTATCTTTTATAATCATAATTTGAATTTCAGCTCAAGAAAATAAAAATAAAAATTTACAAATTGATAGATTAATCCTAAAAGATATAAATAGATAGTAATTCATACTTTTAATATAAGAACTTACATTATACAAATTCAAATAAAGTCTTAAAACGGATTGAAATTGGAGATTAAGTTAACTCAATTGAAGTTTATTTTAAAATGGGTTAAGGCTTGAATGAGTTGGGATTGAACCCAATACAAATTATCTTGAGCTCATTCCATAAAAGTTTGGACGAGTTTAGCGGGTTATCTATATTTGGGCTCATTTTGACACCCCTAAGTTAAACGATTGGAATAATTTGTGAAGACTAGCTATACACATAAATCATAATTATGTTCTACTATAAGAGTTTGGTTTATGTGATTTGTCCTTTTTTATCATAATTATGGACTCTACAATGTACATTGTCCTTTGCAGGGTTGAATCAGACTGTATTGAGCGTATTGTTGATGTCATTTCGTCCAAATGCAAGACTTCAGTATCTTATTCGCACAAAGTTGTGGGAATAGATACTCAATTAGAGAAAGTAGAATCCCTACTAGAGATGGGAATTGATGATGTTAGGATTGTGTGGATTTGGGGAATGGGGGGAATTGGTAAAACAACAATAGCAAATGCTATTTATAATAAACTCTCGTCCAGCAAATTTAAAGATGCATGTTTGCTTGAGGATATCAAAGAAAAAAAACATAAAATGTACTCTCTGCAAAATATCCTTCTCTCTAAACTGTTAGGTGAAAAAGAAAATTGCGTGAATAATAAGGAGGAGGGGAGGAGCCTGATAGCTCGTAGACTTCGGTTTAAGAAGGTTTTAGTGGTGCTTGATGACATAGATCACAGAGACCAGTTGGATTACCTAGCAGGGGATCTTCATTGGTTTGGCAAGGGCAGTAGGATTATTGCAACTACTAGAGATAAGCGTTTGATAGGGAATAATGTACTACATGAAGTGGAAACACTGATTGACGGTGATGCTATTAAATTGTTCAATCAATACGCTTTCATGGAAAAAGTTCCAGATGTGTGTTTTAATAACCTAACGTTGGAGATAGTTAGTCATGCTAAAGGCCATCCTTTAGCCCTGAAAGTGTGGGGTTCTTTATTACACGGGAAGGGTATGATTGTGTGGAGAAGTGCTCTAGACCGAATAAGGGAAAACTCTGGTTCAGAAATTATTGAAAACCTCAAAATAAGTTATGATGGACTGGAGCCAAATGAGAAAGAGATATTTCTAGATATTGCATGTTTCTTCCGAGGAAAAGAAAAGAAACAAGTCATGCAAATCCTTGAGAGTTGTGATTTTCCAGCTGAATATGGATTGAACGTCCTAATCGACAAATCTCTTGTGTTCATTTCCGATCATAATAAGATTCAAATGCATGACTTAATACAAGATATGGGTCAATATATAGTGAAAATGCAAAAGCATCCAGGCGAACGTAGCAGACTATGGAAAACTGAAGATGTCAAAGAAGTGATGGTTGACAATATGGTAAGTAGGCTAAACAATACAATAACATTCAATTTCTACTTTTCATATTCAAAAGATATATAGGGCAGTCAATTCCAATTATTTTTTCCTCTTGCTTCATATTCTTGCAAGTATATACCATTTTAGTTGTTTACTTTAATAGGAGAAGCAAAAGTAGCATTAGTGGCCTATGTTTTGTTGACTCATGATCCTTTTACCAGGGGACTATGGCAGTGGAAGGGATCTGGTTTACTTTTATTCAAAAGCTATGCTTTAGCAAAGAGGCAATGAAAAATATGAAAAGACTTAGGATATTATACATATGTAGCTTCCTCTATCCGATTGATCGAGAAGATGTTCTCTACGACTCCAATTGCCATGATGGCTCCATTGAGTACCTGCCCAACAACTTGTGTTGGTTTGTCTGGCATGAATTTCCTTGGAAGTCATTGCCAGAAAATTTTGAACCCCAGAGGCTTGTTCATCTTGAACTCCAGGGGAGTTCGTTGCACGATTTATGGACCGAAAGAAAGGTACCATTTCTAATTTGGCATAATGCTGAAAACTTTCCTAAACTTGGTACGTTTTATTCAGTGTAGACCTAAACTTGTGTTATTTAGTTTCTGAACATGTAATTTCCATATAAATTTGAAAATAAAAACAGTTTCTAATTTCCCACAAAATATTTTGTTGACTCTCATAATCTAAAGGAGTAAATTAAACAATCTCCTTCTATATTCTAAATAGGTGTTTTTGCCATCTCTACGAAAGCTAGATCTCAGCTACTCCAAAAGCTTGATACGAACACCAGATTTCACGGGGATGCCAAATTTGGAGTATTTGAATCTGAGGGGATGTACGAGTCTTAAAGAGGTTCACCATTCCTTGGGATGTTCCAGAAAACTCATCCAGTTAGATTTGTATCATTGTGAAAGACTTGAGAGGTTTCCGCGTGTTAATGTGGAATCTCTTAAATCTCTGGATCTACTAGGTTGCTCTAGTTTAGAGAAATTTCCAGAAATCCTCGGAAAAATGAAGCTGGAGTTAGAGATTCACATGCGATTTACATGGATAAGGGAACTTCCATCTTCTGTTATTCAGCACCAAGCTCGTCTTAGAGTGCTAGATTTGAGTGATATGAAAAAACTTGTAGCTCTTCCGAGCAGTGTTTGCAAGTTGAAAAGTTTGGTGAAGCTAGATGTGTCCTACTGCTCAAAACTTGAAAGCTTGCCAGAAGAGATACGTGATTTAGAAAACTTGGAGGAGCTTCATGCCAGACATACTCTAATTTCACGACCTCCCTCTTCCATCGTCTGCTTGAACAAGCTTAAATTCTTGACTTTTGCAAAACAAGAATCAGAAGATGGAGTGTACTTTGTGTTCCCTCAGGTGAATGGAGGGTTACACTCATTTGAAATTCTGAATCTCGGTTGCTGCAATCTAATAGATGGAGGACTTCCGGAAGACATAGGATGCTTACACTCTTTGAAAAGGTTGTATCTCAGTAGAAATAACTTCCATCATTTGCCTCGAAGCATAGCCCAGCTTGTTGCTCTTCGATCCTTGAACTTATCACATTGCAAGAAGCTTAAACAGCTGCCAGAATTTCCAGAGCAATTAGATACAATATATGCAGATTGGAGCAAGCATTCGATCTGTAATTCGTTGTTTCAGAATATCTCATTATTGCAGCATGACATCTCTACTTCAGATTCCTTGTCACTAAGATTGTTTACCAGTAGGACACTGACAATTCCAACTTGGTTCCACAGTCGGAGAACTGGTAAAATTGGATTAGTCAATTTGCCTGAAAATTGGTATGTACCTGATAACTTCTTGGGATTTGCTGTATGTTACACTGGCAGGTTAATGTACGTGACAATGACAACTCACTTGATTCCCTTATGTTATGATTCGAAATTATGGATGACCTTGAAACTGGACTTACTCGAGCCTGACAGTAATTGTCTTGTACGTAAATACTCACCTGATTCCGTTATTCATTTTTTCTTTGTACCTTTTGCTGGCTTATGGAATACATCAAAGGCGAATGGAAAAACACCAAATGACTATGGGCGTATTATGTTATCTTTCTCTGGAGATGTGGAGTATGGATTTCGTTTGTTGTATAAAGATGTTTGTATTGGGACAAGGAGGAGCAGATATGATAGTAGTAAACACCCCGACTCTGTCACCAATGAAGCCAGTTGCTCCTCTTCTAAGAAACAAAGGTCACATTTCTAATATTCTGAAACTTTTCATTGATGGAAGATGTACATATCAACAATTAGTTTTGTCTATTCCTTCTCCATCTTGTCTCTGTTTGTGCTGAGCCACGATTTACTGCGGTGAGTTGAAGGATGTAAACAAGCATAAATTTTTGATGTTCAAGTTAGAAACATGTCAATGAAATCCCCATGGTTGTAACTTGTAGTGGTCAGTTTTGGGTTGACGATTGACAAATGATTAACGTGCTTTGACAGCTCGTGGTGGATTTACTCTCTAATGAATTCACTCTGTTATTACTTCCTTTTTTTTTTGTATGTTGAATGAGAGAGAAGGCTTTCAACATGAATTGGTCTATATATGTTTGCGAAGATAAACTTATTCAGTAATATACACAATTAGCAAGTAAACAAATGCCAAATCTAACTTATTCAGTAATTAAGGGGCATAATTTAGAATATACACATTGAAAATTGCCAAACAAATTGGAACAAATGATGTATGAATCAGAAGCACTTTCAAGAAAATGGGAAAGGAAAAACGGAACTATTTTAAATGGACAATAAGGAGGAAGAGAAACTCACTTGAATAATTTGCATACTTCCCAATCCCAACGTTATTCAAAATTGTACACTAGAAAGACCAAAAAATTGAATGTTGTCCTGCCATTGGCTATCATGAAGCCCGAGCCCAAGCCAGAGGGGTGCAAGGGGTTTATCCAAATCATTTTCGCCAGAAACATTACATTGTATATACAGGTCAAAACTATTTTTTATGTATATATACTCGTTTGAATTCCCTTCACTACTTCATGTGTTTACTTTTTTATATTTTGAATCTCCTTACTGAAAATCCTGCCCGAGCTCTAATGAACAATGAACCAACAAGCATCACTCACTTCCATCCCTCGTGATTCTAGGAGATGAATACAATCAGAATAAGATTTCGAACAACAATGTTCTTTCCATTTACAGTAACACCAGCAGCCAAATGCTCAGAAACAGTGGAAGTCATAGCTTTGCTACGATGGTCAGTTAGAGCAGCAACTAGGTCAGATTTGACATGGCTAGCAGCAGCTTCTTGGCGACGATGAACACTTGAAGTGCATTTGGGCCACATAGGGGAATCCAGGATCTAGAGTCAGAGGACTTATTCAGAACAAGTGCGATTCTATTATATGTATACATTGTTTTCAAAAATTGTTATATATGTATATACATAGTTCGACCAAAAGTAATAACCCGCCTAAGCTTTACTTTTGCTCAGGGGCAGAATGAACCCCTTTGAACGAAAAATCACACTGTATACATAAGGTCAAAATCTTTTTTATGTTTATACAGACGATAAACCTTTAATGAAAATTCTGACTTGGTCACTGCAATTAAGCGGGACCGAGTTGGACAATAAAAGTAGTAGATTGATCATTTCCAGCAGCAGCCCTGTTTTCTCGATCACTTATGGCAACAACAAGACCAACTTAACCACTTACAAGAACAACATATCCAGCTTGACCACTTACAAGAACAACACATCCAGCTTGACCACTTATAAGAACAACATTTCCAGCTTGACCACTTACAAGAAAAGCAACCTGAGCACTTACAGCAACAGCTTTGCCACCTAGTGCAGCATGACCCGCAGCTACAATAGGAAGAGAAGCATGACCTCCATCTGGACTTCTTTCTTGTGTAATAAACAACATCGCAAAAAGGTTCGGTGGACTTTTTATCTCTGCAATAAACAATAATATATTCCATCAACACTAAAATGCGTGATTGCAAGCTCCATATTTCTGGGAAGAAATAAGATCACGAATAATCTTTCATGTAAAACATTTAAGTTGAAGACATGAGCAAACACATTTATACGAATGACAACTTAGATGAACATAACTCTACCTCTATATTGGTGATGCTTAACTGAAACTAAAATGCACATCCGCGTAATAATTAATGAAGCAAGACATTACCAGTGACATGGAAAAGAAAAGGGAAGAACTATACATATGCTAAAAGCAGATGATATTAGCAAGAAAGATAGGAACTGGTACTCACGTCGGAAAAGCTAAAGACGTATCATTACCATTGGAATGGTGATAGGAGTTTCTAAACCCTCCGTTCCCTTCGGAATGGCTAATGGCAGTTGAATAGTCTCTGTTCCCTCTTAATTTTATTTCCTCTTCAAAATGAGGTTCTTTCTTAATTGATTTATGTTGAATTCCTGCTTCAATAAGGTTGCTTCGATCAACCACGCCCCTTTCTGTATCAAATACAGAACTCTTTTCCGTATGTTCTCCTCCATTTACAGGTGATGAGTGTCTTAAGCTAATTAGCTTCCCAGACTTACTAATTTCTTCACATGTATCCAATTCCACACACTTGGGTAGTTCTGCTGACTTCCTCGAAAGACTGACATTGATACTAAATAATGACTCGTCAGAGGCAGCACTCCATTCGTTAGGTGTTGAGGATTTACTTTCGAAAATTGAAGATGGAACTCTGTTGGGATCATAACCTCCTTGCCTTTCCATCACTTGGATAAAAGGAGATTTTGTAATTGACATGGTTGGCAATAACGATTCATCAGTAACGTCTGAAACCTGCGAGGCGGAGCTTGTTGATGTGTTCAGTTTCAAATCATTGTAGTCCTCTTGAGATAAAGGTTTGGTGCCCGGAGGAAATTTAGAATATGGTACATTTGATGAGATAGAGTTGGATGCTATTTTTGGATTCATTAGTATGAAATCATCAGAGGAATAACCGGACGAGGATGAAAACGTGGAACAGGAAAGTTCTGAACTTTTACTTGACCCTGAAACACTATCATTTAAGATTGAATCCGAGCTTGTTCTACTTTTACTCTCATGTTTAGAATCCCGGAGAAAGATTATTGGTGACTTTGCCTCAGTTTCACTTTTACTTACCACTGCATCTGTCCGAGAATGATTACGGATTCCACTTCCATATTTAGGGCTCATGACTGGATTAAAGCTACAAATCACCTGGAAAACCATCAACTTGATTAGATGCACAAACAACGTCTAGTCAATGTAAATATAAGAAAAAGATAGATGAAATTATTATTGTTTGAGGAAGCAATGCAACAATCACAACGAGCACCATATCATGCAAAGAAGAAGTACCTACCTCAAACTCCTGACTCTCAACGGTTGCCTTCTCCTAGGTTCAGTCGAAAATAGAATGCACATGGAAACAGAGGCGGATCTAGGCTTAAAACTTAACAGATTTAACTACTAAGGCTCGTAGCCTTATCGTAAAAAGGCTCAATACACCTCTACATGGACAGTGAACTTCATTAGCAAAAAAACCATCGAACAAAAGCCATTTACGAAATGGATATAATCTCCATACAACGATCTATAAAATAGAATCATTACCTAATGCAAATACCACTTAAATGTCATTATTTCCTACAAATGGAGCTGCCTCAAATGAATATTGCTGGAAGTGGAACCACAAATTTCACCCTTTGGCCAACTCAGAATCTACAACCACCCACTAAAAGTTTCTCTAAAATGGAAGATAGAGAACGAAATCAGCAAATGACAATGAGCAACAAGAATCATGAATGTGAATTTACATGTGATTTATGTGAATTAATCCTAATTAGTGAATCTAAAATCTAATTTTAACCCCAAATTGAAAAGCTTTTATTGACCAATAAGTAAGAAATTGAGTATTTTTGTCTAAATTAATACATTTTACCTAGTAAGTGAAATCTTGGATTCTATTTTTTCTCTCTTGATCCTTCTTCAACTTCTAAATTTCTTTCTTGAGGTTCATAATTTCTGTCATTTATGGAAGAATTGAAAAGAGAAAGAAGGATTAATTTTTTTTTATTTTTTTGGGAGGAAATTGATAAGAAAAAGTTGGGAGGGCAAAGAGTGGGTTTCGGTGTCATCACTCTCATTGTTCTTGTATAACGAACTTAACTAACATCTTCCTCACGTGATCTACACGTGCATTGAGACACCAATGTAATATCTCTTGCTTCAGTGGATATTCAATTGATTTTATAACTGACATTTTTTCGCAAGTTCACATTTTAACTATCAATTTTTTTAAAAAAATTTGACCATTTATGTATTAAAACATACACATATCAATTGTTAGCTGTTTCATTTTTCTATCTGAACTATTATATCTTTTAGGTAAAAAAAGTGAATAGATAATTAAAATGTGTTTTAATATATAAGTATTAATAGTTTAGATAGATAAAAGGAATCATTGTTAATTAAAGTGAGAAACTCGCAAAAAAAATTACAATTTAAATGTGTTTTTAATTATTAGCTTTAATCGTTGTGTAAGAGAAATGACCTTGTGATTGCATATAGCATTAGAATTACTAAATCATTATAAAGTGGTTAAGATATTGATTATCGATTTAAACGTTATTTATTTTTACTTTTGTCAAAGGTGTTATCAGAGAAAAATGGGCAATCTGAAATTGGCCTAATTTTGGTTTCTTTATCTTTTCTTCTTCTTTTTCAAATATTTACTACAAGCAAGGCTTAAATAAACAAATGCACACATTTCATACTTTTAACGGAAAAGGGTCAAAAATGTTTTTAAATTATGTAAAGTGAACAAAAACGCTCTTTCTTTATAGTTTGATTTTAAAATGTCTTTTTCGTCAATACTTTGGTCCGAAAATGCCCCTTTTCCAAATAATATATTGTTTATTTTCTTTTTGAACACATTCTTTTCCTAATAATATTTTTTATTAGCAATCGTTTATTCTACTTCAATTGTTGTTGTTGTATTCTACTTCAATTCAAAAAATTTTTTTTTTTTTTTTATTTTATTATTAAACTATAGAGGTATTAAGCTACTAAGCCATATTATGAAAGTGTGGGAAAGAGTGGTGGAGATGAGGGTGAGGAGAGGCGTGTCTATTTCAGAGAACCAGTTCAGATTTATGCCGGAACGCTCAACTACAGAGGCCATCCATCTTATGAGGAGACTGGTGGAGCAGTATAGGGAGAGGAAGAGGTACTTGCATATGGTATTCATCGACCTAGAAAAAGCTTATGATAAAGTTCCATGAGAGATACTATGGAGATGTTTGGAGACTAAAGATGTACATGTGTCATACATTAGGGTGATCAAAGACATGTATGAGGGAGCCAAAACCAAGGTAAGGACAGTAGGAGGGGACTCAGAGCACTTCCAAGTTGTGATGCGGTTGCTGTCACGCCCCGAGGGGGTACCCTAGATGTGACCGGCACTCGAAGACCATTTCTGGTCCCTAAGTGAACCACTTGGTCCAATCACACATCTATTCAATATCAATCAACCAGCGGAAAGTTTAAAATAAAGAAATAATTTGGCGGGCAATCCAAATCGACGATCTAACTCAAGAAAGAAAGGTCATGAGCCAACAAATCAAACTCCGATCTTTGTCATTAAAATAGTTTGACAAGAATAATTCAAGGAAAGAAAATACTCAATCGACCCATCACTATCTAGTCTATGAAGCCTCTATCACTACTATCTAATTGGTGCCAATGACATGTTCATGGCTACCTCAAATCAAAATGAAAAGGGCTAACTCGATGCAAGAATAATATAAGCGGTGTCCTCCGGATGTAGGGGAGGACTCACCAATACGCTGAGTGTGTATAGATCCTCGATGGTGCTCTTATTGACGATCTCTTAAACCTGTCTCTGCATCATGAAACGATGCAGGTCCAAATGAACGTCAGTACATGGAATGTACAAGTATGTAATATGGTAGAATAAAAACATACCTCAAGAAAGAGTAACGTTGATTCAAATATCTCAACTTAGAAAGATAAGAGAGACTCAATCAAAGTGTCATAAGTCTAAAGTAAGAATGCATTTTTAGACAAAGACCAATTCCATACAATCCAATCCAATCGTACACTATCCGATCACATATCATTTAATTCAATCCACCACATATCACCTACTCCAATCCAATCATACACAATCCAATCATATATCCTCCAATCCAATTCAATCATATACAATCAACTCAATAAACAACTCAACAATTAAGTCAAAGGACTCAACTCAATAAATATGCAAATTAGAACTTAGTAATGTGATATAATCCAACTCAATTATCAACAAGCTCAATCAAACCAATCAAATCAATGTATAATCCACTTAATTTGGGAGTTTCTCTAACCGGCAACAATCCCACCACCTATATATAGGTGATGCACAACGAGTCACGCCGTTGCTCCGTCCGTTCATACTTGCCAGGGTATGAACGACTCAAACCAATTATGGATCCGTCAATCAATCAAGTCCTATCATTTCAGGATAATGAAATAGGGAAACATCCGACACGGTACAATCCCTTCCTACGTTGACGGCGTAGTTTATGGGATTCGAGTATGGACTATACTCTTACCCAATTCGGTGCTCAATACTCCTCCCAAGACTCAATACGCTCATAGATATTAAGTGAGTAAAATATTTAAAATACTCATTTAGTCTCTTAGGACTTAATTTCAAATCAACTCATTTAGTCTCATTGGACTCTTTTCAAAACTCAATCAGTCTGGTCTCATTGGACCCTCTTTCAAATCGACTCATCTAAATCATCAAACTCTTCTCTTCAAATTTGATACCATCTCAACTCAATGGATGTAGAGAATATTATGCATTTAAATATAATTCCAACTCCTCAACTCAAATTTAAAATAAATATTTTAATGAAAAGAAATACTCAACTCATTTATACTCAAAATGTTCATGTTCAAAACAAAATGAAGGACTTCTCAAACCCAACTCATGCTTAAACTCTTTTAAATCATAGATAAAAATATTCATTCTTTAAACTCAAAAATAGTGGATAAATAGTTTATACAAAAATGCTCACAATCATTTATTTAAAACTCCTTCTCAAAAAATCATTTATTTTCAAAATGCTCATAAGACTCCAATCAAATCAAATTGTGCAAATCACATATCACATAATCACATTAGACTTGAATTTACTTCATCACACAACATCCACATCAACATAACCTCTTCATTCACATCATCGTCAAACATCATCATTCATAAACTATTCCAATTCATTCTTTTCATTTCAATCAATACATATACACAAACCATCCATCTACAACTCAAGAGAAATTATGACCAAAAAAAGAAATCACATCTTGGGATCATGTGAATGAATACATGAATCCATACTCTCAACAAAACTCAACTCAAGAACACCATCAATACATATGAATTTATATACAAAATTCATTTGTAGTCACCAATATGAAATATAACTATTTAGTCATGAAAATCGCCAATCGATTTCTAGTACATAAAAATATCCTAGAGTTTAGGAAAATTTCAAGAAAAGTCTTCATAAAAGGTTCAAATCTTTCACAACTTCTACCTAACACATGTATGGGCATATGGAAGAACTCAATCCATATTTTAGGTTAGCCTTACATACCTTAGAGTAGATTTTGAAGACACCTTTTTGTTGGGTCTTCAATGGGAAGCTTGAACCCTTGAGCTTTTGAGGGCAAATTTTTGTTGGAGATGTTTGGAAGAGAAAAGCAGATGAAGATTAGGATTTTTGGGAGGTGAGAAGGCTGAAAAATGATCCCAAAACGTTCCAAGTTGGGTATATATAATTAGGGAAAAAGTTCAAGTTGCCCCTCTTCAAAAATCTGGAAAACTGGGCAAAAATCTTGCTGGCGTTATAGTGGCGCGTCGCGCCACTGCAGCGCCAAGCCAAAATAGGCTTAAAACCCTGCACATCTAATAGTGGCGCATCGCGCCAAGGACCAAACTACTGAGGCTGTTTTCTGGCGCTAAAGTGGCGCGTCGCGCCACTGGGGCGCCAAGCCTAAATTTCCTCCAGTGGTCGCTCAGGCCTGAAATTCCTGCAGTACTAGTCTGTAGTAAAATGGTCATAACTTTTGACTCCGAACTCCAACAATTGCAATCTTAGTGGCGTTGGAAAGAAGACTCAAAGACATTTAATTTGGTAGGTCGTGGTCCACCCAGTTCATTATAACCTAGGAGATATGGTCGTTTGGCGTTTACCTTTATACTAACTCATCTGAAAACTAATCGATTGGAAATCTTTGGACTCGATTTGGCGTTGGAGATCCCTTTTGACCCCTAAACACATCTAACACACTTAAAATACTTATGAATTAATCCTAACTTATATATATATAATTACAAGTCCTTCGGTTCGGGACTACACACACGTGAAGGATCAAGGATCAGCTCTTAGTCCATTTTTATTTGCCTTGGTGATGGATGGATTGATGCGACAAATTCAAGTTGAGGTGCCATGGTGTATGCTTTTTGCGGATGACATAATCCTGATCGATGAGACTCATAGCGTAGTTAACGCTAAGCTGGAGGATTAGAAACATACCTTGGAGTCTAAAGGGTTTAAGCTGAGTAGGTCCAAGACAGAGTACTTAGAGTGCAAGTTCAGTGAGACACCTCAGGAGGATAACTAAGACTTTTCATAATTTAGATGTGCATTTAATAAAATGTGTCAAGTTTAAAGAGATTTTTATCTATTAACTCTTTAATAATTAATAGAGGGAACTTGCATATTGACTCGATCTTACCATTAATAAAATAAAAAATAGAAAACAAGTTGAAAAACAATTTCAACCATCCATATTTATAATGAATTTAAATTTGGTGCACTATCGGATGTATCCTTTTTTTTACACCATCAGGTAATTTCTAAGTAAAATAAATAGTAATTTTCTAAAGTAATTAATAGTACCTTTTAAAATATAATTATATTTTTTTTTAAAGACAGTAAAGGCAAGTTAGAGTTCTATTCATTGTCTAACCAAAATTAATTCTGATTCGTCCTCTTAATCAAATTCATTTCTTTTTTCTAATTTCACAATCTTCTATTGACATCACATCATCAAATTCTGATGTTTTTATTGTTTTCCTATCAATTCATCCTCCAAAGCAATGAAGTTTTTAAATTTATATGCACCATCTATTCAAACAAGACCAAAGAATCATTCATCACCAAAAAACGTACGTGAAAATATATTTTATATTACTAACATATAATTAATTTAAGTTCATATGCATCATTCTAAAATATCAAGAGATTATTTGCACCATTCTATAAGGCAATCATTAAGAGGAAAGACGAAGGGCTTGAAGGAGAGAGAGGGGTGATAAAATATCTTTTTAGAAAAAAATTAAAGAAAAATTGATTAGAAAAAGGTTGGTGACCTATTATAACAATTTAATTTTATGTAAAAAAAATTATAGACTGACGTTACACCAAACTTAAACTTACTTAGATTCGCAATCGTTTTTGGAAAGAAGTGGTTTATCCCTGAAGGAACACTACACAATCACTTAGGAAAATTGAAGTTGTTGATAACTAATTTGATTTCTAGTGTAAAAGTCGATGCATTATTAATTATACAGCTTGTGGTACATGCATCGTGCTCAACGTAACAACTTTTTTTAAAAAAATTCCATCAAGTATTCGATATCTATATTAAAACTCTATTAAATTTAAAATTTACATCAAATTTTTTATAAAAGAACTTCAATACTTGCTTCACTAATGTGGCCCTACTTACAGAACAAAAGAACATATGGCAATTGCAACCACTTGGGTTACCTTCGGAAATATATATTTTAGTACCTCTGTCAATTGTGCCGTGTTTGAATTTGAGTTTGTTTATATACTTCCAGAACAAAAGAAGAACACCGCCCTCTTTGAATTTTTTATTTTATTTTATTTTGATATTTTGATTTTTTGGTATTTGATATTTTTATTGGTGTTCGATTAATTTGAATTTGTGTCGTGTAGGACTTTATCAAGGAAAAAGTGTTTCTTATCAATATTTTTTTTTTATGTTTAAGGCTCAAATTTAAAATATTTAATTAAAAAAAAGAGTAGCATCATCCGTTGATCGTTTAGTGTGACATGACTCTCTTTGCTGACCACCGTGACATGTAAATCCAGTGTGAACATGACTCTCTTTACCTATTGGGCTTATTGATTTATAAATATGTTAAATTAGTATAAAATAATGAGATAAATATCAAAAACACAATTAAATTATTATTTTTTATGAGTTTTATATTTAAACTATCACTTATTTGTTTGAAAAACACACTTAGTGATGTGCGTAATACATTCTCTCTTTTATTTGAAAAATCTTGTCACATGACATTGCATATAAAGAAAATATTTCACCTGTAAACTTTTAATATTAGTTAAAAGCTAAAGATCAAAGTATTAATATTCAATAAAAATAAATTATATTTTTAAAAATAATTAATTTTTAAAAAATTAAAATTTAAAATATTTTTCTCACGCAACTCTACCACCTTCTTCCTACCCAATCCACCCTATCTCCCACCCCCACTTCCCGACAATCTCCCGTTCTTATATTTTTTTTAATTTTTTTTTATAAAATATTTTTGAAAAATTCTAACTTCACCTCCTCCCTCATTCCTTCCTAAAAAAATTAATATTATTTTTATTTTTTTAAAAAATAAAATAAAATTCTACCCACCCAATTTAACTCTCCGCTCTTTTTTTATATATATATTTTTTGTTTTGTGTTAAATATGCACATATATTTTAAAAAAATATTTTTTCTACTTATATATCAAATATAATAAAAATAAAAATTTTAAAAGTCAATCCAAACGGGCTAGTTATTTTGGAAAAGTAAAGATTTCGTACGGTAATTCCTGATTTGAGTTGCTTTGACTTCCCTCAGAATCTTCACTCTTCCCTAGGCAGATCTCATTCTATCTATAGTACCAATCACCAAAAACACATGCAAAAGAACATTATATTAATTACATGACCTATCTAGTTTGGTTAAGTCAAAATAACTTTATTGCTACCTAACTAATCTCCTATGAGTACTATAAATTCATGAGATGAGTTCTACGACTGCAGCGATGTGTATTAAAAAAAAAACAAATTTTTTAATCAAAAAATGCTGCTACTGCAGCGATGTGTATTTTTTTAAAAAAATTGGTCAAAAAATTAGCAGCGACGTGTAGTTAAAAAAAAGTATTATTTGATCTAAAAAGGCTGCTGTAGAAGCGATGTAGTTTTAAAAAAAATGTCTAAAAACGCTGCTGTAGCAGCGATGTAATTAAAAAAAAAAAATTTAATCAAAAAATGCTGCTACTGCAGCAATGTGTATTTTTTTAAAAAAATTGGCCAAAAAATTTGCAGCGATGTGTAGTTAAAAAAATATATTATTTGGTCTAAAAAGGCTGTTGTAGAAGCGATGTAGTTTTAAAAAAAAAATGTTAACGCTGCTCGATGAAATTAAAAAAAAATTTAGTCCAAAATCGCTGCAAGTGCAGCGATGTACTTAAAAAAAATTATTGTAAAATCGCTGCATTAGCAGCGATATATTAAAAAAATTAACGGTATTAATTTTTTTTACGAAATCGCTGCTAGTGGAGCGATTTATCCCTTTTGTTTTTTTTTTCAAAAATGAGTGTCCCTTTATTCATTTTTGCCATAATTATTTTTTCAAAAATGAGTGAATTATGCATGCAATATAAATGTATTATAAGTGTTTTAAAATATATATTATGTTTGTGTAGTAAGAAACTGACATAATGTATTATAAATCTATTAAAGTATGTGATAAATGTATTATCCATCTATAAAACTTGTATTAAATATGTTTTATAAATAGTTCTCTACAATATGTATTAAAACTGTATTATAAGTGTTCAGTGAATTATTATTTTTATTGCTATACATGGTAAATATTTTCTTAATATAGTATATTTACGTAAGTTTCCCTCTAAATAATATACAAAAAAGCTCATCTTATATGTTGATATTTTGTACTAGAACTCTTTTTAAGAAGCCTTTTCATTAGATACTATGAAAAACACGAGAAACCCGAAAAAAACGAAAAATCCAAAAAAAAATTGATATCGAAAAACCCGACTTTTATTGGTTTGGTTTGGTTTATAGATTTAATAACCCAACACAAATGGTTTGGTTTGATTTGTAAAAAATTCGAACCAACCTGGTCCATGTACACCCCTAAATATACATATACAATTCGACAGATATACATATACAATTCGCCTCTCTCCTCCCTCTCTCGATCTCACTCGCCTCTCTCCTCCCTCTCTCGATCTCGCTCGCCTCTCCCCTCCTCTCTCTCAATCTCGCTTGCCAGATATACAAATACCTATGTATACCAGTTATATATATACAATGTTTTGATAAATATACATATACAATTCGCATCTCGCTCGCCCCTCTCTTCCATCTCTCGATCTCGCTCGCCTCTCTCCTCCTCTCTCTCAATCTCGCTTGTCAGATATACAAATATTTATGTATATCAGTGTTTGTATATTTCGGTATACAAATAATTCGTGGATATAGCGATCGTATAATTCGCTATAATATTTATATAATTAGAAAAATTATGTTTGCCATTATAAGTATTAGAGAAACTATAAAAGATAGCCCTTCTCCAGACTCATAGTTGCAAGCAAATGCCGTAACTATTTTGACTTATGATAGTTGCAAGCAAATGTCGTAAGGATTTCGACATATGATAACCTATCTAGTTTAGTTAAGTCAAAATAACTTTATTGCTACCTGAGTACTATAAATGCATGAGATGAGTTCTACACTACCACGTTCATCCATACAAATTTATCGACTCGATCTATTATTTCTTTCTTCAAATGAAATTAAGTTTAATGATAAGGGGGTTCAAGAAAATTAAAAAATAAGGGACTGGATGAAAAAAGTAAAAAAATGCATCATTGTCGAGAATCGAACCAGCGACCACTGACTCAATCACATGCGCCTTATCCACTGATACACAATCTCCATTTGTTAAGGGGATGCAAAAATAATATTTGTACATAAATAAAAAAATTCGCAGTATGTATATAGTGTAATTTTTTGAGGAAGGGGGTTCCGTTGCCACCCATGTAGCTAACAAAACTCCTCTGTTAATTAATGATGAATTTTGTTGTTTAGCCTAAATGCAGTTTTTTTTTGTAGTGTTTGTCTTTTGAATTCATGTTCAATGAATTAGGACACTGGATTGTAGTGTGAAAAGGATAAGTTTCATTAGCAACCCAACTTTCTAGAACAAAAATTATTGTCATTCAATGTTGTTTGGATTTTTAATATGCAACATAAAATGAATAAATAAAGGGGAAAAATCCAATAATTGGAGGAAAAAAATAGATTCCTTCGCTGTAGACTAGACGCCATATTATCGGGCCTAAGATTTTCTTTTAAAAAACTTGTAATCCTATAAATAGCATAATAACATTAATTTTGTGGCTTCAAAATTTAGTTAGGTAGACGAAACTGTTATATTTCTGATGGAATATTATTTTCCTTCAGAGTTTTAATTCATTTATATGTAAAAATTGATCTTGTGTAAAGTCATTGTTGTTGTTTTTTGTTTCTTGTATAACGTAAGAAAATTAAAACATTGATTTAAGATGTGGAGTTAACTGAATTTGTAGTTCGCCTATCAACGGACTAAGAATCTGTTTCGATATATATTTTTACGAACATGCCTTATTAGTATGATGGATTGAAAAATATGACCTTCAAGCGCCATTTGTATAGTTGTATTGGAAGGTGGGGATAATACAATTAATGTGAAATGTCATTTGTATAACTTGCATTTTCTACTTTTATTAAGGACGTCATTTTCCTTTTTTGGACTAATCGAAAACGAAAAAATCGAAAAATATTTTTCATAAATGCTTTCCACCATACCGAACATACCCCTAATCTTTTAATAAGCCCGCCTAGAGGGCTTATCAATTGGTTTGGTTCGATTCGCCTTATCGATTTGTGAATATGCTAAATTAGTATAAAATGATCAAATTATCGATTTAACTTTTTTTTTTGTTATATCGATTTAACTTTTGGCTTTAAATTATAAGGAACTTTTAGTCTATCTTTTCTTTTTTTACGAAAAAAGTTAGTCGGCAAAAAATCTGATTCCTGAAGCATACGTTTAGTCTACTTTGCTAAAATATTTAACAACTATATTATTTTTGTTAAATATTTTAAATAATGCTAGATTATAAAGGTCAAAAATTCCAATCTTTTAGACCCCAAGGCCAAGTGACTTTATATATCCAATCTTTTCATAAATGCTTTCCACACTACCGAACATACCCCTAATCTTTTAGTAAGCCTGCCTAGAGGACTTATCAAGTGGTTTGGTTCGATTCGCTTTATCGATTTATAAATATGTTAAATTAGTATAAAATGATTAAATTATCGATTATCGATTCAACCCCTTTTTTTTGGGTTATATCGATTTAACTTTTGGCTTTAACTTATAAGGAACTTTTAGTTTCTCTATCTTTTCTTTTTTGACGAAAAAAGTTCGTCGGCAAAAAATCTGATTCCTGAAGCATACGTTTAGTCTACTTTGCTAAAATATTTAACAAATATATTATTTTTATTAAATATTTTAAATAATGCTAGATTATAAAGGTAAAAAATTCCAATCTTTTAGACCCTAAGGCCAAGTGACTTTATATATCCAAAAGTAAAGTTATAATTATTCGGATTATTATTAACCTGTTAAGAAAAGAAATCATAAATCATTATAGAGTGATAACTTGGTAAAAACGAAAAATCTAAAATCATTAAACCAACAATTCAATATCCACAAACCAACAACATTTACTTCAAATTATCAATTTCGGTTCGATTTTGAACCGTACTCACCAAACCACTCCTTATAGAGCTAGGATAATTTTTTCTATCAACTTTTATTTATTTACTGACACAGTAGTATTTTAATAATTTCCTACTGTTCAAATTACAAATGTGGATATACAATATGGACATTTCTCTATTTAGAAGAATATATAATATCAATATACATCCATAATAAATTTCATTCTTGCGTGGAATTTTCTTCATCTACTAGAAAAAAGAAGACAAATCTTTATTAATAAGTAAGATACCTTTTATATTGACACGTATAATGGAACACTACACAATGACCAAAAGCACAAAAGAAGATTATATTAATTGCTACCTAACTATATATCTCCTATGAGTACTATAAATTCATAGCTACCTACTATGTATAGTACTTTATAGTTAAGTCAAAATGACTTTATAGTACTATAAATTTATGACATGAGTTCTACACTACCACGTTCATCCATGCAAATTTATCGACTGGATCTATTATCTCTTTCTTCAAATGAAATTAAGTTTAATGTAAAAATTGATCTTGTGTAAAGTCATTGTTGTTGTTGTTGTTTTTTCTTGTATAACGTAAGAAAATTAAGACCTTGATTTAAGATGTGAGGTTTTCAGGATCCTAAATCGGGTGTGATGACACCCGCGTAACCCACCAAGGCGCGTCAGCCTAAGAGTCCAACTACTTCAAAATAAATAAAATTAAAAACGGAAATGTAAAGTCTAACATGATATAGATAAGGATAAGCGAAAATAAATAGATTCCAAACCACCTAAGACTTGGTGTCACATGTACAAGCCACTATTTCGACAGAAGTGAAAAAGGTACAAGTCTATATGTCTCAGTCCTCAAGTAGAACAAAACATAAAGTAAATGGGCGGCGAGTGCCTATCGAAGAAGACAAGTTGCTACCTCTCATGCGTCCAGAAGCTCGGCCTAATCAACAGTACTACTAAGAGCAGCAGGTGTCAGACTCAAATCCTACATAAATGTAGAAGCAAAGGGTGAGCACCAACAACATGGTACTCAGCAAAATGGAAACTAAACCCTAAGTAAAGCAATGCGGAACACAGGTACTCCTAACATCCCCACCACAATCCTCCACAACTACACACCTGCACTCAGACAATTCAATCTATAAAATTTATATCACAATTATACCAGAATACTAACAGTCATCAAGTAGAAAGTACATAAACATTCTCACCACCATATTTGTACATACACATGGAACCTCAATCATAATTATTCACAAAATGAAATAAATGCAAATGCAATGTCAAATAATCATGATGCATGTCTATCCTACGATACACATTCACTGATCACCTCAGACTAGAACCCATGGGGGCCTCACGTAGACCATGTATCTATCGGAAGAGACCTCGGCCGCTGGAAGAGACCTCGACAAATCACCTCAACCGGTAAAAACCTTGGGCCCAATATTCAGTACCTCACTCATCTTATTTCTCAGCCATCACGGATAAGAATATGCACAAGTAATGAGTGAAACGGGATAAATATTCACATAAGATGTCATATAGTCCACAATCACACAATAAGTCAATGCCTCGTAATTCACAACACTTAAACAATTATCCCTATCCGAATTCCACTATCATACTTCAAATCATATAATTCAACTTAATCTAATGATCTGACATACCCTCATTCCCTCACATAGGAAAAATACAAGGTTCAACATACTTAACAAATGTTAAAATTTCACTTGCCTTAGCCAAAAGTTACGAACAATCCAGAATCACCGCTTTTTCTCTTTGACGATACTCCAAATCATCAAAATCTAATCAAATATAGACTCACAATCACATTTTGAAGATATTGACACTAAAATCAAGCAAATTGAGTGAAAGTGATAAAATGGTCAAAAATCTCATATCGAAAATCGAATTCAAAATTTGATTATTTTTAGATGAAAATATTCCTCGAGTAATCAGGAATCTAAGAGTGAAAACCATTTTAAAAAAGAGGAAAAATTCCCATTTCTTCTTCAAAAGTTCATGTTCAAGAAAACTCAAAATCTCCAATTTGAAATCCACAATTTGAAGTTAAAATTCGAAATTATTCAATGGAAATTAAGGGAAAGTGTTAGAAATACATTACCCAAGAGTTTTATCTTGAAAAACCTCGAATAAATTGCCCAACCCGAGCTTGAAAATGTTAAAAATGATAAAAATACCTTAAATCTCGCCTAAACCCTCTCAGATGTCGCTTACGGGACTAAGCCTTTGCTTAGCGAAGGTTCGCGAAAGTGAACCTGGTTCGCTTTTGCAAACCCCACCAAAGTGAGTCCCTTCGCTTAAGCGATGGGTCCCTCTTAAGAGAAGGTTCGCTTAAGTAAATTCTGCATCAGCACCAACAAAACATGGGTTTAAGTCATAACCTAAACCTCCGATCGGACCCTCGGAATTTGTTCGAAATTCCATATACACAAATCATATATACAGCCTTACTAAATTCGACGTTCCAAATTCAATGGAGCCATCAAAATTCAAATTGGAGGTCTCCTTGACCCGAAATCCGATAAGTCGCAACTAAACTAGTTTTGACACTTGAAATACCTAAAATACCCTCGGGACCTCTAAAAATTATAACGAAGATATTTTAGCGTTAGAATCACCTCCTGAAATCATTGGAGTCATCATAAATTCAATTCGAGCACTCGAACCCCAAATGTTGACCATAGTAAAACTTGGATCAAATTTTAACTCAACTCACTACTAAAAAACTGTAAAACAAAATGACGCAAAAAAGTGACAGATTGCGTCGCTTTTTTGGTCAAACTCGACGAAAAAGTGCAGTCACTTTCGTCTCTTTTTTGCTCGACGTTTTTGAAATAGCGACGGACAGGGCCGTTAAAATCGACGGACTGTGTCACCCTTAATTTTTTTAATTAAAAAATATATATAAAACAAAATGATGGACTCTGTCTTTTTTTTTTTTATAAAAAAAGAAATTATTTAATAAAAAGCGTCAGACTTTTAGTCTCCGTCCGTCGCCTTGTTTATGCTTCTCTTCTTAAAATTTTGCAGAAAAGCGACGGACAGGGTCCTTTAGTCCGTAGTTTTTTCTGGAAAAATATATAAAAAAAAAAAAGAAAAGCGACGGACTAAAGGAACCTGTCCGTCGCTTTTTTGTAATACTTTTGACAGCAAAAATCTGCAGTTTCTACTGCCCACCTCCAATCAAAATTCAATTCAATTGTATTTAATTCAGCCCATTCAAACACAAATAACAACAAATAAAATCCACAAAATACATAATAATAAACATAATTAAACAGTTAAAATGAATAAAATCATAATTTAGAACGATTTAAAGTGTTTCAAAGTTAACAAAAAAATTCAAAATGTTCATAAACTAACATCGGGAACCCTAAGGACTATTTGCTATATATTCATCACTATCGTCGGAATCATCCGAAGTGGACCCTCTTGAATAACGGGCGGAGGCTAATGGGCGAGGTTGAACACTTGTTCTTTAATATTCTTAACTTGTTCATTCATACTTTTTTGATCCTCGATCCTTTTTTTCTCTGATTCTGCCAATGCGTGTGTAAATTCTGCAATTTGCTGAGACATTGCAGCTATCTAAACCCCGTCAATGGCCTCGGCTTGACGCGACGATCTAATACCTTCTAAACTTGATTGGAGTCATCGTATATTATTCCTAGAGCCCATTCCATATATTTGACCTTTGTGGCTGCCTCCAACCACTTTTTCTGTCCAAATTTGAGTGGACTGTTCAGGCGTTAGATGAACCGAATCTCCCATCTCACATAGTGCCACTAATAATCTTGCTGCATATTAGAAAATAAAAGTTATAATCAATATGGTAACCCCAAAATATGCTCTGTTTGGTCCAATTATGTTCAACACCATATCCAGGAAGTCTAGATGGTGGAGTTTCTATAACTTTAGGCAATTGAGAAACTCTCTCCCAAATTTGATATCCTGTCAGTGATGGAGGTGGAGGATCATTTTCAACCCTGTTTTTTTTGAATTCATGTTTCATCTTTCTAAACTCATGGTTCATTGGCAAGAATTGATGATGACAATTAAACCATGAATTTTTCTGCCATGCTTTAAGGTGAATGTCACTACTCCTTCAAACCACAATTGTTTAAGCTCATCTATCAATAGTTGTAGATAGACATCAATCAAACTTTTAGGATTGCGAGAACCTGGAATAACACAACTTATAAAGATGTACGGACTTGTCATGCACATTTCAGGAGAAAGGTTGTACGGGATAAGAAATACAGACCAGCAAGAATAAGGTGAGGCAACATTAGAGAATGGTGTGAAGCCATCTGCACACAACCCCAATCGTACATTTCTTGGTTCACTAGCAAAATCAGGATACATGTTATCAAAAGATTTTCATGCTTCTTCATTAGATGGATGTGATAAGACACCTGACATCCTTCTATATTCACAGTGTCATCTCATAAATGGGGAAGACCTCATCGATGCATACAACCTCTTTAATCTAGGAATAAGAGGTAAATAATGCATCTCCTTAATTGTAACATCCCCTAAAAACGTTGTATACGATGTTTCAATTTTTGCCTAAATATGATACAGGCTCTGTATTTTGGTCATAACTTTTCATAGGAATATCCAAATTGAGTGATTCAAATTTCTGAGTAACCACCAGATCATTACCTACAACTTTTATGAAGACCATATTTTAAGATTCGGAGGTTAAATAGGTCAAATAAATTATTCTTTGTAAGGTAGGATGCTGTGACGGAAATGAGTGTTTATAGAAGAAAAATCATATCTCACTGTAGGTTTATCCCAATTGGTTGATTCTTGAATAATATGAAACTAGACTTCCATATCTACAATTCTTATGAAGACACCAAATCCTAATAAGGAATTTATCTTATTCAAACGTAGCTCCCAAAAAGAGTATTCTGTCAAAAATAACTCATTTCACCTACCATAGAAAGATCTAGATACATTTGACATCACTCATGACATAAATTGTCCTCCATTTAACATCATCCATGACATCAATATATTCCACTAAATTTTCAGTTTTTTATTTATAATTATTTTATTTATTGTTAGGTCCTCTTTCCCACCTATAAATACCCACCTTATTTCCTCATTTTATTCATCAAGCTTTCTCAAGCAAATCTTCTCTCTATACACTTCTTTACACATTCTCAAATATAGTTTTAGTTCTTAGTAGTGAAGAAATACTATTCCGGTAATTCATATATTCGGGGTAGTACACAAAACATTCCGGCAAGGAGAGAAGCTAGGACTCAAGAGTGGTCATTAAGTCTTCCGGTACCAACTAAAGCTTCGGTTTCCAGGTATGTAAGGCTTCAATGAGAGTATTCCTTCCACTCTTATGTCTAAATTATTTTGATTATATGATAAATTATATTTATTTTCTTTAAGCTTTACTCTAAGTCATGTGGGTGTTTATCCATGGGTTCTTCCACCCATGTAGTCCAAAAACTCTTTCAATTAAGTCTCTTGGTTTCAAGTAATATTTTCTTATGGTAATTCTTATTTTTACTTAATAGTATTAATCATGGTTAAACTAATGATTATTGGTCTATTTTGATACAACATAATTTTATATGTATGAATTGATGGATTGCAAGTAATTTATTTATTTATATTTTTAAAGGTTGTTAAAATTCATGGTGGGTTGTTTAAAACATGATTTTTAATTAATGGATTTCAAAGTATTTGTGAATATTTATTTATATACATATTTGCAAGTTGAAGTGATTTGAACCCACCTAGTTTTACTATGTTTTTAATAAAATTTGACTTGAAAGCTTTGACTCCAAATAAATGTTTATGAAAGCAATATCCATGATCAAAAAGGGAGTCTTATGAAATGAAAGAATGATGAAATGATATGAATGATGGATTCTTTATGCAATAAGGACAATTCTTGCATATTTGAATTATCAAATGTTTTAATGAGCTATTCTACCGAATATGATGTTTGAATTCTCAAGTTATATGCTACGAATATTTTGAAGTATTAAACTATTCCGTGGGATTGACTTAGCACTGAATGAGGCATTGAGGTGGGATTCGGTAAGGGAATCCTAGTAGCAACCCCTTGTCTCATTAACTATGTGCCAACATAGGAGCCCTTGTAGGCTTAGGCTAATGGATCCATAAATAGCCCTTAAAGTTAAAGTTAAAGAAATGAATGAAGTTGACGGAGTTCTACCTGGCAAGTAGTCTCCCCGGCCAACGTAGGGGGTTATGTTGGATTCCATGTAATAGCTCGCATGGTCTTAAATGTCGGTTATGGTTAGCTTCCCACAAAATGAATGTTTTAAAGGATATCCATATGATTTATTATGCATGTATTACATTATGTTCCATATTACATAAATGTTATAATATTTTCTCAATGTTCATGCATCCTTACATACTTAGTACATTCAAAGTACTAACGCATACTCTTTTGCCTACATGATATCACCATGTAGGGATCGGTGCTCCTCCTCGTTCTCCTCCACGTGGCTAGTTGATATTCCATTGAAGACTACTTTTGGTGAGTTTCCATGTTCCGGGAACAATACTCCTTTGTCTTTCTAGCTTATGATATGTTAAGATATTTTATTATGGAATTTCTTCTATTATGATTTAGGGTGAGCTAGGAACTTGTCTTAGCCCCATTAAATCTAATAGTTAGAGGTATTGTTGGACATATGTAAGTTGAAGATTTATTATTATGATTTCCGCTTGTCTATTTATCATCATTACCTATGAAAGGCTAAAAGAATGCTAAGAGGCTTGTTTGAGGTACTTTCGAGTTCCTCATTCGCCATGTCACATCTAGGCCCTAGGCTTGGGTCGTGACATTAATTGGGACCATTTTTTCAGCAGGAGTTGTCTTATAACGAGCTTGTCCACAAAACTTATAATTTTCTAATTCACTATCAGTCTTGTAGAACAACATCCAACCATTAACACAACAATGAATTCTATCATACGACAATCCTAACTTGGAAACCAATCTCTTTGCCTGATAGAAGTTCTTAGGTATGTTAAACTTAGGATTAACCAGTTTGCCCAAAAGATCAACCATTGAGTCCATAGCCGCATGAGGAACACTTCAATCTGATTTAATATGCATTAACCTAACTGCAACTGACAAAGCAGAATGCGGATTCCCTTCACATAGTGGACGACTAGCCTCTTCTAAATGTTGATGGAAGCGTCTTGCTTCTTCATTAGGAGTTTCATCAAAATATTATTCGGGTTTCATCCCACCTTGAACCTCGAACGCATCATTAACTATTTCATGAACTCTATCATGTTGAAATGTATAATGTTGAACTCTATCATGTAGAACCCTATCATGTTCAACCCTAATTTGACCATGTGGTGCAATCATATTATATTCATCCATGGGCAGCAGATTATAATATATATTATTCAATCCATCTATTTTTCCATGATCAATCCATACAAAATATCTAGGCTTAAATCCATTACCATACAAATAAACCATAATTATATCTGGATTAAAAAATTTCAAGCACCTACATTCACGACAAAGACACCTAACCAATCCATTTCACTTAAAAACATCAAGTGTCATTGCATGATCGATAAAACTTCTTACACCGTCAATAAATTTAGGTTTCAAACCACCACCAACTTCATAATGCATGTTATACATCCACAAACAATGATCCATCTACAAAATTACATATATTCAAGCTTAATTAGTTCATAAAGACTACAATTCATCGAGACTACAACTGTCATTAATTCAAGTTATAATTAATTAATTCATATAATAATTCAGTTCAAGTTATAATTAATTAATTCATATAATAATTAAGTTCAAGCTCTACTTAATTCAAATTGTAATTAATTCATATAATAATTAATTCAAGTTATAATTAAGTTCAAGTTCTAATTAATTCAAGTTATAATTAAGTTCAAGTTCTAATTAATTCAAGTTATAATTAAGTTCAAGTCCGAATTAATTCAAGTTATAATTAAGTTCAAGTTCTAATTAAGTTCATATTCTAATTAATTCAAGTTATCATTAATTTCATGTTCTAATTAATTCAAGTTATAATTAATTTCAATTTCTAATTAATTTAACTTATAATTAGGTTTATATTCTAATTAATTCAAGTTATAATTAATTCAAGTAAAAATTAAGTTTCAAACCTCATGACATTCAGGTTGAAGTTCTAAATTAAAATATCCTAAAATTCAAGTATCTAAGTTATTCAAATTAGCTATAAAGTTTAAAGAGTTCAAAATTTATACAAACCTAAAAAAGTTCTAATTAGTATCTAAGTTATTCTAATTATAAGTTCTAAATTAAAGTCCAATATATAATTCAAGTATCCAATCTCCAATATTTTTCTAAGTTTCAAACTTCAAAATTTCCTATATTCAAGTATCTAAGTTATTCTAAAGTTCAACATTAGCTTAATTAGTTCAAAAGAAAGTTTAACCTCAACAAGATTTCTAAAGTTAACAAAAAATTCAACTTCAAAGTTCTAATTAAGTTCAACTTCTAAATTTAAGTATCCTATAATTCAAGTATCTAAATTATTCTAATTATAAGTTCTAAAGTCCTAAAACTCAAGCCTCTAATTAAGTTCCAATATTTTCCTCTAAGTTTCAAACTTCAAAACTTCCTAAGTTACAATCCAATATACAAACAAACTACAACAAACTAAATGGAATAAACTAATTAAGTAACTACTAAATCACAAATTACTATCTACTTTACAATCTAATTCAGAAGACTCAAATCTAACTTAAAGCTTAAAATCAAAACTATAACTACATTCACTAATTTTACAATCCAATATACAAATAAACTACAACAAACTAAATGGAATAAACTAATTAACTAACTAACATCACAAATTACTATCCAATTTACAATCTAATTCAAAAGACTCAAATCTAACTTAAGCCCTACAATCAAAACTATAACTACATTCACTAATTTCACAATTCAATATACAAATGAACTACAACAAACTAAATGTAATCAACTAATTAACTAACTAACATCACAAATTACTAAAAAATTTACAATCTAATTCAACAACCAAAATCTAACTTAAGCCCTAAAATCAAAGCTATAACTACATTCGCTAATTTTACAATCCAATATACAAATGAACTACAACAAACTAAATGTAATCAACTAATTAACTAACTAACAAATGACAAATAAAAAAAATTAAAATTTAGTTTTAGGTTTAAGCCCTAACCTCTTAAAAATGACTAATACTGCTAAAGCACCACAAGACGGCGATGGAGCAGTGACGGACGACAGAGACGGGGGTGGGGGGACGGTGGTGGGAGGCGGAGCGGCAGAATTGTAGAGAGAAGGCAGAGAGAAGAGAGAGTTTAGAGAGAGAGAGAGAACTGAAAAAAATACGTTCTGTGTTGTACATATTTTAACAAAAAGTGACGGAATGCGTCTCTAAGTCCGTCGCTTTTTAAAAAAATATTTGACTGCTATTTTGACCAAAAATGCGACGGACAAAGCAACAACGTCCTTCGCTATTTTAAATATGTTGACCAATAGTGACGGACGTAGCGATCCTGTCCGTCGCTAAGTTAAAAACAACTATAAAAAAATATTTGCGACGGACGGCGTCATAATATTTAATTTATAAATACTTAGTTTTTCATAAAATATATAAAATATTTATATAAAAATAATATTTAATTTTAGCGGAAAAAACTGCCAAAATAAGCGACGGACTAGGCATCACTATCCGTCGCTCCTGTTAATTTTTTTTTAAAAATAAATAAAAACGACGGACAACATCATTTTATCCGTCGCATTTTATTTGCGACGCTGTCCGTCGCTTTTTGTTCTGTAGCTTTTTGGACTATTTTTAGTAGTGACTCCCAACACTAGACCTAAAATCTATGTTTCAACTCCAAATTTGATTCCGACAACTCTCTTAGATTAATTTCCATATTTTGGAACTGATGGAATCGAAGAAATTTCATTTTGAGATTCGAAACTCCAAATGACTCTGAAACTCAAAATTTGACAACTTAAGCCTTTAAAACACATTTCTCAAGCAAAACCTCAATTTTTGATCATAAGATTTCCAAAAGCTATCTTTCAGAATCAACCAAAAGTGACTCGAGAAAACTAACAGGAGGAATAAAATGGTAATTTTATCAAAAATGTCGAAAATGACCCTTAGGGTCATTACAGAAGTTAATTGAATTTGTAGTTCGCCTGCGAAAAATCTGTTTCAATATGTACTTTTAGCAACATGCCTTATGTCACGCCTCGGGAGGGTACCCTAGACGTGGCCGGCACTCGAAAGTCATTTTTGGCCTTTAAGCGAACCACTTGGTCCAGTCACACTTTCATTCATTCACATTCTATCGACGGAAGATTCTATTATAAGGATACTATTCATAATTTAGGGCCAACGGCCAAACAATTACCCAATCAATAACTAACTAGAATAAAACTAATCAAACAGACACTTCCACACTCTAGTCTATGAAGCCTCTATCAACAATCCAAGGAGTGCCAATGACAAGTCCATGGCTACCAAAATCAAAACAAGAGAAATAAATCAAAACGATAAAGAAAATCTCGGTATCCTCCGAAAACTGGGAGGACTCACCAACCAGCTGGAAGTAAGTAGATCTTCAATGGTGCACCGGTTGATGATCTCGAGTACCTGTCTCTGCATAATAAAATGATGCAGGCCAAATGGCGCCAGTACATAAAATATACGAGTATGTAAAATGGCCGAATGAAACAACATCAGAGAGAATCAAGCCAACTCGGAATCTCAACTCAGAAAGAAGAACAACTCAATCAAGTGTCCTAAGCTTAAACAAGAATATGGTTTAGACGGGACCAATCACATACAATTCAACTCAATCCGACTCAGAGTACTATCAAGACCTATATAGGAGTTTCTCTTATCCGACAACCATCACTTATGAGCCAGTGACAGTACAACAAACTGACGTTGTTACCGCGTCCGTTCATACTTTGCCAGGGTATGAACGAATCAACCAATCATGGATCCAATCCAACCAAGTCCTATAATGTCTAGACAATAATTTTGGGGAAGCATCTGACTTTAACAGTTCCATCCCCTTCTACGTTTGGCGACGTAGTTATTAGATTTGAGTTATTACTTACTCTTACCCAATTCGATGCTCGATACTCCTTCCAAGACTCAATGCTCATAAAACTCCATCTAATCAACTCAGTCAAATCATATCGACAAGTCTCATTTATAACCTTATCAACTCATCAACTCTATTACAATCAAACCTCTCCCAATCATACTATCCGATCAATCCCAATCATATCTTTCAAGAGTAGATTAAATATGCATTTATAACAACATACAAACCTATTCAATCATTCCTCTATTCATTTAACAAATTTTTTGGGACTCATCACAACTCCAAGGTTTTAAATCAACAATGCAAGATAAACAACATATTTAAGAAAATTAACATTCTTTATCATAATCAACATAGTTAAAAAAATTAACAATATATGTTCGCCCTCTTATCTCAATCAACTCATACCAACATGTAGCACATCATTTCCTTGACTCCACAACATCAACATAATAGAAATTAGGGTAATAGATGAAAAGGACCATATTTGGACCTAACTCTATCAATAAACTTCATTCTTATGAACAATCAATCTCAAAAAAGATGTAGGGAAGATGGGTGGACTCAACCCATGCTTTGAGTAGCCTTACATACCTTGGTGAAGACTTTGAAGAAATCTTGATGTTGGATCTTCAATGGAAAGCTTGAATCTTGAAGTTCTTGAAGGCAATCCTTGTTGGAGATGGATTTGAAGGAGAAGAGAGGGAATTTCTAGGGCTTTTAGAGAGAGAGTGGAACTGAAAAAAATGGTCCAAAAATGTCCAAGGCTAGTGTGTATATATAATTTGGGAAATGCCCAATTTGACCTTTCTCCGAAAATCTGGAAAAAGGGGCTAAAACACTCCTGGCGCGATAGTGGCGCGTCGCACCACTGCGGCTACAAGTCGAATATAGGCTTAAAACCTGCACATCTGATAGTGGTGCGTCGCTCCAAGGACCAAACTACTGAGGCTATTTTATGGCGTTATAGTGGTGCGTCGCGCCCTTACAGCGCCAAGCCTAAGTTTTCTGGGTTCTGGAAAATAGGCTTAAAAACCCTGCACATCTCGTAGTGGCGCGCCGCACCAGGGACCAAACTACTGAGGCTTATTCCTGGCGCGATAGTGGCGCGTCGCACCACTGCGGCGCCAAGCCCAGGTTTCCAACAGTTACCACCCAGGCCTGAAATTCCTGCAGTACTAGTCCGTCTTAGGATAGTTATAACTTTTGACTCTGAACTCCAAAAATTACAATCTTGGTTGGAAAGAAGACTCGAAGACCTTTAATTTAATAGGTCAAGGTCCCTCCAGATTGTCATATTTCAAAAGATATGGTCGTTCGAAGTCGACCCTTTATACGGACTCATTCTAAACTTAGCCAAGACGAATTCTTTGGACTTAGCTTGGTCTTAGGGATCCTTTATGACCCCACATCATCTCTAACACTCTTCAATTACTTAGGAACTCATCCTAACTCATGCATACACTTCACAATAGTCGGGTTCGATCCTACACGTATACGAAGAAGGGTCCGAATCTTAGTGAAAAATTTTGGGGGGAGTTACACCTTATTAGTATGATGGATTGAAAAATATGTCCTTTAAGCGCCACTTGTATAGTTGTGTTTGAAGGTGGGGATGACACAATCAATATAAAATGTCACTTGTATAACTTGCATATCCTACTTTTATTAAGGACGCCATTTTCCTTAAAATCTTCATTCTTCCCTAGGTAGATCTCACTCTATAGTACCAACTACCAACTCAAATTTCAGCATTTTACGAGCCAAATTCAAAGTTTATTTTTTTATTTTTTATCCGATGTTCTATATCCATTTTGAAACCCGATTAAATTTAGATTTACGTCGGAAAATTTCATATTGAGGGCTTAAAACACTCCTTAACAAAGACAAGTCATCTCATGATTGAATACTTAACCTTAAAACAATTTAACATTGTCTACTGTTAATTTTTTTTTGAATTAAATATTCATAAAATGTTACTGAAGCATACGTTTAGTCTACCTTGGTAAAATATTTAACAACTATATTATTTTTGTTAAATATTATAAATAATACTAGATTATATAGGTCAAAATCATTAAACCAACAATTCAATATCCACAAACCAACATCATTTGCGTAGAATTGATTCGATTTTAAACCGTACCCAACAAACCACTCCTTATAGAGGAAAAATTTTTCTATCAACTTTTATTTATTTATGGACACAGTAGTATTTTTAATCATTTCCTACCCTTCCAATTACAAACGTAGATATACAATATGGAAATTTGTCGATTTAGAAGAATATATAATATCAATTTACATCCATCATAAATTTCAATCTTGGGTGGAATTTTATTCATCTACTAGTTTGTTGACTCTAAATTTTCCCTTTTCTTTAAATTTTCAAAACAGTTTTTTTTCCAATTCAAATTTTTTAATCTCAATTTATCTGACACAGTTAGAATTTGGAGAATCATCCAAATCTTTACGTAATTTTTAAATATTTAAAGTTGTTAATTATTGTGATTTATAGTACTTTTTACAAAATTTTCAAACAATATATATTATTCTCTATGTTTTAATTTACGTTGCACGGCTAGAATTTCAAGAGTCAACCCAATTTTTATATGTCTTTCAAATATTGTGATTTATAGTACTTTTTACGTCATTTTAAAATAATATATGTTATTTCTTCTGTCTAAATTTATGTGGCACCGATAGAATTTTGAGAGTCAATCAAATTTTTGTCTTTTAAAATTTAAATATTTTAAGTTGTTAACTATCGTGATTTATAAAAAAAATTATGTAATTTTTATATATTCAACAGACCAAAAAAAGAAAAAAAATAAATAAAACCAAAGAAAATATTAAAATTACATAAATACCTATGGTTAAAAGCAGACACGTCGACCAAGAGGTGCCTGCTTCTAGCTTTTTAAAATTTTAGTTGCAAGCATTGATTTGCTCAAATAGATATTTACAAACAAGATAATTCGTCAAAATTAAGTGACTATTTGGGATATTTACTCAAATAGAATAGATGTAGACTTCAAGAAGTAGAATTCAAAACGTCTAAATTTCAATTTATTCAGAAATTGATGATCACATATGAACATTATAAGAACCGACTGAAATGATAAAAATCGTTAAAATGCAAGCCAAAGAAAGTTTAATGCTAGTAACTAAATCAAAACAAAGAAAAAGTTGGCAAATCTCGCTGCCAGATACATATACAATTACGGCTCACAACAAACATATTTATTCGGTATGACAAATCTCGCTGCCAGATATACAATATATATGTATATCAGTTATAATATACAATTTTTCTGACAAATATACATATACAGTTCGACAGATATACATATACAATTCGCCTGGCCTCTCTCCTCTCTCTCTCGATCTCACTCGCCTCTCTCCTCCTTTCTCTCAATCTCGCTTGCCAGATATACAAATACCTATGTATATCAGTTACATATATACAATTTTTTGAAAAATATACATATACAATTCGCCTCTCGCTCGCCCCTCTCCTCCATCACTCGATCTCGCTCGCCTCTCTCCTCCTCTCTCTCAATCTCGCTTGCCAGATATACAAATACATATGTATACCAGTGTTTGTATATTTTGATATACAAATAATTCGTGGGTGTAGCGATTGTATAATTCGCTACAATATTTGTATAATGAGAAAATTTATGTTTGCCATTATAAGTATTAGAGAAACTATACCCATATGAAGTAATTATGCTTAAAAAGTTTGTCATATCTGAAAATTTCTCAAAAAAATAGCCCTTTTGACTCCGAACTCATAATTGCAAGCAAATGACGCAAGGATTTTGACATATGATATTTCTCTTTGCTGACCACTGTGACATGTGAACCTATAATACATTGGTGGAAAAAAATATATATACTACCACATTCATTCATGCAAATTTATCGATCAATTCTATTATCTATTTCTTCAAATGAAATTAAGTTTAATGGATCTCTCCTTCTTTACCTTGTTCCTTTCTATGTTGCTCCTTGGTGTAAATCAAGAAGCCATGGCTCTTCCTACTCAAATTCTCAACATTCCTCAACCACTTGCTTTCAATGATTGGAAATTTTCCAATATAAAAAATATACTTTCAACACTACTCCAAATATAGGTGGCAGGTTTGATTTGCCTTTGTTGGACCACAACAAGATTCATGTTAATAATATTCTTAATGATGAATAGATCATTCGATATCCTTTTCTTGATACTGTTCCATCAACTCGCAATTTCATGAATACTATCTCATCAACTTCAACCAGTACCGTTCATCACAGAAATCGGAAGGTTCTTCGCCTTAGCCGCCACCTCACTGAGGGCAAAGGTAGCAACTCTACAAATGCGCCGGGTAGTTGGAATAATTAGTCAATCACCTGCTTCTCAGGGGCGGATGCAATTTCGTTCTAAAGTAATATAATGTTAATTCGAATCCAATACTTTTGACGCCAAGTATTATAATTGTATGTGTGAAAAATCATGATATGAATCTATAATTTATTTGACTTATTTTTCTCCTTTTTCAGTTCATCAGAGTATTTGATAAGATAGAACAATTTACTTCAGTATTTGATAAGATAGAATGCACTCTACGGCTACAAATCACACTTCAATTTTAAAAAAAAGCAGAGTAGAAAATTCGTAGTTGCAAAAAATGAGAGAAAATCCATTTATTTATAGCCAACAAAGGGTAATATAAACATGTGTTTATTATACCTTATCAGAATTGTAAAAACCATTCAGAACAGTCACAACTCATCCAAAAAGTCACAATCCCTCATTATAGTCACAACTCATTAAAAAAGTCAAAATCTTTACCGTAAAAAGGTGTTATTCGAATGGCATCTTTTCTCTTGATGCTTTTTTAGAAAATAATAATAATTCATCTGTCATTCCCATCTTCTAAGACCCAACAGAAACTACTATATTTTAAAGACAAAATTTAAGTAACTCTTTTTTTTCAATGCAAGATAATAGAATCAGAATTAACGTCAACTTCAAATGATACATTCTACTCTTATCTTAAGCAGTTTTTAATATGTATGGTATAACAAATGCCTTTAAATCAACATTATTTTTTTATTTCTGCTTGTCTGGTTTCTCCATTTATTTCTTGATGATAATGGAAAAATCTGAGGAGAAAAACAATAGAAATGAGAGAAACAAATTTGTCCTTTAAGCGCCACCTGTATAGTTCTGTTAGAAGGTGGAAATAACACAATCAATGTGAAATGTCACTTGTATAACTTGTGTGCCTTACTTTTACTAAGGAAGTCATTTTTTGGACTAACTAAACATAAAAAAAATCAAAAAATATTTTTCAGAAAATGCTTTCCACCCTACAACATACCCCTAATCTTTTAATATGCCCGCCTAGGGGGCTTATCAAGTGATTTGGTTCGATTTTGAATGTTACCAATTCGGCTTATTGGTTTGTAAATATGTTTTATTAGTATAAAATGATAATGTTAGCTTTCACGGATGAAGCTTTGATCCTAAGCTACTCGAGAGAGAAGAGGTTTAGAGAAGAAGAGAATCTGAAAATATCTATTTCTCCATTCATACATGCTTAACATGTGAGGATTACACCATTGATATTTATAAACATGACTTAACACTAACTTAGATTCTTCACTGAGTTAGTTACTCTGACACCTTAACTAACTCCTTAACTACATTCTAACAAGCTGAGCTAATCTAACTAATCTGAGTTATCTTATAACTCACTAATAGTTACATTAGCTTGCTTCTTATAGCTCAACACTCCCCCTCAAGCTAATGGCTTGGACAAGTCTTTTAATCTCACTTTGTTCAGCAAGTATTCATGTTGAACCTTTTCTAGTCCTTTTGTGAGTACATCAGCCAATTGTTCAGTAGTAGATACATGCTCAATTTTGATCATTCCTTGTGTAAGCCTTTCTCTCACAAAGTGACAGTCAATATCAATATGTTTGGTTCTCTTATGAAAGATAGGATTTGCAGCTATCTGAATTGCAGCTTTACTTTCACATATTAGCTTTACAGGTTGCTAAATTTAGACTCTTAGTTCTTTGAACAATCCAATTAACCATGTGATTTTTGCAGTACAAGCAGCCATGCCTCTAAATTCAGCTTCTTCAGAACTTCTAGACACAGTTTCTTGTTTCTTTGATTTCTAGGAGATTAGAGCACCACCAAATATAACTAAGTAGCCAGTTACAGATCTTCTTGTTTCTAAGTATGCCCTTAATCTAAGTCACAATAGGCAGACATATGACTAGTACTTTTAGCTGGCATTAGTAATCCCATTCTGGGTGTTGCTTTGATGTACCTGGCAACCCTTAGTGCAACTTCTATGTGTGACCTTTTAGGACTATGCATATATTGACCAAGAACCTGTACTACAAAAGCAATATCAGGTCTGGTAATATTAAGGTCTAACAACCTTCTTACCAGCCTTTGATATGTTACAAGATCTGTAACATCCTGGAATTTTTTTCGCAAAGTCTCAAACTATTTTTCTTGTGCGTGTAGGATCGAACTTGATCACTTATAAATTTATATATGAGTTTGAATCAATTCCTAAATATTTTAAGTGTATTAGATGTGTTTTAGAATCATAAGAGATCTCTAACACCAAGTCGAGTCCAAAGAATTCCAATCGATTAAGTTTTCGGATGAGTTAGTATAAGGGTCAACTTTAAATGACAATATCTATTTGAATATAATGAATTGGGTGTCCCATGACCTATAAAATTAAAGGTCTTTAAGTCTTCTTTCCAACTTCACTAAGATTGCATTTTTTAGAGTTTGGAGTAAAAAGTTATGACCATTTTACTACAGACTAGTACTGCAGAAAAATTCAGGCCTGGACTATCACTGCAGGAATTTTAGGCCTGGCGCTCCAGTGACGCCCGGCGCCACTATAGAGCCCCAAACTAGCCTCAGTAGTTTGGGTGCTGGTGCGGCGCGCCAGCTATAGCGCCAACAGGGTTTTTAGCCCATTTTCCAGATTTTTGAGAAAGAGAAACTTGGACTTTTTCCCTAAACATATATACACTAACTTGAAGGATTCACCTCCTAAAACCCCTAATCTTCATCCCCTCTTCTCTTCCAAATTATCTCCAACAAAAATTCCTCTCAAAAGCTCAAGGATTTAAGCTTTCCATTGAAGACCTAACATCAAAGTTTCTTCAAAATCTACTCTAAGGTATGTAAGGCTAATCTAAAATATGGATTGAGTTCTTCCATATGCCCCATAGATGTGTTGGATGAAAATTGTGAAAGGCTTGAACCTTCTATGAAGGTTTTCTTGAATTCTTCCTAAACTATAGAATATTTTTTTTATATACTATTAATTAATTGATGATTTTCATGACTTGAATTATTGAATAAATATCTTTCATATTTATTTCATAAACCGTAGCTACATATTGACTACAAATGAATTTTTGTATATAAATTCATATGTATTGATGGTGTTCTTGAGTTGGGTTTTGTTGAGGGTATGGATTCATGTATTCATTCACATGAACCCAAGATGAGATTTCTTTTTTTCATAATTGTCTTGAGGTTGAAATTGATGTTTTTTGTGTATATGTATTGGTTGTAATGAAAAGAATGAATTGGGATATTTATGAATGTGAATGGCATAAAAAAGAACGAAACCTTGGTAGAGCTAGAATATCATTTTGTCTGTATAAATTGAACATAGAATTAAATAAGAATTTTGGAGCAAGATGTTTGATAATGATGTGAATGATGATGTTTGATGATGATGTGAATGATGATGTGAATGATGATGTGCATGGTGGTTATTTAACATGGGTAGAATGATTGGTGAAGAGGTATGTTGATGATAATGTTTGAGGTGAAATGGATTGGAGTCTAATGTGACTACATGATATGTGATTTGCATAATTTGATTTGATTGGAGTCATATGAGTATAAATGATTGTTTGAGAAGGAGTTTTAAATAAATGATTTGTGAATATTTTTGCATTAACTATTTAAATGAGTATTTTGAGTTTAAAGAATAATTATTTTTATTTTTGATTTAAAAAGAGTTTAAGCATGAATTGAGTTTGAGAAGTCTCTTAATTATCATTTTGAACATGAGTATTTTGAATATAAATGAGTTGAGCATTTTTACATAAAAATATCTATTTTGAGTTTGAGTTGAGGAGTTGAAATTATATTTTAAATGCATCTAATATTTTCTGCATTCATTGAGTTGAGATTGTATCAATTTTAAAGGGAAGAGTTTGATGGTTTGAGATGAGTTGATTTGAGGGAAGGTCCAATGAGGCCAGATTTGATTGGGTTTTGAAAAGAGTCCAATGAGACTAAATGAGTTGATTTAAAAATAAGTCCTAAGAGACTAAATGAGTATTTTGAGTATTTTACTCACTTGATAGATATGAGCATATTGAGTCTTGGGAGAAGTATTGAGCACCGAATTGGGTATGAGTATAGTCCATACTTGAATCCCATGAACTATGTAGCCAATGTAGGAAAGGATTGTACCGTGTCAGATATTTTCCTATTTCATTATCCTAAAATGATAGGACTTGATTGATTGATGGATCCATGATTGGATGATTCATTCATACCCTGGCAAAGTATGAACGGATGTGGCAACTGTCATGCCCTATTTTTAACCGAGGTTAGATAGGGCATAACAGTTTTAAAATGTAATGCAATGCCCGTATTAGAAGGTGGCGCCTATAAAATGTAATGTAATGCCCGTATTAGAAGGTGGGCACCTGTATTTGAATTTAAAATGCTTGTATCTTGAGGCAAAAAATGTGAGGTTTTTTTTGTTGTTGTTGTTTTTTTGTAAGAAATGTTGAAAAGTAAACAAGACAGAATCACATCTTGACTTCAGTTGGTACCAACAATTAGTATTGTGCATAAGAATTTCATCATCTTTTCTCAGCTAACCGAGATCAACATCAAAGTAATTCCTATAGTTTCAAGTAGTACCTCAAATATTACCTAAGTGTAAACACAATTTGTTCGTCTTGTTTCCAATCAAAGTTTCGAACTATATCTGTCCCTCATGTTTCAAGTGCTCTTACCACAAAGAAAGTCCTAATTTTCACATATTTGAATATTATAATTTAGGACATTTTGGGAAGTACGCTCACGCTCGGAAAGATATTCATGCATGCAATTGTGATACCATAGGCTTGGCCTTGATGTAAATCTCCACTAATGTGAGAATATTTGAAATAAAATCATGTAGGACTTGTTATTGGCTTGTAATGTAGGCTTAATTCCTTCTTGAGCATTGCACTGAATTCGTGTTTTCAACGTTTTGTTATGCTTTTACCGCTTAATCCTCATTATTGTACCTTTCCTGTTTGCTTTTGGACTTCTTTTGAAGCTTAAC
Source organism: Solanum dulcamara (assembly GCF_947179165.1). NCBI lineage: Eukaryota > Viridiplantae > Streptophyta > Magnoliopsida > Solanales > Solanaceae > Solanum > Solanum dulcamara. The sequence continues at coordinate 73,265,344 of NC_077240.1, read as the reverse complement.
TTTTCTGAGCCCTTTTTTTAATCATTTTTTGAAGTTTCTCCTATTTGATTGGAGTATTTTTCTTCTTTTGTTGCAATTTTGCTTCTCTGGACTTTTGGGAAATTTTCAACTTTCTTTTCTTCTGAAGTCATTTTTGCATCCTAAACTTTGAAGGACTTCTCAATTTATTTATTTTTTTGATAACTTTGAACCTTGAATATTCCTTTGTAATTCATACAACTTCAGTACGCTCAAAAAGGTCAGGCCAAGAGAGATAGTGCATATAAGCACTCAAAAAGGGTATAGGCTAAATGTGGTTGTCCAAAGAAAATGCTTAGGCTCAAAGTGGGGCATGCTAAGGATTAATATCATTTGGTAGGCTTTGAAGGGCACAAACGGGTCAAAGAAGGCCTACAATCATTTTTCAAATCAAACATTACTCATTATTTCGCCTCAATAAACAATTAGGCCAAGTTCTAGATCAACATTGCAATGCAATGAATTAATCTAAGGCTCACCACACAAATTCACATGAAACAATGAGGTAGATGTCGTTCTTGAATTATATGTATGCAAGAGAATTTTCTCAAGTGTCACTAAGGTGCAATTAAGAGGTACCAAAAGAATCTATGGTTTATCATGAAGTTGATCTTCTCCATCATAACAAATATTTCTTCCTTATGCACACTTCTAACTATGTTGGTACCAATCAAGTTTAGACTTTGATTCATTTTTCATGTTTTTTTTTTGGAAAAAAAAAATAAATAAAATGGGACCGAACCCAAATGAGGGTTGCCTACGTATCTTGAAGAAAACAAGAATCAGGTCTGCGTAGTTCAGGCATACATGGTATAAGACATATGTTTTGAACAACAATATACATTTTGAATGAATAATAAACAAAAATGAAAATCCAATGAGTCATTAAAGGGCGGACTAGCCAAACTAAAATGAGTCACATTAAAGAGCAAACTACCCAAATTTTGAAAAACATCAAATAATTTTTTTTAAAGAAATGTAAGAAAAAGAAAATCAAAGATATTTACAAAACATAACATCATATACAAAAGTTAATATGAAGAGATAGACAAACTCGGAGCGATGCCTTGCTAGTCAGGTGTCTGAGTGCAGCCTTAGTTGAATTTTTTGAGGATTTTCCTCAAAAATTTTGCCCCTGTTCCAGCTTCAACAAACTCTGGTATTCAATCTTGTGGAAAATGTCTTCTTGTGATTTTTTTTTTAACTTTTCAAAAATGTAGCCCCAGTTTTCGTTGTAAAATATTAGAAAGATCATGGGGGACATGACCGAGCCGTGGTGGCGCCTACGTATCCCATTGAAGCAGGAATCAGGTCAAACGTAGTTCCAACATAAATATACCTATGTGTATTTTTTATGACTATTATGGATTAATGATTGTGTTTAAAAGAGGTGAGACTATGAGTTAGAGTTCAACTCTGAACCAATGTATTTTTAGAATGTACAAGGCAATGCGAGAAGATGCATTATAATCTAAACACACCGTCTCTAAAATTAAGGAGTTTTGAAAAGATTTCGAAGAAGCGCAAGACACTTCATCGCATGCTCAGTGTGTGATAGTGTACAATTATGACTCGATAGAAATAAAATAACCAATAAAGTGTTAATAAATATACAACTACGGTCTATAAATAAATATTAAAGTAAAAGATTGATAATAATATGAAGAATTTATGTACGACATACACAATTCACAGGATGCGAAAAGAATCAAAGAGAGAAAAAGAAATATATTAACATGTGAAAAATATGAACAACAATACCTCCCTCAATTGAAAAATTGAGTCTATTATGATTAAAACCTGAATTATTCCCCAGCGGAGTCGCCAAACTGTTATGCTTTATCTAACCTCAGTTAAAAATAGGGCATGACAGCAACAACGTCGGCTTGTTATACTATCACTTGCTCATATGGTAATGGTTGTTGGTTAGAGAAACTCTCAATTGAGTGGATTGTGCTTGATATGATTGATTTGATTGTGATTGTAGATGATTGAGTTGAATCGTAAAGCATTGTTAAATTTTAATTTGCATATCTATTGAATTGAGTCATTTGACTTGAGATGAATTGATTGTATATGATTGGATTTGATTGGATGATATGTGATTGGATTGGATTGGATTGCATATGATTGGATTAGATTAAATAATATGTGATTGGATTGTAAACAATTGGATATGATTGAATGGGATTGGATAAGATTAGATTGGATTGAATATGGTTGGATTGGATTGAATTGTATATGATTGGATTGGATTGGATTGGATTGGATGGTATGTGATTAAATTGAATTGAATTGTATATAAGTAGTCTCTGTCTAAACCGTATTCCTACTTTAGACATATGACACCTTGATTGAGTCTCTCTTATCTTTTTGATTTGAGATATTTGAACCGGTATTGTTTCATTCTGCCATATTACATACTCTTACATTCCACGTACTGACGTTCATTTGGAACTGCATTATTTTATGATGCAAAAACAGGTTTAAGAGATCATCAATAGGTGCACCATTGAGAATCTATTCACACTCAGCTTATTGGTGAGTCCTCCCCTACATTCGAAGGACACTACTTATGTTATTCTTGCGTTGAGTTTAGTCTTTTTTTATTCTAATTTGAGGTAGCAATGAACCTGTCATTGGCACCAATTAGATAGTAGTGATAGAGGCTTTATAGACTAGATAGTGATGGGTCGATTGAGTATTTTACTTCTTGAATTATTCTTGTCAAACTATTTAACGACATAGATTAGAGTTCGATTTGTTGGCCCATGGCCTTTATTAGTTGAGTTAGATTGACGATTTGAGTTGCCCACTAAATTATTTCTTTATTTTAAACTTTCCGCTGATTGATTGATATGAATGGATGTGTGATTGGATCAAGTGGTTCACTTGAGGACCAGTAATGGTCTTCAAGTGCCGACCACATCTAGGGTACCCTCCCGGGATGTGACATGATCCTTCAGCTCTTCATCACCATTTGCTTCTGAATTTGGTATGAAGGAATCATATGCTACAGAAGTTAGTTTTTGATTCACTTCAAGTAGAGTACTGGCTGGCTTTGCTCCACTTAATCCCACTTCTGATACCAATTCTAGAGCATACTTCCTTTGGCACAATACAATTGCCTGTTGTGATCTAGTTACCTCAATTCCTAGAAGGAACTTATGTTCTCCAAGATCTTTCATTTTGAATTTCTGTTATAGCTCTTCCCTTGCTTGTAATGTTGTGACTGTTTCCAGTGATTAGAAGGTCATTCACATATACTAGTATGATCACCAGTTCTCCTACTGAATTTTTGGTGAAGAGAAAATAGTCATAATGGCTTTGGACAAATCCCATTTGAACAAGTTCATTAGTTAGTTTCTTGTTCTATTGCCTAGGTGCTTCTTTCAGTCCATATAATGATTTATGAAGTTTACAGACCTGTTTAGTCTCCCCCTATGTAGAAAACCCTTCAGCAATATGCATATACACCTCATCCACCAAATCCCCATTGAGAAAAGCATTATGGACATCCATCTAATAGATGAACCACTTATTAGAAGAAGCTAGTGCAATAAGGGATCTAATAATCACCATTTTAGCTACAGGTGAACAAGTCTCGGAATAATCCAAACCTGCCTGCTGACTATAATCCTTAGCTACCAACCCTTCTTTATATCTTTCAACTTCTCCTGTAGATTTATACTTCACTTTATATTTCCACTTGCACCTAATAAAAGTCTTACCTACAGGAAAATCTACAATGGACCAAGTGTTGTTGTCCTCAAGAGCTGCTATTTAAAATTGCATGGTGTAACACCCCTCAAATATTTTCCTAAGATTCGGACCCTTGTTATATTCATGTAGGATCTAACTCAATTGTTTTGAAGTATGTTCTTGAGTTAAGATGAGTCCCGGAGAAATTTAAAGAGTGTTGGAAGTGATGAGAGGTCATAAGAGGACCCCTAGGACCGAACTAAGTCCCAAAAAGGTTCGTCGTGACTAGGTTAGGATGCGTTCGTGTATGGGGTCGACTTCTAATGGCCCTATCTTTTGAAAGATAGAAAACTAGGTGGTCCGCGACCTATTGAATTAAAGGTCGTAGAGTCTTCTTTCCAACGCCACTAAGAATGTAAATTTTGGACTTCGGAGTCGAAAGATATGGCGATCCTAAGATGAACGAGCACAAAAGAGATTTTCAGGCCTGGGGTTCAACTACTGGAAATCTGGAATTAGCGCCGTAGTGGCGCGATGCGCCACTATCGCGCCAGGAACATGCCTCAGTAGTTTGGCCCCTAGCGCGACGCACCACTAAAAGTTGTGCAGGGTTTTTCAGGCCAATTTTCCAAAACCCAGAAAATATGGCCTTGACGTTGTAAGGGCGCGACGCACCACTATCACGCCAGAAACATGCCTCAGTAGTTTGGCCTATGGCGCGGCGCGCTACTGCGAGGTGTGCAGGTTTTAGGCATAATTGGCCTGGCGCTGCAATGGCGCGACGCGCCACTATCGCGTCAGGTGCATTTTTGCCTATTTTTTAGAACTTTTGAGGAGGGGCAATTTGGGAACTTACCCAAATTATATATATGTTACCCTTGGTCTTTTGGGAACACATTTTGCAGCCTCACTCTCTCTCTAAAAGCCCTAGAGATATCTCTCTCTCTCTCTCTTCTTCTTCTTCTCCATTTCCAACAAAAAGAGTCCAAGAGCTTCAAGATTTTAGTCCTCCATTGAAGACCCAACACCAAGATTTTCTTCAAGTCTTCACTAAGGTATGTAAGGCTATCCAAAATATGGTCTAAGTCCACCCATGTGCCCTACTCTTGCTTTGAGGTTAGATGTCCATGAAAAATGTAGTTTCTTGGTATGGTTCATGTTTGAATGAGTTTTGTCCCCTTTTTATTTAATGCCATATGTGTTGATGTTGTTGATCTAAGAAATTCCTAAAACCTTCATGTTAGTATGAGTTGATGGAGATGAATTGTTATTATGTTTTGTTGATCTCTTTAGCCAAGTGATTATGTTGCTTAAGTAATTTTCCTTAAATGTGTTGTTCTACTTGAATTGTTGAGGTAAAGTCATAGAGTTGTGATGAGTCTTGAGGAGATATCATAAATGCTTACTTAAATGAGGCTTGATTGAGTTAATTGGAGGATAGAATTGACGAGTGGACAAGGTCCTAAATGAGATTTGCCATTATGACTTAAATTGAGTTAAGAAAGAGGATAGAATTGATGAGTGGGAAATGTTCCACATAAAACTAGCCATGAGGGCTTGTTTGAGATGATTGGAGGGAGTCTTATGAGCATAGATTCATGGGAGTAGTATCGAGCACCAAAGCGGGTAAGAGTGTAGTCCATACTCGAACCCTAGAAACTATGCCGCCAACATAGGTAGGGATGGAACCGTTAAAGTCGGATGCTTCCCATGGGATCGAACCGTTAAAGTCGGATGTTTCCCATTTGATTGTCCTGAAATAATAGGACTTGACTAATCGATGGTATCCATGATTAGGGAGGCGTTCATGCCCTGGCAAGGTATGGATAGACGTGGCAACAACGTCTGATTGTTGGACTATCACCGGCTCATAGGTGATGGTTGTCGGTTAAGAGAAACTCCCATTTAGGCCTTGATAGTGCTCCAAGTCAATTGAGTTAAGTGGCTTATGAGTTAGTCCTGTCTAAACTAGTCTTGTTGGACTTAGGACATTTGAGTGAGTTGTCATGTATATATATATGAGTTGAGATTTTGAGTTGATATTGATGTTTTCTTAATGTGGTTTCATCCGGCCATTTTACATACTTGTACATTTTATGTACTGATGCCATTTGGCCTGCATCATTTCATGATGCAGAGACAGGTACTAGAGATCATCAATCGGCGCCCCATTGAAGATCCACATATAGTTCCACCTAGTTGGTGAGTCCTCCTAGTCCCCGGAGGATATTAAGCCTTCTTGTACAGTCTTGTTGTCATTCCCTTTTATTTTGATTGTTGGTAGCCATGGACTTGTCATTGGCACCTTTTAGACTTGGATAGAGGCTTCATAGACTGGAGTGTGGGGAGGTTGAACGATTAATTCGAGGAGTCTTATTATATTTGTTGTTGAGTTGATGAATGCTTGGCCTTCGACCCTCATATTGCGAATAGTATTTTATTAATTGAGTTTCCGCTAAGAGAATGTGATTGAATGAATGTGTGACTTGACCAGGTGGTTCATTTGGAGGTCAGAAATGGCCTTCAGGTGCCGGTTACGTCTAGGGTACCCTCCCGGGGCGTGACAAATATGGTATCAGAGCACAGAGTTCAAGTGTCCTAGGGAGTCTATAAAGCCGTGTCTAGTAGAGTCTTGCTTATGGGTGTGTTGTGCACCACACTTATAATCAGGAGGCTATAAGACATTAGGAATTATTTCACTTCTTTCATAGTCTGAACTCGTGTGGTAGAGTTAAACCCTATAAAACTCCTTTCTAATTCGTGCGTTTGTACGTTACAGATAATGCCTCCTAAACGTACTGCTAGCCAGAAGAATGTTGATAACACCGAGATGCCCCAGTCCGAGGCACGCCCAGCAAGGGCTAGAGGCCGACCTGCGAGATACTCGAAGGCACCCCAAGTGCCAGCTACTCTACCCGCACCCACATCAGAGGCAGAATTTCGAGGGGCAATTACAATGCTCACGCAACTAATGGCTGCCCGAAATGGTAACCAGAGTTCGCCGACTCTTAGCTCTAACTCCCAAGAGCCGTCTGCTGCCACTAGAATTAGAGACTTTCTGAGGATGAATCCGCCAGTATTCACGGGTTCTAAGGTTGATGAAGACCCCCAAAACTTTATTGATGAGATGTGGAAAATTCTCAAAGCTATGCATGCTACAGAAATTAAGGGGGTTGAGTTGGTGTCTTACCAACTCAAAGATGTGGCAAACATCTGGTATGACCAATGGGAGCAAGGTAGAGGTGAGGATGCTGAACCTGCCAGGTGGGATGAATTTGAGGGAGCCTTTCTTGACCACTTCTTTCCTCAAGAGTTGAGGGAAGCAAAAGTTGAGGAATTTGTGAATCTGAAGTAGGAGGGTATGACAGTTAAGAAGTATGGCCTGAAATTCATCCATTTGTCCAGGTATGCTCCAGAAATAATTCCAGATATGAGGTCAAAGATGAGGAAGTTCATCTCCAGATTAGGGAGACACATGAAGAAGGAGTGCAAGGCAGCATTGTTGATCTCGGATATGGATCTTTCCAGATTAATGGTGTATGCTCAGTAGGTAGAGGAAGAGAAAAGAAAAGATAGAGAAAAGCACCTGAGCAAGAAGGCAAAATCAGCGGGCCATGAGAATGAACAAAGGCAAAACAAGGGCAACAGGTCCTTCTTCCAGAAGAGGCCTCCCAATCATGCCTCATCTACCGCCAGCGCACCTATGCCACAGAATAGGTATGATTGACAGGGACAGAGTCATCAGAATTTCAGACCCCAGGATTCTCAATCCCAGGCCAGTGTAAGTCAAGGTGCGAGGGGGAAGCCACCATGCAATAAGTGTGGTAGGTTCCACTTGGGAGGATGCAGAGCGGGAAGGGTTGGTTGTTATAAATGCGGCTAAATGGGCCATTTTCAGAGGGAGTGTCCAACAGGGGGAAATAGAGTCCAGCATTCTGCCATCGCACCACTGGCTAGAGGTAATCAAAGGGGCACTACTTCAGGCACCAGTGGAGGTACAAACCGTTTATATGCCATGGGTAGTCGCTAAGATTAGGAGAACTCTCCAAACGTCGTGATGGGTATGATTCGACTCTCTTCTCTTAATTATTATATATTGATGGATTCGGGCGCCACCCTATCTTTTGTGACTCCTTATGTGGCTAGTAAATTCAATAAAATTCCTGAATATCTTCGTGAGCCCTTTTGCGTAGCTACTCCTATCGGTGATTCTGTCTTAGCTGAAAGAATTTATAAAGGTTGCACTGTGTCGATCCATCAAGGGACACCTTGGCCGACCTAGTTGAGTTGGACATGGTCAATTTTGATGTGATTCTTGGCATGGACTAGCTTTATGTCTGTTATGCCTCTATTGATTATAGAACTCAGGTTGTCAAATTCAAATTCTCGAATGAGGCTGTCATAGAGTGGAGGGGTAGTCATGTTATGCCTAAGGGTAAGTTTATTTCTTACCTTAGGTCCACGAAGTTAATCTCAAAGGGGTGTATTTATCACCTTGTCCGAGTAAAAGATGACAATATTGAGTCTCCATCCCTCGAGTTGGTTCCGATTGTCAACGAGTTTCCGGATGTCTTTCCTGAAGATCTGCCTGGAGTCCCTCCAGATAGGGAGATTGACTTTGGGATTAATGTTCTTCCTGATACTCAGCCTATCTTAATTCCTCCTTATAGAATGGCCCCAGTCGAGTTGAAAGAGTTGAAGGAGAAGTTAAAGGACTTGTTAGATAAGGGATTTATTAGGCCGAGTGTCTCGCCATGGGGAGCTCCGGTCCTATTTGTGCAGAAGAAAGATGGGTCCCTTAGGATGTGTATCGACTACAGGTAGCTGAACAAGGTCACCATAAAGAATAAGTACCCTCTCCCCAGAATAGATGACTTATTTGACCAACTTCAGGGCGCCACTTGTTTTTCAAAGATAGACTTGAGATCCGGCTATCACCAGTTGAAGGTGAGGGAGTGTGATATTTTGAAGACCACTTTTCGGACTCGTTATGGACACTTCGAATTTTTGGTCATGTCCTTTGGGTTGACTATTGCCCCCGCCGCTTTTATGGATCTCATGAATCGAGTATTCAAACCATATCTTGATATGTTTGTGATTGTATTCATAGATGATATTCTGGTTTACTCCAAGAGTGAGGAGGAGCATGCCCATCATATTAGAGTCGTCTTGCAAACTTTGAGAGACCAGGTATTATATGTAAAGTTCTCCAAATGTGAATTTTAGCTTGCATCAGTGGCCTTCCTAGGCCACATTATATCTGGAGATGGTATTCAGGTGGATGCTCAGAAAATTGAGGCAGTGAAGAGTTGGCCCAGACCCACATCCCCGACAGAGATAAGGAGCTTCTTAGGTTTGGCTGGCTATTATTGAAGGTTTGTAGAGGGATTTTCATCCATATCGTCACCATTGACTAAGCTGACTCAAAAGAAAGCTAAGTTCCAATGGTCCGATGCTTGTGAAGAGAGTTTTCAGAAATTGAAGACTAAGCTAACCACTGCTCATGTTCTAACCTTGCCCGATGGTACAGAGGGTTTTGTGATATATTGTGATGCATCCAGAATTGGTTTGGGTTGTGTGTTGATGCAAAGGGGGAAGGTGATAGCCTATGCTTCAAGATAGCTTAAGGTTCATGAGAGGAATTACCCAACTCATGACCTTGAGCTGGCAGCGGTGGTGTTTGCACTTAAAATTTGGCGCCACTACTTGTATGGAGTGCATATTGATGTATTCACCGATCACAAGAGCTTAAAATACGTCTTTAGCCAGAAGGAACTCAACTTGAGGCAAAGAAGATGGCTTGAGCTACTCAAGGACTATGATATGAGCATCCTCTACCATCCAGGTAAAGCTAATGTTGTTGCTGATGCTCTTAGCAGGCTGTCTATGGGTAGCACTGCCCATGTGGAGGAAGGAAAGAGAGAATTGGCGAAGGAGGTACACACAACGCGCCGCTAAAAGTTGTGCAGGGTTTTTCAGGCCAATTTTCCAAAACCCTAAAAATATGGCTTTGGCGTTGTAAGGGCGCGACGCGCCACTATCGCGCCAGAAACATGCCTCAGTAGGTTGGCCTCTGGCGCGGCATACCACTGCGAGGTATGCAGGTTTTAGGCGTAATTGGGCTGGTGCTGCAATGGCGCAACGCGCCACTATCGCGCCAAGTGCGTTTTTGCCTATTTTTCAGAACTTTTGAGGAGGGGCAATTTGGGAACTTACCCAAATTATATATATGTTACCCTTGGTCTTTTAGGAACACATTTTGCAGCCTCACTCTCTCTCTAAAAGCCCTAGAGATATCTCTCCCTCTCTCTTCTTCTTCTTCTCCATTTCCAACAAAAAGAGTCCAAGAGCTTCAAGATTTGAGTCCTCCATTGAAGACCCAACACCAAGGTTTTCTTCAAGTCTTCACTAAGGTATGTAAGGCTATCCAAAATATGGGCTAAGTCCACCCATGTGCCCTACTCTTGCTTTGAGGTTAGATGTCCATGAAAAATATAGTTTCTTGGTATGGTTCATGTTTGAATGAGTTTTGTCCCCTGTTTATTTAATGCCATATGTGTTGATGTTGTTGAGCTAAGAAATTCCTAAAACCTTCATGTTAGTATGAGTTGATGGAGATGAATTGTTATTATGTTTTGTTGATCTCTTTAGCCAAGTGATTATGTTGCTTAAGTCATTTTCCTTAAATGTGTTGTTCTACTTGAATTGTTGAGCTAAAGTCATAGAGTTGTGATGAGTCTTGAGGAGATATCATAAATGCTTACCTAAATGAGGCTTGATTGAGTTAATTGGAGGATAGAATTGACGAGTGGACAAGTTCCTAAATGAGACTTGCCATTATGACTTAAATTGAGTTAAGAATGAGGATATAATTGATGAGTGGGAAATGTTCCACATGAAACTAGCCGTGAGGGATTGTTTGAGATGATTGGAGGGAGTCTTATGAGCATAGAGTCATGGGAGGAGTATCGAGCATCGAAGCGGGTAAGAGTATAGCCCATACTCGAACCCCAGAAACTACGCCGCCAACGTAGGTAGGGATAGAACCGTTAAAGTCGGATGCTTCCCATGGGATCAAACCGTTAAAGTCGGATGTTTCCCATTTGATTGTCCTAAAATGATAGGACTTGACTAATCGATGGTATCCATGATTAGGGAGGCATTCATGTCCTGGCAAGGTATGGATGGACGTGGCAACAACGTCTGATTGTTGTACTATCACCGGCTCATAGGTGATGGTTGTCGGTTAAGAGAAACTCCCATTTAGGCCTTGATAGTGCTCCGAGTCAGTTGAGTTAAGTAGCTTATGAGTTAGTCCTATCTAAACTAGTCTTGTTGGACTTAGGACATTTGAGTGAGTTGTCATGTATATATGTATGAGTTGAGATTCTAAGTTGATATTGATGTTTTCTTAATGTGGTTTCATCCGGCCATTTTACATACTCGTACATTCCATATACTGACGTCATTTGGCCTGCATCGTTTCATGATGCAGAGACAAGTACTAGAGATCATCAACCAGCGCCCCGTTGAAGATCCACATATACTTTCAACTAGTTGTTGAGTCCTCCTAGTCCTCGGAGGATATTGAGCCTTCTTGTACAGTCTTGTTGTCATTCCTTTTTATTTTGATTGTTAGTAGCCATGGACTTGTCATTGGCACCTTTTAGACTTGGATAGAGGCTTCATAGACTGGAGTGTGGAGAGGTTGAACGGTTAATTCGAGGAGTCTTATTATATTTGTTGTTGAGTTGATGAATGATTGGCCTTCGGCCCTCATATTGCAAATAGTATTTCATTAATTGAGTTTCCACTAAGAGAATGTGATTGAATGAATGTGTGACTGGACCAGGTGGTTTGCTCGGAGGTCAGAAATGGCCTTCGGGTGCCGGTTACATCTAGGGTACCCTCCCGGGGCGTGACACATGGCCTTAATCCTAGCTAGATCTTTGGAGGCTTGTTGAAAGGTGGATGGTTCAGGAATAGAGAAGTAAACAGAAAGAGCAGGTTGATAGGACTTGGATATGTTGGAGTAGGTGAGATAGGAAGACAAGGGATATGAACATGACAGAGAAGTGTGGGAGGATGGAGTAACAAAGTCATGTATCCAAGATGGAGGAATTCCGAGTTTGGTAGATTTTCTAGGTTCAGGTTGAGGTATAGGCTCAGGTTGAGATAAACCATCCTGAACAGAGGTAGGAAGAGAAGGAGAAGGAGGACTGGACTGAGATTAAAGAAATGCAGGAAAAGGATCAGACATAGGAGGCTCCCCCTGGGAAGGATGAGTGAGAAGGGGAATACATGGTGTGGAGTGAGACACACTATCTAAACTAGGTAGATCCAAGATTGGAAAAAGTGAGGTACCAATGATTTAAGCATACATAAAAGGAAAGAAGGACTCTTGGAAGACAATATTTTTGCTGACAAATAAGCATTTAGAATGAAGATCATATATTTTATACCCCTTCTGAGTTAAAGAGTATCTCATGAACACACCAGGAATGGCTTTAGCAGCAAACTTATCTAAACTTCTGGTATTTAAGGCATAGGTGAGGCAACCAAACACTCTAATATGATAAAGGGATGGAGAAGAATGATATAAAAGTTCAAAAGGAGACTTGAATTTCAGAATCTTAGAAGGTATTCTATTGCGTAAGTACACAACAGTAGTGACATAATCACTCCAAAACTTTAATGGAATAGCAACTTGAAACCTAAGAGACCTGGCTACACTTAGGATGGTTCTGTGTTTTCTTTCTACTGGAGAGTGTAGACATAAGAACTTTGATGTAATATGCTAAGGTTAGACAAAAGGGATTGAAACTCAGTACTAAAAAATTCACAGCCATTATCAGTTCTTAAAACTTTGACAAATACATCAAACATAGTCTTTATACTTGCAAGAAAATGTCTCATCACCACAAGTACTTCAGACTTAGAATGTATCAGAAATAACCAAGTGAATCTAGTGAAGTCATCTACCATAGTAACAAAGAATATCTTGTGATCATAAGTAGAAACTCTATAAGGACCTCATATATCACAGTGAACTAGATCAAATGCAGATTTAGAACTAGACAAACTGATAGCAAAAGGTAATTTTGTGTGCTTTTCCAGAGGGCATACAGTACATATAGACTTTTCATGTTTCAAATGGTTGAGACCTGCAGTTCTCCTGATAATCTCATATGCCATAGAGTGCTTGAATAAGATATTTGTTTGATTGTGTTGACATACTTATTTATCTTAAAGTGAGAACCTTGAACCACAAAGTTGTCTCTCAAACTGTATAACTCCTGATCTTTTCTATCAATCTCCTTCACCATGCCAGTGTAGAGATCCTGGAACAAGCAGAAATCAGGAAAGAATGCTACTGAGCATTGTAGTTCCCTAGTTAGTTTGGACACTGACAACAATTAATCTTAAAGTCTGGTATGAATAACACATTTGAAATAGAATGATTGTTGAGCACTTTGGAACTTTTTTTGTGAGTTAATGATACAGAATTATGTGTATGTAAATGCACTTTATTCTTTTCACTCTCAGAGATTTCATGATGGTTATGCGATATTTCAGGATTTGAAGTCATATGATTAGTTGCACCTGAATCCAATATCCAACTAGTATCAACATTAGTGGTAGTTAAATAAGGCAAGATACCTACATTGGCAGCTTGAATGGGAGATTTCTCTTTATTACCTCTACTGAGCATTAGAAGAATCAGTTAGTACTGCTCCTGAGTGAAATAAGGAGGAAGTTGTGGTGTATATTGATCAGTGCTGGTACTAGCTTGTGAGGAATTTACTTGACTACCTTGTGAAGATTGAACATAGTTGTTGGGAAGATCCATGTCATAGTTCTGATCATCATAGACTCCTACCTGATTTGCATATTGATATACCCCTTTCTTCTTAGACTTACACCAATCAGGTGGATATCCAATCAGCTTGTAACAGTTCTCCTTAGTGTGTCCATTATAGTTGCAGAATTCACACACCAGTGAACTCTTCTTTAATGGCATAAAGCCACTATTAGGAGGTATTCTGTTAGGATTGTTATTTCCTGAACTCGATCCTCCACCTGAGAAATTGTTATAGGTGTTTCTAGTTCCACTAACAACTCTTTTACTAGATCTTCCTCTAAAACCAGTACTAAGACCTCCTTTGTGATTAAAAAGGATTGCTCGTTCTAGTGAGTCAACTATCTGATTTACTACAGATGAGCTAGATATAGACCTTTGACTCTCATGATCTATAATAATGGAATAAGCCTTGTTCAGTGCAGGAATTGGAGACATCATCAGGATTTGACTCCTACATTGTGCATATGTCTCATTGAGTTCCATTAAGAATTGGAGAAGCCTTTGGTGTCCATAGTGCTGAGAGTAATTCCTTGACTCGGGACAACTACACCTTGGACAGGGCATGAGTGCATCAAATTCATCCCACAAACTTCTCATTTGAAAAAATACTCTGAGACTGACATTGGTCCTTGACTTAGCCTTGTAATTTCTCTGTGAAGTTAGAGCACTCTATATTCATTTACATTGTCAAATATTTTCTTTAAATCTAACCAAACTTTGTGAGCATTGGATGCATATATTATGCTGCTTAACAACTCTTTTCTTACTGCATTCATAATACATGACGAAACTACAACATTTATCTTTTCCCATTGATCATGCATAGATTCATCAAACTTATCTTTGGTGTGCCTACCATCAACAAAGCCTAACTTGCTTTTTCCTAACAGACCTAACACCATAAATCTGCTCCACAAAGCATAATTTTCAGATCCAATTAATTGTAGTGAGATCAGAGAACTATCTGGAGTATCATTCGGATGAAGATACAAAAGATGATTGTGATCTATCTCAACTCTTTCACTACTTCGACTGGCAGTAGAATTATGAACAACACCAGCATTATCTATTGCCATTGATACTTGAACTGAATTCGTTTTTTCTTACTAAGTTTTGGTTGAATTGAAGCTCTTTCAACAACTGCAACCTTCAAACAGTGAGGATCTCGGAACCTTGCTCTGATACCATGTTAGCTTCCATGGATGAAGCTTTGATCCTAAGTTATTAGAGAGAAGAAGAGAATCTAAAAATATCTATTTCTCCATTCATACATGCTTAACATGTGAGGATTACATCGGTGATATTTATAAACATGACTTAACACTAATTTGGATTCTTCACTGAGTTAGTAAATCTGACACCTTAACTAACTCCTTAACTACATTATAACAAACTGAGTTAATCTAACTAATCTGAGTTATCTTCTAACTCACTAATAGTTAGATCAGCTTGCTTCTTATAGCTCAACAGATCAAGATGTCGATTATCGATTTAACTTTTAGTTTAACTTATAAGGAACTTTTTGGTTTCTCTATCTTTTCTTTTTTATTCAAATATTTGACTTCATCCAAGGCTCAAACAAATGCACATATTCATACATTTAATAAAGTTAATTTTATGCAGTCCGCTCACAGGCTAAGTGCAGAAATAAAGAAGTGCTTTATAATGAATATTCTGGTGATTAATAATACTAGAGTATTATTTATCAAAAAAGAAGAGGCAAAGCTAAATATATAAGCTAATAAGTTCAACAAGTAGAGGTATACGTAGCACAATCTTTTGATGTTTTGACTTAAATAACCCACTATTTTTTTTACAATATATAACAAAAATAATATAGTTTTTTGAGTTTTTACCAAAATAAGCTATCGGTCACGTTTTATGGATTATTTTGTGGGAAAAAAATTATGGACAAAAACTAATGGCAGTTAGACTAATAGAGGTTAAAAATGTGACTGCAAGTAATGTTATTAAGCCGAAAAGTTCCACATTGAGATAGGGTGGTAAAACGCTCCCTAACAAAGGTGATTCCATATCCAAGGGGACTCAAACCCAAAACCTCTTGGTTAAGAATAAAAAAGTACGTACCATTCCACTACAACTCTTGATGGTTAAATTAATTGTTCACAATCATCTAATTTAATCTCAAATCTCATACTCATTTTTCATCAAGATAACTATTAGTTTTTTTCATCAAGATAACTATGATAATAAAAGTAAATTTCACATATGATCACATAACTATTAGTTTTTTTTAAAAGTATTTAATTATGTTTTCTAGCACAAAATTTTATCTTTACTAATGTAAATATGACATTTACCGAAAAATCTAACTTTCGATAGGCAAGGTTTTATTTATTTAATAATATAAATTCAATTAATAAATGATTGATCTTGTGCGATCTAATTCATAATCCAAATTTGATGGGTAATAATCTTTTGCTCTTTTAATTTTTCATTAATAATTAAATAAATCCGAATTTAATTTGAAAAAGAATCGACCGAACCCATATTGTTATTCTTGTTTAGATTTTTACTATGTAAAAAGCACAACATATATTGTATCAATCATACTTGTCAGTAAAATATAAGATTGTATTCTTTTCTCATCTGAGATTTTTTTTTATTAAAAATGTGTTATTATTCTTTTCAATTAGAGACTCTAAAATTTCACCTGATCTAGCCATTACCGTTCAAATTCCTTTTTCAAATTGTTATCTACATTATCTACTTTAATGTAAATATCTAGTGAAGAATAAAAATATAAAATCAGTTTATACATATATGATTTGATTTATTATAAGGATTACGAAAGATTGGACTAAACATAATTAATTTTTAAAGATATTTCAAAATAATGTTTTGTTGAAGGACAAACTGACACTTAACTTTATCATTAGGTAAATTAAATTTTGACTCGGGATGTATCCAAATCTAAATTAAATTTTGACTTGGGATGTGTCCAAATTTAGTGTATATATATTATGGACTAATAGTTACTACTACTTACATAAAAACTAATAATATAGTGATACTTTTTTTAAAAAATAATTATTCATGCTTTTAATATTTTAATTTCTTCATATGGGTTTTGGTCTAGATTGAATAAGTTCTTTTTAATGATTTTATATGTATTCGATTAAAAGTAAAAAATTATTACCCATCAAATTTGCATTTTAAATTGGATCGAAACTGTTTCATCTTTTTTAATCGAATCTGTATTATTCTATTAAAAATAAAAATAAGAAAAGGAATTACCCATCAAAATTGAATTTTCCGGCATATATAATTTGTGTTAGAAAACATAATTAAGTGACTTTAGTTTTTTAAAAAAACTCATAGTCATGTGAGCATCTATAAAATTTACTCCAACAACAAGGCCTATTTTTGGAATATTAAAACAACCTCAAATCTAATATGCATTCAAGCAAAATTATAATTGCTTAAGAATATAAAAAATAAATCATAGTAATTGACATGTTGGAATCACTAATTGAACTTAATGAAAATTTATGTAGGGTACTTGAGAAATTCATTAGAAAAGGTCTGGCACAATTGGTAAAATGTTTAACAACTAAATTATTTTTGTTAAATATTTTAAATAATACTAGATTATAAAGGTAAAAAATTCCAATCTTTTAGACCCGAAGGCCAAGTGACTTTATATATCCAAAAGTAAAGTTATAATTATGGGGATTATCATTAGCCTGTTTAGAATAGAAATCATAAATCATTACAGATTGCTGACTCGATAAAAAAAATAATCTAAAACCATTAAACCAACAATTCAATATCCATAATCAATAGCATTTACTTGGAAAATTATCGATTTTAGGATTTTGAAGAGCATCCACCAAACCACTCCTTATAGAGGATAAATTTTTCTATCAAGTTCTATTAATTTACAGAAAAAATAGTATTTTTAATCATTTCCTACCCTTCAAATTACAAACGTAGATATACAGTATAAAACTTTCTCTATTTAGAAGAATATATAATATCAATATACATCCATAATAAATTTCAATCTTGCGTGGAATTTTCTTCATCTACTAGTTTGTTGACTCTAAATTTTCCCTTTTCTTATAAATTTCTAACATATTATCTTTTTTTTCTTTTTTTCATATTCGAATTATCCGGCCGTACCGCAAAAGATTTATCTCATTTATAATTCTTCTATTAGTAAACTAGGGGCTGGTTTAGAAGCTTTGCCTAAAAACAAATACCACACTTGCCAATTGCACATGTATGACATTCCTTATTGTCACTAGGGTCCTTCATATGGTACATGTACTATTACTAGACGTGGTTGCACGGACCCGATATATATCTGGCAAAAATCGTCATAAATATTGATAGGGCGACTAACAGTAAAAGGCTGATAATATATACACGCATATGTTGCTTATATATTACATATTGCACTGCCTATAAGCGTTATATATGTACATATTGTTCAGGCCATTCAAAATAGGTTGTTTCGATGCGACGCTGTAGTTGACAAAATACCTGCCTGCAGTTGGAATTAAGGAGAAACGTTTTAAATTGGTGATGTACATCGTAGTAAGAAAAGAGTGTTGTTGGTCGTTGAGTACCATGTTGAAATACCGAGCGTCATGTGTCTTTTTTGTGCAATATTATTTCCTATTTTTCTAAGGCAGTGCAGTGGCAAGAAGATAGCAAAGTGAGGTTTACCTTGCAGCAAAGAAGAATTATGTTAGTAGAAAGCATAATAAACAAATTAAAGAGCGTGTTGCGTATTGAATGTTAAGTTGCCCACTTGGTCTTCTTTTTATTTTCATAGTTGTAGCTTTTTCCTCTTATATATATAAATGTCATCTTTGGCATTAAGAAGAACACACACATACACAAATATATACAACAATTCTCTCTCTTTTTTGTTTTCATGCTATTTATTTTTTTAATTAATTTGCAAAGTTAGTTTATTTTACAACATGAGCCTCCGTCGTTTTGAGCTATATTTTTAAGAAGGTAACAAAAAAAGGTAAGAATTTTATTTTCTTAAAATATCTAATATCTCAAAACTTGAATTTGTTGCTCTTGATATTTCTGGAAAAGGCTACTCATCATGGGCACTAGATATCGAAATACATCTAGAATCGATGGATCTGGCAGACATCATCAAAGATGACAATACGGCATCTAGTCGAGACCATGCCAAAGCCATGATATTTCTTCGCCACCATCTTGAAGAGGAGTTAAAATTACAATATCTCACATTAAAAGACCCCCTTAAACCGTGGAAAAATTTAAAAGAAAGATATGAACACCTGAAGTTGGTCATGCTTCCACAAGCACGTCATGATTGGCTAAATCTGAGATTAATGGATTTCAAAAATATAACTGAATATAATTTTGTCTTGTTTAGAATTATAGCTCAGTTAAATTTATGTGGAGAAGAAATCACTGAGCAAGACAAACTTGAAAAAACATACTCCACATTTCCACCCGCGAATATGCTCCTGTAGCAGCAATATCGCGAAAAAGGGTTAAAAAGTATTTCGAATTACTTTCTCACCTTCTGATTGCTGAACACCACAATGAACTGATAATGAAAAATCATGATAGTCAGCCCGTTGGTTCTTTGTCACTCCCTGAAGTGAATCATGCAAATATAACCAACGAGAAAGAAGCCATGACCCCAATCGTGATCGTGGCCATGGTCATGATAGAAGAAGAAATTATAATCATGATACTCGGTTGGCACCGAGAAATGATTAGCAGTACAAAAAGAAGAGTGAAAATCCAGAAGCTTTACCAAAGAAAAATTCAGAAAGCATATGTCATAGATGTGGAGGTTTGGGGCATTGGTCACGAGCTTGCCGTGTAACATCCCAGAAAATATTTCGCAAAAACTCAAACATTTCTTTACGTATGTGTAGACTCGAACCGAAGGACTTGTAGTTTTATATATGGGATAGGATTAATTTCTAAGTATTTGGAGTGTGTTATATGTGTTTAGGGGTCATAAGGGATCTCTAACACCAAGTAGAGTCCAAAGAACTCCAATCGATTAAGTTTTCGGATGAGTTAGTATTAGGGTCAACTTCAAACGACCATATCTCCTGGAATATAATCAACTGAGTGGACCACGACCTACCAAATTAAAGGTCTTTGAGTCTTCTTTCTAACGCCACCAAGATTGCAATTTTTGGAGTTCGGAGTCAAAAGTTATGGCCATTTTACGACGGACTAGTACTGCGGGAATTTCAGGCCTGGGTGAAATTTAGGCTTGGCGCTCCAGTGGCGCCCCACGCCACTATAGCGCCAGAAAACAGCCTCAATAGTTTGGGGCTTGGCGTGATGCGCCACTATTAGATGTACAGGGTTTTAAGCCTATTTTGGCTTGGCACTGCAGTGGCGCGACGCGCCACTATAGCGCCAGCAAGGTTTTTGCCCAATTTTTTAGATTTTTGAGGAGGGGCAATTTGGACTTTTCCCTAATTATATATACACCATTCTTGGACGTTTTTGGACCATTTCTCAGTCCTCCCTCTCTCTCTAAAAAGCCCTAGATATTTTCCCTCTCTTCTTCCTCTTCTTCTTCAAATTCTTCTCCAATAAAGATTGCCTACAAGAGTTTCAAGGATTCAAGCCTTCCATTGAAGACCTAACATCAAGGTTTCTTCAAGTCTTCAAACAAGGTATGTAAGGCTAACCTAAAATATAGATTTAGTTCTTCCATATGCCCATAGATGTGTTGGATAGGAGTTGTGAAAGAGTAGAACCTTCTAAGAAGGTTTTCTTGAAAGTTTTCCTAAACTATAGAATGTTTTTAAGTACTATTAGTTGATTGATGTTTTTAATGACTTAAGTTACTAAATAGTTATCTTTTATATTATTGATTTCAAATGTACCTTTGTATATAAATTTATAGATGTTGACGATATTCTTGAGTTGAGTTTTGTTGAAAGTAAGGATTCATGTTTCATTCACATGAACCCAAGATGAGATTTCTTTTGTCATAATTGTCTTGAGGTTGAGGTGGATAGTTGTGTGTATATATGTATAGATTGGAATGGAAAGAATGAATTGGATAGTTAAGAATGTCCTTTTGTTTCTATAAATTGAACATAAGACTAAATTAAGGATTTTGGAGTAAATGTTTGACGATTGATGTGATGATGATATTTGATAATGATGTGATGATGATGTTTGATGATGATGATAATGTGATGATGATGTTTGATGATGATGTGAATAATGGTATTTGACGATGTTGTGTGACGAAGTGGATTGGAGTCTAATGTGATTTTGTGGTATGTGATGTGCATAATTTGAGTTGATTGGAGTCTTACGAATATTTTGAAAATAAATAATCTTTTGAGAAAGAGTTTGAAATAAATGTTTTGTGAACCTTTTGCATAAATTATTTACACACTATTTTGAGTTTTAAAGGATGATTATTTTCATCTACGATTTAAAAAGAGTTTAAGCATGATTTGAGTTCGAGAAGTCATTTTAAATATTTTTGAACATGAGTATTTGGAGTATAAATGAGTTGAGCTTTATTTTCCTTAAAAATATAAATTTTGAGATTTATATAGATTTTTAAAGAGAAGAGTTTGATGATTGGAGATGAGTCGATTTGAAAGAGGGTCCAATGAGGCCAGATTTGATTGAGTTTTGAAGAGAGACCAATGAGACTAAATGAGTTGATTTGAAAGAGTCCGATGAGGCTAAATGAGTATTTTAAATATTTTACTCACTAAATAGCTATGCGTGTATTGAGTCTTGAGAGAAGTATTGAGCACCAAATTGGATAAGAGTATAGTCCATACTCGAATCTCATAAACTACGCCGCCAACGTAGGAAGGGATTGTACCGTGTCGGATGTTTCCCTATTTTATTGTCCTGAAATGATAGGACATGATTGATTGACGGATCCATGATTGGTTTGAACTGTTCATACCTTGGCAAGTATGAGCGGATGGAGCAACGGCGTGACTCGTTGTGCATCACCTATATATAGGTGGTGGGATTGTTGTCGGTTAGAGAAACTCCCAAATTGAGTGGTTTGTGCATGATATGATTGGTTTGATTGAGATTGGTTGATGATTGAGTTGGATTGAAAAACATTGCATAATTTAATTTGCATATTTATTGAGTTGAGTCCTTTGAGTTGATTGTTGAGTTGATTTTATATGATCGGATTAGGTGATATGCGATGAATTGGATTATATGATATGTGATTGGATAGTGTACGATGGAAGGGTATATGATTGAATTGGATCGGATCGTATACGATCGGATTGAACCGATTGTATACGATTGGATTGAATCGGAGGATATACGATTTGATTAAACTATATTGTGTATGATTGGATTGGATGGTATGATGTGTGATTGGTCTTTGTCTACAAATGTATTCTTACTTTAAACTTATGACGCCTTATTTGAGTCTCTCTCTTATCTTTCGGATTTGAGATATTTGGACCGATGATATTCTTTCTTGAGGTATGTTTCATTCTGCCATATTACATACTCGTACATTCCACTTACTGACGTCCATTTGGACCTGCATCGTTTCATGATGCAGAGACAGGTTTAAGAAATCATCAATAGGAGCATCATTGGGGATCTATTCACACTCAACGTATTGGTGAGTCCTTCCCTACATTCGGAGGACACCGCTTATATTATTCTTGAATCGAGTTAGCCCTTTTCATTTTGGTTTGAGGTAGCCATGAACATGTCATTGGCACTAAATAGATAGTAGTGATAGAGGCTTCATAGACTAGATAGTAATGGATCGATTGAGTATTTTCTTTTCTTGAATTATTTTTGTCGAACTATGTTAATGACAAAGATCGGAGTTTGATTTGTTGGCTCATGGCCTTTCTTTCTTGAGTTAGAGCATTAATTTGGATTGCCCGCCAAATTATATCTTTATTTTTAAATCTTCCGCTGAATGAATGAATGAACAGACGTGTGATCAGGCTATGTGGTTCGCTTGGGAGCAAGAAATGGTTTCTGGGTGCCGGTTACGTCTAGGGTACCCTCCCGGGGCGTGACATGCCGGTCATCAAGACGTCTTGTTCAGATATATCAAGCATCCTTGAAGAGAACAGAAAATAATCGAGAAACAAATTTTATCTCTGAAGATAATATTGAGTCTATGTATCTGGATGTAGCTGATTTCTTTAATTTTTCAGACGATAATATGAATATTGATAAGCCTAATAATATTTAAATAATTTTCTTTTTATTTATGTGTACTAAATAATATTTCTAGTCCATATAAATAAATAAAATTTGTGTAATGAGCCATGTATTAATTATAATATTTATCTTATTACTTTTTGAAAAAAAATATGGATATGCCTCAAATTTTATTTGGATCAATGATCAATCACGAGGATATTTGTGTAATTGATAGTGGAACAACTCATGTTATTTTTAAAAATGAGAAATATTTTTCCAACTTGCTTAGAAGAAAAACAAATGTTACTACAATTTTTGATAATTCAAAAATGATTGAAGGCTCTGAAGGAGCTACTATAATTCTGCCTAAGGGGACAAAAATTGTTATAAAAGATGCACTATTCTCTTCTAAATCCCAAAAAAACTTGTTAAGTTTTAAAGATATCCGCAGAAATGAATATCATGTTGAGACACTAAATGAAATGAATATTGAATACTTTTGTATAACAAAGAGTTTCTCAGGCCAGAAATATATTTTGGAAAAATTATTAACTTTATCGTTTGGCCTATATTATGCCAAAATTAGTGCAATTGAAGCACATATAATCGTAAACCAGAATTTTACTGATCTAAATACATTTGTGCTATGGTATGATCGAATATGTCATCCTGGATCAATAATGATGAGACGAATTCTTGAAAATTCAACTGGACATCCGTTAAAGAACTAGAAGATTCTTATGAATGACGAATTTTCATGTGCTTTTTGTTATCAAGGCAAATTAATTGCCAGACCATTGATCCTGAAGGTTGGTATTGAATCTCCTGGCTTTTTAGAGCGTATACATGGAGATATATATGGACCTATTCATCCACCTAGTGGATTGTTTAGCTATTTTATGGTCCTAATAGATTCATCATCTAGATGGTCTAATGTGTGCCTCTTATCATCTCGCAACCTGGCGTTTGCGAAGTTGTTAGCACAAATAATAAGATTAAGGGCGCAATTCTCAGATTATCCAATTAAGGCCATTCGCCTTGGTAATACTGGAGAATTTACATCTCAAGTTTTTGATGATTATTGCTTATCAAATGGGATAAAAATTGAAAATTTTGTTGCTCATGTTCATACTCAAAATGGTCTTGCAGAGTCATTTACTAAGCACCTACAATTGATAGCCAGATCTCTACTAATAAAAACAAAATTGTCAATTACTGTTTGGGGTCATGCTATCTTACATGCAGTCGCACTTGTACGTCTCAGACCGACACATTATAATAAATAATCTTTAGAGCCTTAAGTATTTGGTCATGAACCAAATATATCCCATCTATAAATTTTTGGTTGTGCAGTATATATGTCTATAATACTACCACAACGTACAAAAATGGGCCATCAACGAAAGTTGGGCATATATGTTGGGTTTGACTCACCCTCCATATTCGATACCTTGAACCATTGACAGAGACTTATTCATTGCTCGATTTACAGATTTTTGGTTTGATGAAACAATTTTCCCGCCATTAGAAAAAGAGAAAAAGGAACTCGAAAAAGAAATTGCGTGGACAGTTTCATCGCTATCTCATTTTGATCCACATACCCGCACATGTGAGCAGGAGGTCCAGAAGATCATCCACTTACAGAAAATAGCAAATCAAATGTCAGATGCATTTACTGATTTGAAATGGATAACTAAGTCACATATCCCTGCAGTGAATGTGCCTATCCGAATTGATGTTCTAAAAGGACCATCTACTAGTATCAGAGCTTCTGAATCCCAGACACGCCTGAAGCGTGGTAGACCATTGGGTTCAAAGGATAAAAATCCTAGAAAGAGAAGTGTGAGGAATAATGTCACGCTTCGGGAGGGTACCCTAGGCGTGACCGGCACTCGAAAGCCATTTCTGGCATAGCGAACCACCTGGTCCAGTCACACGTTCATTCAAACACATTCTCTCAGCGGAATACTCAATCAAAGATGTACTATTCATAATTTAGGGCCAAAGGTCAAACACTATCAACTCTTCAAGAAAGTACAATAAGTCTCTTCAAAATAATAGTTCAACCTCCCCACACTCTAGTCTATGAAGTCTCTATCAAAGTCTAGGAGGTGCCAATGACAAGCCCATGGCTACCAACAATCAAATTAAAGGAAACGACGACAAAACTATACAAGAAAGCTCAACATCCTCCGTAAGCTAGGAAGACTCACCAACTGGCTGGGAGTGTATGTAGATCTTCAACGGAGCACCGGTTGATGATCTCTAGTACCTGTCGCTGCATCATGAAACGATGCAGGCCAAATGGCGTCAGTACATGGAATGTACGAGTATATAAAATGGCCAAATGAAACAACATCAGAAGGAACCAAATCAACTCGGAATCTCAACTCAAGAGAAATAACAACTCAATCAAGTGTCCTAAGTCTAAACAAGAATATGGTTTAGACAGGACCAACCATATACCATTCAACTCAATCCGACTCAGAGTACTATTAAGACCTATATGGGAGTTTCTCTTATCCGACAACCATCACTTATGAGACAGTGAAAGTACAACAAACCGACGTTGTTGCCGCGTCCGTTCATACTTTGCCAGGGTATGAACGAATCAACCAATCATGGATCCAATCCAACCAAGTCCTATAATGTCAAGACAATAAATTTGGGGAAGCATCCGACTTTAACGGTTCAATCCCCTCCTACATTTGGCGACGTAGTTATTGGGTTCGACCATGGACTATACTCTTTCCCAATTCGGTGCTCGATACTCCTCCTAAGACTCAATGCTCATAAAAATCCATCCAATCAAAACATATCGACAAGTCTCATTACAACCTTGTCAACTCATCAGCTCTATCACAATCAAACCTCTCCCAATCATATCTTTCAAGAGTAAATTTAAATGTACGTTAAAGCAACATACAAACATATCCAATCATTTCTCTATTTATTTAACACATCTTTGGAACTCACCACAACTCCAAGGTTTCAAAGCAACAATTCAAGATAAACAACATATTTAAGAAAATTAACTTTTCTTTATCAAAATCATCATAGTTTGGAAATTAACAATATATGCTCGACACCTCATCTCAATCAACTCATAACAACATGTAGCATATCACTTTCTTGACTCCACAACATCATCATAAATGGAATTAGAATAATAGATGAAAAAGGACCTATTTGGACATACCTCTACCAATAAACTTCATTCTTATGGACAATAAATCAAAAGAAGATGTAGGGCACATGGGTGGACTCAACCCATGTTTTGGTTAGCCTTACATACCTTAGAATAGATTCTTGAAGAAACCTTGTTGTTGGGTCTTCAATGGCAACTTGAATCTTGAAGCTCTTGGAACAACTTTTTGTTAGAAATGGAGACGAAGAAGAGAGAGAGAGAGACTTCTAGGGCTTTTAGAGAGAGAGAGGCTGAAATTTATGTTCCCAAATGCTCAAAGATGATACATATATAATTTGGGACAAATTCCCAAATTGCCCCTTCTCAAAAGTTCTAAAAAATAGGCTAAAACGCTTCTGGCGTGATAGTGGCGCGTCGCGCCACTGCATCGCCAAGTCGATTAGGCGTAAAAACCCTACAACCTAATAGTGGCGCATCACGCCAAGGAACAAACTACTGAGGCTGTTTTATGGCACGATAGTGGCGCGTCGCGCCCTTACAGCGCCCAACCAATTTTCTGGGTTCTGGGAAAATTGGCCTGAAAAATCCTACACACCTCGTAGTGGCGCGCCACGCTAGGGACCAAACTACTGAGGCTGTTTTGTGGCGCGATAGTGGCGCGTCGCGCTATTGCGGCGCCAAGCCCAGATTCCCAACAGTTGCGACCCGGGCCTAAAATTCCTGCCGTGCTAGTTGTCTTAGGATCGTCATATCTTTTGACTCCAAACTCCAAAATTTACATTCTTGGTGGCGTTGGAAAGAAGACTCGACGACCTTTAATTTTATAGGTCGTGGGCCACCCAGATCGTCATATTTCAAATGATATGGTCGTTAGAAGTCGACCCTTATATAAACTCCCTCAACAACTTACCCAAGACGAATCCTTTTGGACTTAGCTTGGCTTTAAGGATCCCTTATGACCCCACATCACCTCTAACACTCTTTAATTACTTAGGAACTCATCTTAACTCATGCACATACTTCAAAATAATTGAGTTCGACCCTACACGTATACAAGAAAGGTCCGAATCTTAGGGAAAAATTTTGAGGGGTGTTACAAATAATAAAGATGACACTACACAAGAACCTCTTGAAGAAGGTCAAAATTTGAGTAATCCTGATATTCCTGAAGAAATCAGTGAACCCGAGACTCAAGTGAATGAAGAAATTTCAATAAGTTCTACCGGTGATGAGACAAATTTAGATCGATCGAAAATTATGGTGGGTAATATTTTTGCATATAATGTTGCACTTAACCTCATACAAGATAATGAAAGTCTTGAGTCTAAATTCATTGAAGAATATCGACGTAGATGTAATTGGCTAGAATAGTAAAAGACAATTCAATCAGAATTAGACTCACTTGCTAAATGTGAGGTTTTTGGACCTGTAATTCAAACCCCTGAAGGTGTAAAATCAGTTGGCTATAAATGGGTTTTTGTGCGAAAACAAAATGAGAGAAATAAAATTGTAAGATACAAAGCACGCCTTGTTGCCCAAGGATTCTCTCAAAGACCCAGGGTCAATTGTGAAGAAACATATTCACCTGTTATGGATGGAATAACTTTTCGATATCTCATCAGTTTAGCTGTACATAAAAATCTTGAAATACATCTAATGGATGTAGTTACTGCTTACCTTTATGGTTCACTTGATAATGAAATTTACATGAAAATCTCAAAAAGATTAAAATAGCCCGAAGCAAGTACTAAGTCTAGGGAGATGTATTCAATGAAATTACAAAGATCATTATATGGTCTAAAACAATTAGGGCGTATGTGGTATAATCGCCTTAGTAAATACTTAATAAATGAAGGTTATATAAATGATGTTATTTGTTCATGTATTTTTATTAAGGAAATGGAATTTGAGGATGTCCATAAAAAGCTTAATGTGGTTTAAAAGTGTTATCGTAACTTCATTTAACTTTCATACAATATTTAACTTTCATACGATCATTAGGCCTACAAAACTCATGAAAGACTCGAAGTTCTTAACTCGACTTGAACTTAGAAAATTAATCATTTAGGAACTCCAAGGAGACTGACAAGCTTGACTTGATTTATTACAAACGACTCCAAGTGGATAATAGTATGAGCCTGTTTAGAAACAAGGTTGTTGGACAAGTATATACCCAAGAGAATAGAGTACACGATTTAGTATGAATATCATTTTTCAAAAACAATTTTGTAAAAGTGTTTGACAATAAAGAATGGCTTAACAACTCTCTCAGGTACAACGTAATAGTTCTCCATATTTCAGCCTAATTTTTAGGACAATAGCTCACTAATAGACAAATAAGGTATATCAAATTTGATGAAAAATAACTTTAACTGTCACACATACTTCACAATGTTATAGGCATGATAATGATATAATAACATCAAGAAACAAGACCATCTGACATCCTAATGCCCTTCACACAGGGTCTTTCTAATGTTAAAATAGTAAAACTGACTCATTTAATAAATTTAAAAGTTTGTTATGCTCGCCGTTTATGTTGATGACATCAATCTCATTGGAACCCCTGAAGAGGTCCAAAAGACAATTGAATATCTAAAGAAAGAATTTGAGATGAAAGATCTTAGAAAGACAAAACTTTATCTGAGTCTGCAAATTGAATATTTAACAAATGGGGTCTTTGTCCATCAATCTGCCTGCATTGAAAAAATCTTAAAAAGATTTTACATGGACAAAGCACATCCATTAAGTACTCCAATGGTTGTTCGATCACTTGAAGTGGAAAAAGATCCATTTCGACTTCCAGAAGAGGATGAAGAACTTCTTGGTCCTGAAGTACTATATCTCAGTGCAAGTGGTGCACTTATGTATTTTGCTAACGCAACTAGACCTGATATAACATTTTCTGTTAATTTGCTGATAAGGTATAGTTTATCCCCAACGCGAAGGCATTAGAATGGTATCAAACATATTTTGCGATACCTAAAGGGTAATATTGATATGAGTTTGTTTTATACCAACAAAGGTTGTGTAGACCTTATTGGTTATGCAGATGCAGGTTATTTATCAGACCTACATAAAGTTCGATCTCAAACATGCTATCTATTTACACACGAAGGAACTGTTGTATCATGGTGATCTATAAAACAGTCTATTGTTGCTACTTCTTCAAATCATGCTGAAATAATAGCAATTCGTGAAGCAAGTAGAGAATGTGTGTGGTTGAGATCGATGATACAGTTCATCAAAGAAATATACGACCTAGAAAATGATGTCAAAGTACCCACAATTATATTCAAAGACAATACTGCGTGCATAACTCAATTAAAAGATGGCTTCATAAAAGGAGACAGAACGAAACATATTTCACCAAAATTATTCCTCACACATGATCTTCAGAAGAATGGTGATATTGATATACAACAAGTTCGTTCAAGTGATAATCTTGCAGATTTATTCACAAAGGCATTACCAACATCAACTTTTGAAAAATTGAGATATAAGATTGGAATGCGCCGTCTCCAAAATATCAAATGAAGTTTCATCAGGGGGAGTAAAATACACGTTGCACTTTTTTTGCCTAAACCATGGTTTTGTCCCATTGAATTTTTTCTGGTAAGGTTTTTAATGAGGCAGCACTCAAGGCGTATTACCAGATGTGTGTACCTTTTTTCCTTCACTAGGTTTTTTTCCACTGAGTTTTTTCTAGTAAGATTTTAACGAGGCACAACATTTATGGTGTTCAGAATAAATATGTATATTATTTTTTATAGAGTTTTTAAAGAGACACATTATATATAAACATTCAAGGGGGAGTGTTGTGGAGCTCACTTTTAAGTGGGCAAGTTGCCCACTTGGTCTTCTTTTTATTTCATAGTTGTTGCTTTTTCCTCTTATATAAATGTCATCTTTGGCATTAAAAAGAAGACACACAAACAGAAATATACACAACAATTCTTTCTCTTTTTGTTTTCTTGCTATCTCTCTTTTTAATTAATTTGCAAAATTAGTTTATTTTACGACAGAGGGAGGCTTTTTGTTTATTTTTTAAAAATGCTTTTTTGTAGTGAATAACAAAGATAAGAAAAAGAAGAGAAGATAAAGATGAAGAGCAAAAGTAGCAGGAAGAGAAGACATATGTTTCAGTCCCTTTTCATAGGGGATGTGTTGAGTGTTTTGAGTTTACTGGTGGAAGCTTTGTTGTCGATGTCTAGTATTTTGCGTTTACTTATTCAGCAGTGGTCATTGGTGGTGGTATTTTGCTTTTCTTCATAATTTAGAAGAGCCAATTTTGGAGTCGATGTGTCTCGATTTTTGGATAACAGCTTCTTCATTTGAATTTTGTAAGTTCTTGTTCCTAAGTACTGCACAGTTGTTCAAGAAGCCATTATTGTTTCTGCATTTTTATCAAACAATTACGGCATGTTAAAGGAAAAAAAAATAAGTTTTACAACCAGTTGGGAAATGAAATAAATTAGGAAGTTATAGCCAATAAATTATGAATTCTCTCTATAAATAATGGTAGGATATTGGTGATGTTGGTCCCGTTAGTTGCCAGTATTTTCAAAATGAATGAAGGCATCTAAAATCCTTTTAAGAGTGGAAAGGAAAGCTTTCAGCCAGAGTTGAACAATTTGTTCATATCATCAGGAAGCAGATTTTCGAGAACGGAAGGCACAACTAAAAGATAAAATCTCAAAGTAAATAGAAGAATGATACTCACCAGAATTCAAAATATTGAACCACATAAAAACGTCAATTATTACTATTATTACAAAAAAGAGTGAAATTTGAAACAAACGAGCAGAAGCATAGAGATGAAAGCAATGCGTTGACTCTATGTGTACGGTGGAAAGCAACAGAACTTTAGAAAATGGTCTAAAAATTATGTTATATAGATTTCGTTTAAGCTTAATGTGGACAGTGATTTCTTGTAGTACTTCATGAATAAATATATACTCTCAGACAAAACATATGAACAGTTCAAAGTTATTGAATCTGAAGGCTGCTTAACACTTGGCCTAATTAACTCTGAGGCAAAACACACACAAATCATGGGAAAATGAAAAAAAATTGGAAAACAAGAGTGTTGAAAAGTAATAATAAGAGATACCTTGGCTTGACAAATTGTATAGATTTCTTCTATTGGGAGGTGCAGCATTTTTTTGGCTATTTCATCTGAGACAAAGGCTGTGATGGCACCAGTGTGATCGGTAACTCTGATGTCAAATTGAACTCTTTATAGAGTAGAAGAGAATTGTATCCTTTAGCTCAAGTGAAATGATACAGGCTGAAGGTGAGTAAATTCTTTAGTTTAGGGAAGGAATCATACCTTGGGATGAGCAGAGTAGATCGATCGCAATGTATACAATAGATTGGTCTGGAGGTTATACTTGTTGTGAAAGGCATTTTGCAGTCTGAGCATGCCATAGAACAGAAATCTTGATCCTCATTTGTTAATGTGAGTTGACTGTCTATGTAGAATATTTGACCCTGTTAAATTTAAGAGTCGTATGAATTCATTTGTTGTCGTTTTTTTAAAAGTAGTTATACGCCGATAATTGTTATTACTGGTGGTTGCATTTGAATATCAGATATGCATGTTGATTCTTCTTCAAATGGAACAAAGAAGAGAGAACCGGTTGTAGATGTGCTTTTGCTGTGTATTCAATGGGCAGCGGCTGGATTATTTTGGTTGTTATTACTGGTGGTTGCATTTGAATATCAGATATGCATGTTGATTCTTCTTCAAATGGAACAAAGAAGAGAGAACCGGTTGTAGATGTGCTTTTTGCTGTGTATTCAATGGGCAGCGGCTGGATTATTTTGGCCCTAATTTGAATAGAAAAGTTATTTTAGAGAAGGTGAAGGCGTGTGTATTACCATGCATGTAATGCTGTAGCTTGTGGATATGTAGGATCCATGCGTATTGCAGTGTTGTATCTGTTTGACAAACCTGTGTGTATAAAGAGAAGTAATGTTTTGAGTTTGTAATATATTGATAATGTAATAGTATGAGAAGATTATACATAGGGAAAGTGTAATATTATAAGAATTTTTTACCTGCTGAAGATTTTGCAACCCTTTTAGCTAAAATGACGGGATAATCACTGAGCCTTTCTAAAAGAGTATTTCCATAATGCGCGGCAAATTCCACCCAAAGTGTGAGTTTTTTTGAGTTTTTTCCTGTTAAGTTTGAGAAGTAGATGTGTATGTGTAAATATATTGCCTTAGCTGAATTAATCAATACAAAAGATGTAGGACTTTTGGCATGAACGTGTATAATAACTTATCAATATGAACAACTTTTATATGTTGTGAACATATCCAAAACAATTTTGAATCCACACTGAATGATATATCTTTTCATAAAAGTTGCTTTGAGGTTTTTATTGCACTCAGATGATAAGATAAACTTGAAAACAATATGGAATCATTCTTGGGATACAATTGCTACTATGTTAAAAGGAGATCAAAGGTTTTCACATTTTTCAATTAAGAAAATAATAAAGAAGCTAACAGATTGTTACATATTAGCACTGTAAGCAGAGCAAATTTCAGTTGCATGCTTTAAAAGGCAGCTTTTTTGAATAACTGAAAGTCTTATATTGGAATAAATCTTTTAGCAGGTATCAAATATTTCCAACCAAGTTGTAACATTTATTTTACCTATCTGATCTACAGGTTGCTGATTAAAAATAAGTGATATTTGAATGAAGAAAAGTGAAAGCGCCTACTTAACTTCTAATAGTAACAAACAAAAGGCAAGAAGTAGGAATAAATTGTTGGAAGGGGAATGTTGGATGTGGTTAGGAACTTTTCTCACTTCGATGAAAATTTTAAGTTTGTTCAATCGTGATTCAAGAAAGGTTTTTAGCAGTTTTGATTGAACACAGTAAGCATACAACTTAACATCATAAAGAAAGCTAATTTTTTTTAAATGTAAAGGAGGTAACTAAGTGGATAAGTATGGACTTACTGAGTATCCATTGTCCATGTGAATCTATCAATTGTCCATGTGAATCTATTGAAAGGAGTAGCATACCCATAAGTTGATTCTTTAACAACAGATATGTTTGGAAGGGTTTGAACTGCTTTGCATAATGCATTATATCAGTGTTCCACATGGTAGCTTGAATTTGATTTTCCTGCAGTTGACAGTTGAAAAATAAAAGTGTTGCAGCTGGGCTTAGTAACAGGCAGTATTGAACGAACAATGTTTTCAAACTCATGTTTGAATTGAAATTGAGTTTTTCTTTCTTTTTATATCTTTCCTAGATTCATAGAGGAATTCCATATGTTTTCTTATCTAAAATTTATATGTACAACATATACCACAGCCAACTGAATGTAAATAGTGGGAGCATGTCACTCTATTCTTGTAGAGAGGTAAATATAATGTCCGAACCTAATGAAAAACCAGGCAATCCAAGTTATTTAGCACGCGGAGCATATTAAATTGGAAGTATTCCAAGTGAAAGTAAAATAATTTCCTACACAAAAACATTTTTATTCAAAAAGATTAGTTTTTTTTCTTTTATTTCATGCAGGAAGCAGGAAATGGATATACTGTAAGGTGGTAAATATGAATGCCCGTGCAAGCACTGGTCAACACAATAGTGACTTCTGTGTATATTATTCAAGTGGTTTAATGTAAAAACTTGGCATCAATATATAAAAAAAATGACATTATATGTCTTTGGTAATGCTGGGAAGAATCAAATAATTTTACAGTTCATATTTGGAGTAGAATTTTTTTTTTCAGTGAAGTAATATGTCACTTCATAAGGAAAATGATTCTCAACGTATTTCAAAATACAATGCAGAAAGTACCAAAACCAGAAAATTGGAAATAAAAAGTAAATTTTCTTCCCTCATTTCTTGTAAAATAATATTCATTCACATTAGGTTATCAGTGTCATGTAATACCACTTGAATGATATCAAAATTCTCTTATTCTCTAATTCCAATTCTCAGATCCAGACACACACACACACACACACTCAATTTCTATCCTATCAGCAAACTATAAAAGCTTGTTAATTGACTTGCCAATTATTGAAAGGAGGAGGAAACAAAAAGACTATTACCAGTTAACTAAAGCAATACAAAACCAGTGATCCTTTTGAAAAACACAATTACATGTCTTATCATTAAATAAACATCCATTACTAATTAGTTCCACATAAAACGCTTTAAGAATTGGTGAACTTTAATGAAGAAAAGTAAAGCTCATTGACAAGATAGGAACCAGATTTTAACTGCTTCTTCCATATTGAAAAATTAAAAGCACAGAAACAGCTTTCCAATAGCAGCACAAAGCGAAACATCGACACCATACAAATTCAAAAGGGGTTTGGATTATACATATTTGTAATTATATGTAGCAATGAAAGGTTTACTTTATATCTAACACAAAATTTCCCTTTTCAACATTTCTTTTTCTCAATTTTTCAGTCAATTGTTTAACTTTAATGGAATCATTGCAGAACGTAAATATATTGTCAGGTGCAGAAACAAAAGTAGTAGTTACCGACACGTTCTCTTAAACACATTAAAAAACAACTAAAATTAGTCAATAACTTCTACATTATTTCTATAGTATTGAATAAAGTCAAAACAAAACAAAGAGGTCAATAAACTATATTAGGAAAGATTCTTTTTTAGATGAAATTAATAAGTGCAATAATATATATAAAGGTTAACAGAGCATGAATGATTTTGTAAAAAGGACAGTTAGACCTGATAAGTCATCAGTGTAGATAGCAAGGATGATGAAGAGAAGCGAACGAACAGGAAAAAGTATAAGATGACGAATAAGGAGGCGAAGATGGCAGTTTCGGCGGCTAAAATGGCAGCCTTTGAACGCCTTTATGTAGAACTAGAGGAAAAGGGCGGGGATAAGAAGCTATTTAAGCTTGCCAAGGCGAGAGAGAGGAAGGCACGCGACTTGGATCAAGTGAAGTACATCAAGGACGAGGATGGTCAAGTACTGGTACAGGAATCCCGCATTAGACAGAGAGGACAGTCATACTTTCACGAACTCTTGAACGAAGGAGGGGACAGAGACTTTGTGTTGGGAGACTTGGAGCACTTGGATAGGCATCGCAACTTTGGGTATTGTAGGAGAATAAAGGTTGAGGAGGTTAAGGGAGCTGTTCGTAGGATAAGCAGGGGAAAAGCAACCGGACCTGACGAGATCCCTAGGGAATTTTGGAAGAATGCAGGTACGACAGGATTAGAGTGGCTGACTACGCTGTTTAATGTCATTTTTAGGACATCGAAGATGCCGAAAGAATGGAGGTGGAGTACAATCATTCCCGTGTACAAGAACAAGGGAGACATTCAAAGCTGCACCAACTATAGAAGTATCAAGCTGCTAAGTCACACTATGAAAGTGTGGGAAAGGGTGATAGAAATGAGGGTGAGGAGTAGTGTGTCTATTTCAGAGAACCAGTTTGGATTCATGCCGGGGTGCTCGACTACAGAAGTCATTCATATTTTAAGGAGATTGGTGGAGCAATATAGGAAGCGAAAAAGGGACTTACACATGATATTCATTGACCTAGAAAAGGCCTATGACAAAGTCCCAAGAGAGGTCCTATGGAGATGCTTGGAGGCAAAATGTATACCTGTGGCGTACATTAGAGCGATTAAAGACATGTATGATGGAGCTAAGACCGGGATAAGGACGGTAGGAGGGGACTCGGAGCACTTTCCTGTTACGATGGGGTTGCACTAGGGATCGACTCTTAGCCCATTTCTATTCGCCCTGGTGATGGATCAATTGACAAGACAAATACAAGGTGAGGTGCCTTGGTGTATGTTGTTTGCGGATGAAATAGTCCTGATTGACGAGACTCACAACAGAGTTAACAACAAGCTGGAGGGCTGGAGACAGACGTTGGAGTCTAAAGGATTTAAATTGAGTAGGACCAAGACAAAATACTTGGAGTGCAGTTTCAGTGGCCTGCTGCGTGAGGCTGACGGGGAAGTGAGGCTTGGTACCCAGGCCATTCAAAAGAAAAGAAGCTTCAAGTACCTTGGGTCTATTATACAGGAAGATGAGGATATCGACGACGATGTTTCACACCGTATCGGTGCAGGGTGGATGAAATGGAGGCTCACCTCCAGAGTGCTGTGTGACAAGAAAGTTCCACCAAAACTCAAAGGCAAGTTCTACAAAGTGGTGGTTAGACCGACTCTATTGTACGGGGTGGAGTGTTAGCCAATCAAGAAACTTCATGTTCAGAAGATGAAAGTCGCGAAAATGTGAATGCTGCGATGGATGTGTGGGCACACTAGGATGGATAGAATTAGGAATAAAGATACCCGAGACAAGGTGGGAGTGGCATTGATGGAGGATAAGATGCGGGAAGCGAGACTGAGATGGTTTGGGCATGTGAAGAGGAGAGACACAGATGATCCAGTGCGGAGATTGGCTATGGACGGTTTCAGGAGGGGCAAAGGGAGGCCGAAGAAGTATTGGGAAGAGGTGATTAGACATGATATGGCACAGTTGCAGCTCACCGAGGAAATGACCTTAGATAGGAGACTATGGAGGACTCAGACTAAGATAGTGGGCTAGGTGGCCTATCTTTTCTCCATAGTAGTCGTAGTCGCGCTCATTGTTTATTAACATATGATTTTTGCATGGGATTACTGCTTATATTAGTTGTCCAGTTTACTTTGGGTATCCTATTTTATCTATAGTAGATAATGCTCTTTTATCCCCGATCTTTCCTACCCTGACTTTATCGCTCTCATTATTCATATTTTTATATTGTTTGCTATATGCCTGGCCCTACTGACCTATGTCTTGTTTTCCTTGTTTCTCCTCCCTTGTTCTTCTCTCTTAAGCCGAGGGTCTTTCGGAAACAGTCGTCCTACCTTTTAAGGTGGGGGTTAGGTCTGCGTACACTCTACCTTCCCCAGACCCCACATGGTGGAACTATACTGAGTTTGTTGTTGTTGTTGTTGAGTTGAAAGAAGATAGCAAAATAACCTCTTCATCTTGTAACAGGAGCAGTTGATATTTGTTGGTTTTATCTTTGCTGTCTTTGGGCGGATATTTGTCCACAACCTGTATTTTAGATGTCCAATCATTAGATTTAGGAGTGATAGAGTTGATGGTAAGTCTATGCGCGATATGGACTAACCTGCAGTTATCAAAGAAATACACATGAATATAACAATATATGTTATTAGTAATGGTAAAAATAATAGCATGTAAAATTTGAAAAGGTAGAGAATATTACAGTTGTGTGGGTGGGTGATATATGTAACGATAGTGTAATGTTATGAAAAAGCCTTTTCAATTATTTCGTTATAGACTATATTGTAGGTAGAGTGGTCATCATTATCATCAACAGTAGATGGTCTGATTAACACTTTGACACAATTAGATTTTTTGGCCCGGAATAAAGCAACATAGAGAATATGTAGGTTTATGTAAATAAATATCAACAAAGTTTAATGTTTGACCTTGTGCTTTATTTATGGTCATTGCATAGCATAGTCGTATGGGAAATTGTGTTCTTTTGAATTGAAGAGGCAATCTTTCATCTTGTGATGTTAGTAGCAGAATGCGTGGAATAAACACGTGTTTGTTTTTAAAATCTCCACTGGATATTGTGGCTCTGATTAGTGGTGTACATGAATCGGGTTGGTTCGAATTTTTTACAAATCAAATCAAATCATTTGTGTCGGGTTATAAATTCTATAAATCAAACCAAACCAATAAAAGTCGGGTTTTTCGATATCAATTTTTCTCGGGTTTTTTCGGATTTTTCGGTTTTTTCGGGGTTTTCGGATTTTTTCGAGTTTCTCGTATTTTTCATAATATCTAATAAGAAGCACAGACCAGTGCTTCTTAAAAAGAGTTCTAGTACAAAATATCAACATAAAAGATGGAGGCAGAACACTGTTTGAAGTTTTAATTTTATAATATAACTTTATAAGATAAACTTTTTTTGTATATTATTTAGATGAGCTTTTCAAGTTCAAATCTAAATGTAAGAAAGAAAACAAAAATTATAAAAAAAAATTTAAAAATATTTATAAATTACATTTTAATAAATTTTTTTATGTATAACATAATTTAAAAGTAGTATATCTATAATCGGATCGGTTTGGGTTCAGTTTGACTTTTTTAGTTAAAACCAAATCAACCCTATAATGGTCGGGTTTTTTTTCCAACACCAAACCAAGTCAAACCAAACCACTAGTCGGATTTTTTTTCCGGTTTGGTTCGGTTTGTCGGTTTGGTGCGGTTTATCGGTTTGCCCTGTACAGCGCTAGCTCTAATGATATGACTCTTGAAGTCATTGCATATTAAGCGCATTCCATTATACAAACTGTCAGAGGGATTCAAGTTGGGTAATAACATTATTGGACAATTTTTTTGTAATGTCCAGCAAATAAATGGAATTGGATGCTGTGTCAATCCCATATATGGAATTGATATTCACATATATCAAGAGTAGGATTCGAACCTACGACCAATCGGTTAACAGCCGACCGCTCTACCACTGAGCTACTGAGGAACAACGGACTTAATGTTGGAAGCCGACTCTCGTTCTTTGGAGCAACCTATGACCTGGTTCAGGAAAGGGATTGACCGGAATGATTGCAACGAGACACACTCCAACCAGTCAAGTGGTTTTCAGCTCCTTTCCTAAAGGGTATCTGCGGTTGAATTCGTTGTTTTGTTGGTCGGCTGAGGAAAAGGCACCGAAACCATTCTCAGACGGAATCGACTGACTTAGGGACCTTAGCGTACGATCTGGGCTAACGGTAATGGATGAAAGGGAAGAGGGACGAAGAAAATATTTTGTTGCGAATGAACAACCGTCGAGAAAGGAAAGAAGACTTCCATCTCCAAGTTAACTCAGACGTAGCTCCCTTCTTTTTTTTGGCTTCTGTCCATGAATCCTCTTTCGCTTGGTTACGGGACTAGAGCGAATCGTCTCTTGTGACTTCTATGAAGTTTCTTTCTTTGCTACAGCTGATAAAAATCGTTTCCCTATTGGTCTAGGTCATTTCGGGGCAAGCGGATCCTTTATGATACTGGTGTCATCACCCTGCAAAGCCCGTGTCTACTTCTTGAAAAACCTAAAGGGTCAAGGTAAGCGTATCAAGAGAAAATGAGCGTCTGCTGTGGCGGGGCGGCTTTTTACCCCAGCCGAAAGATCAGCCTCAGAAAGAATTTATAAGGAGGTAAACTTGCTGGATTTAGACTGTGCATAAAATCTTCATATTCACTTTGATCCTTCGGATCAATTGTCTCATCAATAGCTTGATAGATTTTTGCAGATGTCGGATATTGAGCAATTAACATATTATTAATTTCTTCAACAAAGTCATGTTTTGTTGTTAGAATAGCGCGGGAAGTAATGAATGAAGTATCTGAATGGTGAACATGTAAATTAGGATAAGTAACTTTAAATAAAAGGGCTAAGGATTCTTGTTCGGTAGTGAATGGAATAACTAAAGAATCAGGAAGAGTGATTTTTCCTTGTGTGTTTGTTTTTTTACTGCCATTACCAATTCACATTAAATATTCACAGAAGGAAGGGTCTGATTTTGCGCGCATGTTTTCTGATAATTTTAATTTTTCAAGGTAAGGCCAAATTTCGGAGCATAATAAGCTTTCACCGATGAAGTCTTCTTTTTTGCTATTACGAATAATGGGAAGAATTTGTCTAAAATCTCCACTAAATATAACAACTTTGCCACCAAATATTATGTTGTTTTTCATTAAATCTTTTAAAAGAAAATATAAAGCCTCAATTAAATTATTATTTTTTCCATTGAAATTTCGTCCCAAACAATTAATTTAGCATCTCGAATTAGAAACGCGAGGGAGCTTTGTTTGCTTATGTTACAAGTAAAATTTTCTTCAATATCTATCGGTAATTTAAAATGGGAATGAGCAGTTCGACCTCCTGGAAGAAGTAAAGCTGCAATACCTGAGCTTGCTGTCGCTAAAGCTAGCTATGAAGCCGCTATGTCTGACAGTAACTAATAAAGTGCGCGATATAAGAACCTTTTTTCCGTTCCACCTGGACCGTCAATAAAAAAAAGCACCTGATTTATTTGAAAATACTCGATCGAGGATAATATTATAAGCTCTTCTTTGTTCCAAGTTTAACTTTTTTTCTAACAACAAATCTTCTTCACTAACTGTAATATTTCTTTCGAAATGAACATCTCTAGTTTCTTTTTCTATGTCAGAATGTTGTATTATTTCATTTGTGATTTAAAATTCATTAATTTCATGACCCATTGAGTGTAGGACATCATTAATATGATTTAATACTTTATGTTGTATACCACGGGTAGTTAAGTTGGTGAATTTTTTGAAATCATCGGACATTGGATTCTCAAATCGTTCCCATAATTCTTTTGGATTTGTAGAATTGCAGTAAATTAACAATGTAGCAAATAGATGACGTAGACTGTAAGGCATTTGGTAACCTGCAGCTTCAGTCCCCTTCTTTCTGCAGATTCTCTATAAGCTTGGGTTCATTTCACTAATGGGAAAAGCGAATACACGCCATGTAGCAATCGCAACACTGACCACCCCAGCATTGTTGTTGTCGATCCTACCTGTACTGTAGGAGAAACCCATCTAGCATATTGATATTCTTTTATTTCATCTATTTCTATATTTGTGTCATTTGAATGTATGTGAAATACAATTTTATTATGTCCTTTACAAATGTACTTATAAATGTATTTGATAACTTTAATATCAGAACAAATTTCAACGTTCCAAATTTACAAAGTAAAAATGGATTGTAAGGGACAACCCACGAGTTGTCTATTAAGTGACCTCTTATTTCTACAGATTCTCAGGAGTGTCGCCTTTTATAAATCGGATATGAATTTTTCCCTTGCTTATTTGTTCAGCAAAGTCTTTTGGGTATTTAAATTTGCAGGAACCCTTTTTCTTGAAACAAGGAAGTGATGGGTTTAGAAGGAGAGCCTTGGAGTAACTGGTAAAGTTGTTGCCATGTGATCAGGAGGTCACGGGTTCAAGCTTTGGAAACAGCCTCTGGCAAAAATGCAAGGTAAGGCTGCGTACAATAGACCCTTGTGGTCAGACCCTTCCCCGAACCCTGCGCATAGCAGGAGCCTTAGTGCACCGGGGCTGCCCTTTTTTAAGGAAGTGATGGGTTTAACGTGCCACAATGGCCATGAAAACTATGCTTTGTAACAAGTGTATATAATTCAGGATCTGTATATGGATTTGACAAGCAACTAAAACTCTGTCGAAACGTTTTAGTGTCCTCATTAGTTGGGTATTAATTAAAAAATGTGCATGTTTGTTTTTTACTTTCAGTCCACTTATTATCTTAAAAGTCCAGAATCATTGAGCTAGATATGTATCTCTAAATCATAAATTCAGCTACTCACATATTAATATTGCTCATTCTCTGTCTCCTTTAAGATGCCACGTACACTGGCCACAAAACCTACGTCCAATAAGATGAAGACAGGTCAGCAAATTGCAATGACTAAAATACCCTCAAATAATGACACACTTACTATATAGGTAGATACAATTCCTTAATGTTGAATAATTTAGTCACTGTGACAGAATCGAGATATTTATACTAAAGAAGTTTAAATATGAAAAATTAAACATATGAAGAAATTGAAGGGGTCAATTAGGGGCGGAGCCACATGATAGCTAGGGGTTCATCCGAACCCTTTCGATAAAAAAATATACTATTTATATATGGTTAAAATAATTTTTTATATATAAATAATAGATGTCGAACCCTCTTCGACTAGTTTCTGTAACTACTTTTTCAGATTTTGAACCCTCTTATTGAAAATCTTGTCTCCGTCACTGAGGTCAACATCTAATATATACATAAAAATAATTTTAATTATGTATAAATAGGGTAATTTCTAATTGAAGAACCTCATTGGCCCTACCTGACTCCACCCTGTTGTCAACTTAATTAACACGCAAAGTTCTGAATTATATTTTCATAATCAATCTTTATCAATTAATTAATTTTTATTTTAAAGATATTACAGATTTTAGGTTGAATATTCTAATTTTAATTTCAAAAACTTTTTTTTCAACGGAATATATCCATTACTTTTAGGAATAATATCGTGTTGAAATTCATAAGTTTGTAGGGACAATAGTGAATAGACAGATCCATTTAATTATAAATTAATTATAGATTGTGTCATTATATTCAAATGGCGGGCGATGTTCAATTCACCATCAAACAATTAAAAAGGTTCTCTTTCTCCGCTTTGAACTTTGCTCGTTCTTATAGCGATTGATATAAATATTTTATCATGATACGCAATAACTATCTGAAGGTCTCACATTGATGCTAGTTTAACCATATTGGCTTATGATTCAATTACCATATATTTAGCTATTGAACATATTAATTGATGTTTAGTATTAATTATGAAAAATAATTTGGGGAATAAATTATTAATGTTAAGAGAAACATGAAAAAAAAATTTGTCTTTTTCTTGATATGTAAAAAGTGACAAATAAAACAATAAAAATCTATTTTTGAAATATTGGACAAGTAAAAATAAACCGAAGGAGTAAACAATTTTAACTAAAATATTTATAAAAAAAGGAAAAGAAAAATTAATGGTAATAATTACAAAAGTTTTTCTTCATTTGATTTATTTGTAAAGCTGCATTTTGCAGCATATGAGGTTCAAATACGTTCCTAGTATCATTATAAAAGAAGGTTAAATTTAGAAATTAGAAAAACTAATTCATTTTAATGCTTTCCTTTTTGAGCAGTTAGAATATACAACTGTCAAATAGTCCTAGTCAGCTAGCTAGGTAAGCTTTTAATTAGTTAACTTAACAGTGCAAGTTGCAAGTTTGTTACAAGTTTGTTATATGGTTAGCTTGTTAATCTGGTCTATAAATAGATGAGTTAGCAGTAGGAATAAGATGATTCTTCACTTTGTGAAGGATTGAAGTTGCAATAATGGAGTTAAGATTGACTTAACAGTTTGCTTAAGTGTTCTTCAATTCTTTTATTTATTCCTCTGGATTTAACATGGTATCAGAGCAAGGAGGATGAATCTAGGGATTTATTTCAAGGATTTTGAGCAAGGAGGACGAGATTTCCAATTATGACGATCAAGGATGCATCTACAGGAGGATTGGATGGCAGAGCACAAGGAGAAAGTGTCAATGGCAATGTAGTGACAATCGATCACAATCATCCACTTTACTTGACAAATTCTGATGTACCAAGAGCAATCTATATTGAAATTCAGCTAAAAGGAGAATTATACGCTATGGAGTCGAGCTATGGAAATTGCATTGCGGGATGAAACAATCTAGGATTCATTGATGGATCTATTCTACGCAGTGAATTTGAAGGAGATTTGAAGAAAATTTGGGATCGTTGCAATGCGATTGTCATCTTTTGGCTCATATGCAATGTCAACAAGAAACTACTCAGTGGCATCTTGTATTCATCCAGTGCACATCAGGTATGGCTTGATCTCAAGGAGCATTTTGATAAGATCAATGGTTCTAGAATTTATCAATTGCAGAAGAATATTTTTACCCCCACATAGGGAGTATTGAGTGTTTCTGCACACTATACAAAGTTGAAGAATCTGTGGGATGAGTATGACTCAATGTGTACTACAGTTTTTAATGGGTTTGAATGATGTTTAATCACAAGCAATGGGTCAGATTTTGATGATGCCAAACTTGCAAAATGTAAACCAAGCATATACCTTAGTGATGCAAGATGAGAGTCAGAAAGGGTTGTCAAGTAACATTCATCATGGAATGGACTCTTTAGCAATGTATTCTACAAGGAACAATAGGCAAAATCAATATCCAAGGAAGAACTATCAATCTATTTATTGTGATTATTGTAATATGAAAGGACATGTGAGAGCAGACTGCAACAAGCATAAGAAATGTGACCACTGTCATGCAACTGGACATGTGAAAAGAGACCGCTACTTGTTAATCGGATATCCAGATAACTTCAAAGAAAAGAAGAAAGTGAATGTGGTAATGGGATGGAGCCAGACCAATTCACAATCACAATATCAGAATGTGCAGAATTCAATGGAAAGGAAGGCACATATAGCTATAGGGGAATAAATGTACAATGAATGAATAGGTCACACAAAAACAACTGCTTCAGCTATTGAATAAAACCACACCATAACAATTTCACCAAGTACTGAATGTGCTGAAAGGAAATAGTGGCATCATGAATTTTCACATCAATGCTCAAAACAATACCAACAACAATGTTAACCTAGCAGGTAATGTTATCTCTTATTTGAAGTGGATTATAAATTCAGGTGCTACAAATCATATGATAAGTAACCCAAATTATTTACAACTCAAGAAT
Source organism: Solanum dulcamara (assembly GCF_947179165.1). Classification (NCBI taxonomy): domain Eukaryota; kingdom Viridiplantae; phylum Streptophyta; class Magnoliopsida; order Solanales; family Solanaceae; genus Solanum; species Solanum dulcamara. The sequence continues at coordinate 73,221,057 of NC_077240.1, read as the reverse complement.
ATGATAGCGAACATAGGTAAGGTGCAAATACCTACAGGAGAATCAACCACAATTTCACATATTGGAGATTTTAAGCTAAATGACAATGAAATGATCAGTGATGTGTTAGGCAAACCAACTGTCAAGACCCAACCCCGTAGGTCGTGATTGGGGTCTGACCTGGACCCCCATATACAGAACTATCATATATAAGAACTATACATATGAACCCCAGTGGGTGATAACACTTTCATATACGTGTAGCCTCTTTCATTCATATCATATCATAAAAGGGCATGCAAGCCGATAAGGCTACCATAACATAGTAACATCTACAACACGTCGTATAGGCACAATTGAAACAAACTTACAAGCAACCCACATACATATATCTACAGACCTCTAAGAGTATCAGCGGCAATGTATAGCAGGACAGGACCCTCGTCGTACCCCTGAATAAATAAATATATACATCAAAGGTTCAGTGCCAAAAGCTAGGCTCCGATATAATGGAGCTCTTCCCAAATACACTGAGTGGAATCCTAAGCTAGTAGATCCCCAAAATATGTGTCTGTACCTGCAGATATAAAATGCAGCCTCCCAAAGAAAGGGGGTCAGTACGATATATGTATTGAGTAAGTAAAGCATAAAACATCATAAGGAGATTACAACTGAAATAGAGATACAAGAGACAAGCATGACAGTTTAACAAATCATTGTACCTGCATCTTATAAAATAGAATCATGTACATTATTGTGACATACCATACCCGTTCTGTTGTGGGACTCAGTGTTGCAAATGTATCACTATACTTTCATATGCATGTCTACCTACTGTATTCGACCCTTTAGTGAGGAACTTGGTGAAGAGAGTAGTGTATATTTATATCATACACGGCCCATCATGGGACTCGATTCCATCATCATATCATCATGTCATCATGTAGTACCATCATATATATTATACTATACTCATCCCTCTAGTGAGGGACTCGGTGCCATAATTATGTTAGTGTCTCATCATATCATCGTATATATATATCATTCCCGACTCAGAACTCGGTGAATAATCATATCATCATATCATCTCATCATATCATCGCCTGCATATATCATACCCGATCTGGGATGCGGTGAAGAGATGGTAAAGATACGTCTGATATCATACCCGACCCATTATGGGACTCGGTAAAAAATGAGTTACAGTATGCACGAGCAGAGTATTGAGAAACCATATTCAAACCAAATCATCATCTGAGACTCAATAAAACAGTCGAGTGAACCGTCACTTGAAGATCAAGGTAGTAATCGTCTCAAGTACCCTCTAACTATCATTAGGGATCATATCAAGTGGGGCCTCAGAAATTATAGACAGGTATCAAGACAATCCCAAACAGCTTATGGAATCGACGACATTTGTCGTCGTGAAGTCCTTAGGAATAGGAGCCTATACATCCAATTATTATTCAACATATAGAAAGCTCGAGAGTAGTAACTCAACTACTTTAAGAACTTTAACATTTGGAAGTGAGTAAGAGTCACGAGTTATGCTCGGAGCTTATGAATAGAATTACATCCAAATTCATATCATATATCATTTCACTTACATTTAAAACATTCCAAAAGAAAGAAGAGATAGGCTTTACGTATACTACTTTTCATCATGTAGAAGACTTACAGGCAATAACTCAACTATTGCAGGAGTTCTAACATCAAGAAGTGGATAAGATATATGAATCATACTCGGGGTTCTATGAATGGAATTATTCCCAAATTACATATACCAACCACTTTTGGCTAAGACATGTCAAAAGAAAATAAAGATAGCATTACATACCTTTTCTCGATCAATCGTAACCAAGCTTGCTTCGTTACTCCTTAACCTATTTAACACGAAGGTAATATTATTATTAATAACCTTTGACTTTTAAGCTTCTAGACCTACAATCAATTATCCATAGGAACTACACACTTCTCGACTAGTCTATTAGTTAGTTAAGAAGTTTATGGAAATCGGGCAATATCTCCTCTATAACTCGCCCTATCAAAACTTTCAATTATACCTCCGATTGGTACAGCCATATCAACAACAACAACCAGCAGTTATGTATAATTAAATAGCTTCAACATTACGCAATACAAGCTCCAAACAACTCGCCCAAAACCATGACACCAAAGTAGGGTTTTTAATCTTTATTTCGCAAAATCTTACCACACAAAATGGGGCATTACGTGGATGCAACCAGCAACACCACACCCCTTTTGAATCACATTTCCATCCCTTTAACTCATACAAACCAACTTCTAATGCAACACCATGTTAATAACAACACTACTCAACTTTAATTCAACTAGAATGACTTCAATTCCGTTTGTTCACAACATTAATCATAATTATGCAATTATCTTACTTCCAACTTCATTTAACACAAGTAATATTTCCATTACAATACCATTAACTCCAATTCGAAAGGAAGAACCTTACCTTTTCAAAAATCATCCTCCAAAGCACTTCAACGCGGCTAAAAATTTGGTGGCTATGCATCGTACTCTCTTGCTGCCCCAACTATTAATTCACATTGGTAAACACCTTCACGTGATAAAAAAATATCCTAGATAATTAATTTACGGATCAAAATCAGAGGGCTTACCTTGTTCTCCTCTTGGCCGTAGCTCTCTTCCTCTCTTTCTCTAGTTTTTTCTAGCTTTTTTTCTAAGTATAAGATAAGGAAAATGAAGGCTTAATCAGACTAACACATATATATACCCCTCCTTAAAAGGTGAAATGTGTCATCCCCTAAGGGTGACATATGTCCATCCCTTATTGGGCCACCGCATCCATGCGGCCACTCCAAGGCTGCCACGTGGCAGGGTGGGGTCCACCCCAAGCAGGTATATCACCTACTTGGTCCAAGTAGGTGCATCACCTACTGCCACGTGGCCTCTCCTCCTATTGCCATGTGTCTTCTCCTTAGGCTGCCACGTGTCTTCTTCTCTTTTTCGTAGGTTTGTAATCTCATCTTACTTTAAAACCCCTGTAATCCTTGCTACGTAAGTCCGTTATGTACTCAAGTAGTTTAAGTATGTAATACATCCAAGTTGGTAGCTTACACAAGTAGGTCAATTATCACGACTCATTACTTTGCCTCCAACTCCTTTCCAATCCTTTCAAACCTATTTCTAACCATCACTACTCACATAGAACTTCGTACATAACATGGATCATATGAAAATCTTTTAGAAAACGAAAAAAAAATATGTTTCAATATACAAAAGTGCGGGGTATAACATCAACATTCAAATTCAATATTTTGTCTGTGTATACACTAACAAAGAAATTGAATTGATGTATTTTTCCCCACATGTTTTATATTTCAAGACCTCTTATTTGGGAAGGTCAGGGGGATTGGTGATATGGAGGATGGACTGTATGTACTGAATTGAAAACCAAAGTTACACCAGGAGATTAAAACATTGTCTACAACTTGGAAGGGAGATGGAGATCTAGCACTTTGGCACAAGAGACTGGGTCATATTCCCATGGAGGTTCTGATAAGAATAAAAGAATTTAATATATGTAATAATTTTACTATTGATAAGTGTATCATTTGCCACAAGCTAAACAAACTAGAATTCCATTTTCTATAAGTAGTAATACTGTAGATGTTATTTTTGACTTAGTACACATGAATGTCCGGGGTCCATATAAAGTGGCTACTCATAATGGCATGAGGTACTTATTCACTTTGGTTTATGATAAGTTTAGGTGGACATGGACTTGCTTGACCTTTAAAGATAGATGTCATTGTTGTTCTGAAATAATTTATGTTAATGATAAATAATCAATTTAGAAAATATGTTAAAATTTTCAAGTCTGATAATGGAGGAGAATTTTTAAATTCCTAATTTTATGATCTTTTTATGATACATAAAATTATTCATCAAAGATCCTATCCACATACTCCACAACAAAATGGAGTTGTGGATAGGAGGCACAGACACTTACTAGAAACAGCAAGAGCTATTAAGTTCCAAGGCCATTTGCCCGACAGATTTTGGAGAGAATGCATAGAAGCTGTCAATTACACTATCAACAGAATCTCATTGTCTAGTCTAGGAAATATATCACCATATGAAAAGCTATATAACAAACCACTTTCCTTGGCAAATCTCAGAGTGATAAGTTATCTTACTTTTGCTACAAACTTAAGAAGAATGATAAATTTGCACCAAAGGCCAAAAAAGTTGTGTTGCTTGGTTATGCTGTTAGTCAGAAGGGGTATAAGCTGCTAGAAATTGAGTCGAGAGTTATCTTTGTTAGCAGAGATGTCATTTTTAATGAGAATGAGTTTCCTTTTCAGACACTAGGCTTTTGGAAAATTCATGAGCCAGATTTGCTGATATCTTGTTTATATGTAGAGGATTTTGAACTCACCCCATGTGTTCTCATCAGAGATGCAACACCTGTTGAGTCTACCTCATTGCCTTGCACAACCAATGAGCATATTACCAAGGATTCCGATATTTATTTCTCTATAGATAATGATGGAGGTGGTATTTCTACTCAAGATCAGGAACCAACTAACATTTTTCCTCAAGATCAAGAGTTAACAGATCATACCCTTACTACTACTGCACCTAGTAGTTCTACTCAGACTTAGACATCACCTATTGCCACTAGAAAGTCCAACAGACCTACAAAACCTCTTATTTGTCATACAAACTATGTGTTAACAAAGAAGAAGACATTTGGAACTTGCTTATACTCCATTGGTGATGTGGTAGACTATCAGAGTATTTCACCAACCTACACGAGTTTTGTTTCTAAGTTTTCTCAAGAAAATGAGCCTACTTCCTATCATGAAGCTATACAAGATCCTAGGTAGACTGAAGCTATGACGAATGAGATACAAGATTTAGAAGATAATCATACTTGGGAGGCTACACAATTGCCTAAGGACAAAAGGGAAATAGGATGCAAATGGGTGTACAAAATAAAGTATAAGGCTGATGAAAAGGGTTGATATATTCAAAGCTAGGTTAGTAGCCAAGGGTTATAACCAAAAAGATGGCTTGGATTATCAAGAAACCTTTTCTCTTATTGTTAAAATGGGAACAGTTAGATCTGTTATAGCACTAGATGTTGCACATCATTGGAACATATATTAGATAGATGTCTTTAATGCCTTTCTTCAAGGTGATTTGAATGAAAAAATGTACATGGAATTACCTCTAGACTTTGTCCATAAAGGTGAGAAGGGGACAGTGTGCAAGCTCATCAAGTCACTTTATAGACTCAAACAGGCTAGCAGACAATGGACCATAAAGTTAACCACAACCCTGGTTGAATCTCGTTATCAGCATAGTCATTATGATTATTCCTTACTCAGAAAGCAGCAAGGAGAGAGTTTAGTCATGATTCTAGTTTAAGTTGATGATTTGTGTCACGACCCCAACCCCCGTGACTAGCACCCATACTAAATATTAAGTGGTAGAACCATTTTTACAGCCCAATTTATCAAACATATGAGATAAAACAATTAAAGACTTTCGGAAGAAGGAAAAAATCAGAATAAGACTTAGTTCGCATAAACTAAGAAAAATAATTTAAATATCGAACGAAATGCGAAAATATCCTAGAAACTGAAAGTCGTCCATATCAAAATTCTAACCAAATATCAATATAAGAAAATGGAAACACTCTCAAAATAGGTCATATGTCACGACCCAAAAATCGAGGTCATGATAGCACACATCTCAAAACCCAATCTGATATGTAACCCTAAAAATAAAACTCATACAATACTCCCAAAGGGGAAAGTGATGCCACAATTTAAATAAAAAGAAAAACAATAAAGAGAAAATTATTCCAAACCCTGGTGTCATAAGTATAAGGAGCATCTAATACAAGATTCAAATCTGAAGATACAACATAAGTCTCTGAATGATACAAAAGACTGAAAAATAAGGATAGACTAGTGACGATCTGAATTCTGGGACCTCACCACTAATCTGAGAATACACAATCTGCTAGAATATCAACTGCCACATGAGGTACCCCGACTAATATCTGCATCAAAAATGGATACAGAAGTAGGGGTGAGTACAATTCACATATACTCAGTAGGTTTTAGCTAACTGAGTATAAGAAATTAATCAAACCTATGAAATAAACTAAGGAACGCTTCCACCTGTATACAGAAAAGTCCCACTTCGGCATCGGTGCCGCCAGTTTATATATATAGTGGCGCGAGTAAAGTAGACCCATAATAACAGCTCATAATCGCAATTAATTAGATAATTCAAGCAGCACAAATATCAATGCAATACAATGCAATATGATGATGCAATGATGTGGTGGTACAGTGGAATCAAAACTGTCGCACAGCCTATCATATACACCTACCGAGCTGTGCTACCGAGTTGTGCTACCATGGGGGTCTCGCAGACCATGTACCTCAATCACAATATCTCATTATCCTTGCCACTTCCTCGTGGTCAAGGAATCACAATGCATGTACTATCCTGCCATAATACTGTCTCAGACAGGGACTCAAGATACAAAGGTTTAAAGGTGTTTCATTTTCTTTCTCAAAAAGAATTTCCATATTTCTCAACTTCTATGATGAATGAGGATGAATGCATCAAAACACATATGACATGAAAGTAATATTCAACTCACATGTGGTAGAAGGCTCAAAGTTCTCAAAACTTAACCTACACATGATATTCACCCTCAATAAATAGTAATAGGAATATTCATCCTTTTCTCAATAATATTTCAATACTCAAGCATTCTCAAAACCCCTAACTCAATCTCTCAGGCGAGCATCACAAGTCAAATAATATACTCAAACCTCTCTCTTAGGCAAATCACGAATCACATGCTCTCAAAGCAAATAAGATAACAAATAAGGCCTCCACACGGGCTATGTAATATAAATAAACCCTCACATGGCAATACATTAATAAATAAGCCCCCACACGGGCATCACAATATATATATATATATATATATATATAACATTCTCAACTCATACTACAACCTCATCCCAAAGTCTATAACATATGAATGACTAATTACCCCATCTCAATCTCAAAGAAGGATAGCCAAACCTACCTCAATTACCGAAACCGTACTCAAACACCTCCACCGAAAAAAGAAACTCTTGAATTAAATGCACGGACTGACAACCCACTATCAATAATAAAATATACACATCACAAGGAGTCTAATGACACCCATATTGATAGATTTCGAAACCGGGGATAAAATGGTCCAGAAATTAATTGTCTTTGAAAAAGGTCAAATCTAGAAATTTATTGGACAATCACATTCTACTTATAATAAGGAACTCATGGTTGAAAAATCCATAAAAATAGAGCTCAAAATGAGTTAGAAATCACCATTTTCCTTAAATTCGAATTAGGGAAGAAACAAAGATTTTTAAAGTTTGAAACTAAACTTTAGGGGTTAAAATCATCAAAAACTTAATGAAAAGGGAAGGTTTTAGGTCAAAAATCACTTACCCAACACTTTGCCTTAAAAATCTCTTCTCAAATCACCTCAAGGAGTTCAAGAACTCAAACAAATGATGAAAAATATTGAAATGGAAAGAAAGAGGCATTTTCTGCCCAAAAGGTTACTGTTCACGCGTGTTTTGTATAGATTTTTGAAAATCACCCTCAAGGTCATTACAATATCCACCACTAAAAAGGATGTTCGTCCTCGAACATAAGATAAAATAAAATACTTGGGGTCTCAAAAAGCTGAGGGTACCGAGCCTGCATATCAGACTCTAACTCCCAAGTCGCCTCCTCAGCAGGCTGATGCTGCCACTGCACCTTAACCGAAGCGACCTCCTTGGTCCTGAGTCTGTGAAGCCACCTATCTAGAATAACTGTCAGCTCCTCCTCATAAGTCAAATCCGGACTCAACTCTACCGCATCATAAGAAATCACATGAGACTCATCCGGTATGTACTTGCGAAGTATGGAAACATGAAACATCGGATGGACAGCTGACAATTTAGGGGGTAAGGCCAACTCATATGCTACTCCACCTACTCTCCTCAAGATTTCAAATGGGCCAACAAACCTTGGGCTAAGCTTGCTCTTCTTTCCGAACCTCATCACACCCCTTATGGGTGATATTTTAAGCCACACACAATCACCCACCATAAAATCTAAGGGACGAACCCTCCTATCAGCATAACTCTTCTAACGACTCTGAGTTGTCAATAGTCGACCCTAAATCAAACGTACCCGCTCCACAGCATCCCTAAGTAAGTCGGTATCCAATGCATCAATTGCAACAGAATCAAACCATCCAATGGGTGATCGACACGTACGACCATACAATGCCTCAAATGGTGCCATCTGAATGCTGGAGTGATAATTGTTATTATAGGCAAACTTTGCTAAGGGTAAGTGTTGGTCCCATCGGACACCAAAATCAATCACACAGGACCTAAGCATATCCTCCAACACCTGAATAGTCCGCTCGGACTGACCATCGGTTTGGGGATGAAATGCTGAACTCATCTCTAGCCGCATACCCAAACCACGCTGTAAAGCCTTCCAAAAATGAGAGGTGAACACTGAACCCCAATCCGACACAATAGAGATAGGCACCCCATGCAGCCTAACAATCTCACGAAGATAGATCCTAGCTAACTGATCCTCATTATAGCTAGTCTTCATAGGAAGGAAATGGGTTGATTTGGTCAATCGATCCACAATCACCCAGACAGAGTCATACTTACCCAATGCCATGGGTAATCCAGACACGAAGTCCATAGTGATACGCTCCCATTTCCACTCAGGAATGGGCATCCTTTGCATAGGACCACCCGATTTTTGATGCTCATACTTCACTTGTTGGCAATTTAGACACTTAGCCACAAAATCAATAATGTCTCTCTTCATGCCATACCACCAATAGTGCTGTTTCAAGTCATGAAACATCTTTGCCACTCTCGGGTGAATCGAATATTTGGAACAATGAGCCTCCTCCAATATCATACGTACCCATTCACTCACCTTGGGCACACAAATGCGACCATTAATCCTCAAAACTCCTTTCGGATCAATAGAGGCTGATTTTGCTTTACCACTCAACACTTTGTCTCGAATGACCCTCAACTTTTCATCTTTAAACTGGTGTGTACGAATCTGATCCATCAAAGTAGACCTAGCCTTCACAAAGGCCAAAATACCATGATGTGTAGAAATATCAAGTCGGACCAACTATCTAGCCAATGACTGAACCTCCAACGCCAAAGTCCTCTCAACAGCCTTAAGAAGGCCAAACTACCCATGCTAACTGCTTTGCGACTCAGGGCATCCGCTACCACATTAGCTTTGCCTGGATGATAAAATATGGTGATATCATAGTCTTTCAATAACTTTAACCACCTATGTTGCCGCATGTTCATATTCGGCTGAGAAAAGATATACTTAAGGCTATGGTGGTCGGTATAGACCTCACAATGCACTCCATAGAGATGATGCCTCCACAACTTCAGAACAAACACCACCATTGCTAATTCTAAGTCATGGGTAGGATAGTTCTTCTCATATATCTTCAACTGTCGAGAAGCATAAGCTATAACTCTACCTTTTTGCATCAATACACCACCCAAGCCGACTCCCAAAGCATCAAAAACATAATAAATACCATGCCCTCCTCGAGTAAAACTAGAATAGGTACTGAAGTCAATAATTCCTCGAGCTTTTGAAAGCTCGCTTCATACTCATCAGTCCACTGAAATGCCACGATCTTTTGAGTTAGCCTAGTCAATGGGGCTGCAATATAAGAGAATCCTTGAACAAACCGATGATAGTAGCCTGCCAACCCAATAAAACTCCAAATCTCAGTAACCGAAGTAGGCCTAACCCAATCACGAACTGCTGCAACTTTGGCTGGATCAACCATAATACCATCCTTGGTCACTATATGACCCAAGAATATCACGGACTCAAGCCAAAACTCACATTTGGAGAATTTTGCATACAACTTCTTCTCTCTTAATCTCTGAAGGACTGTCTTTAGGTTCCTAACATGATCCGCCTCATTCTTGGAATAAACCAAGATGTCATCAATAAACACGATCACAAATGAGTCCAAATGAGGTCGAAATACCCGATTTATCAACTCCATAAAAGCAGCCGGGGCATTAGTCAACTCGAAGGACATAACCACAAACTCATAATGCCCATAACGAGTCCTGAATGCAGTCTTTGGGATATCAGATTCCTGAACTCTCAACTGATGGTAACCCGACCTTAAATCAATCTTTGAGAACACCGATGCACCCCGGCGGGGAGGCCGGCTCCACATGACCCCGGTTGGTTGCCGAAGATGACCTCTCGCCTTGGTCTCCAAATCAGTTTTTTTCATAGTCAAAAGCACAAATAAATCATTAATATGAGGAAGAGGATACTTGTTCTTTATAGTGACTTTGTTCAACTATCGATAGTCAATACACACTCATCGTACCATCTTTCTTCTTTACAAATAAAACTGGTGCACCCCACGATGATACACTAGGTCTAATAAACCCTTTCTTCAATAAATCTTCTAATTGTTCTTTCAACTCTTTCAATTCTACTAGAGCCATCCGATAAGGAGAAATAGAGATGTGTTTAGTATCACGCTCCAAATCAATCACAAAATCAATTTCACGGTCAGGATGAACTCCCGGCAAGTCTGTAGGAAATACATCCATAAACTCTCTCACCACCCTCATAGTCTCTATAAGAGATGACTCTGTAGTGAGATCATGTACATGAGCCAAATAAGACAAACAACCCTTATCCATCAAGCGACGAGCATGAATATAAGATATCACCCCTTTAGGATACGAACTTGGATTACCTTTCCATACCACGCTAGGTAAACCAGGATAAGCTAAGGTCACGGTCTTTGTATAACAATCTAATATAGCATGATAAGGAGATAACCATTCCATACCCAGTATCACATAAAAATCAAGCATGTCTAATACAATCAAGTCTGCACAGGTCTCTCTACCCGAAAATATCACAAAATATCTCTTGTATACCGGATGCACCACTAAAGATTCACCTACTGGGGTAGAAATAGTAATAGGCACAATAAGGGACTCACTCACATAATCAATACCCACATCGAAATAAGTCGACACATAAGAATAGGTAGACCTTGGGTCAAATAATACTGAAGCAGAACGATGGCAAACTAGAACAATACCTATAATAACTGCATCAGAGGCTTCTGCCTTATATCTACTCGGTATAGCATAACATAATTGATGGTCACCTTTAGCCTGCGAACCTCCACGAGCACCACCTCGTGATACACCCTTAGCACCACAGGTGCCACCTCTAGTATTCTGCAAAAAAACCCAAATAGCAGAAGCATATGTAGAACGAACAACTGGTGCCCCAGGCCGCCCAGTAGAAGGAGCACGTTTGGGGCAATCTTGGGCCTTATGCCCAAACTTATTACACACATAACAACCTCGAGGACCTTAACCCCGTGGGGGATAACCAAAAGTGTCAAAATGGCCTCTAGAGAACCCTGAATAGCTGCCTGGACCAGTCTGCCCTGATAACCATGGGTTCCTAAACCCAAATATTCTCTTCCCTTGGAGAAATGACCGCTGAACTGACCCTGTTGACGGAACCTCTTGGCCCTGCCTTGTCTAGCACATCGGATACTCTCTATCATCCTGCCATGATCAATAATACTCTGAAACGTACCTCCAAACAGTATAAAAGAGATTGTAGCCTCTTGGAGATAACCGGTGAATCCCTTCACTAGCTTGCGAATCCGCTCGAACTCAGTGGGAATATTCGATATAGCATAACGAGATAATTCATGAAAGCGAGTCTCGTACTTAGATACAGATAGAGAGCCCTGCTCCAGTCTGTCAAACTCATCCCTGCGCTGATCACGGAGGCTATAAGGCAAACATCTCTCAAGGAACATCTCAGTAAACTGTTCCCAACTCATCATAGGAGAACTAATAGGTCCACGGGAAAGAACCGACCTCCACCACTCTTTGGCTACTCCCGCAAATTAATATGAAGTGTAAGCTACTCCATGTGCCTCTAAGATGCCTAGGTTGAACAACCTGTCTTGGCACTCAGTCAAAAAGTCATAGGCTTTCTCTCCGGCTGTACTATCAAACCTTAGAGGCGCCAATGGAACAAACCTCTCAAAGCTCTTCTGCTCAGCTATTGACATGGCAGCACTAGTAGAAACTAGTGGAGCTGCAAATCTCAGAGGTGCAATAAAAGGCACTAAAGAAGAACCATGAGTATGAAATCCTACACTAGGCCCCTGAACTAGCGGTGTAGCACCAACTATGATAGGAGAACCTATGCTACTTGGAAGAATACCAGAGATAGGAGCACCATCCAGTCTAGCCAATAATTGAACCAGTAGTTCCTGAAGCATCGGAGCACTATCGAGAACCACAGGAGGCTGGGATGGCCTCTGCTCCTCAGTCTACTACTCCAAGTCATCCTCATGCTCGTACATGGGCTCAGGTGATGGCTCTTTAGCTCGTCCACCAGCAGGTGCCGCTTCTCTCTCTCGGCCTCGTCCTCTGACTCCACCACGTCCTCTACCTCACCCGCATACTAGGGTTCGGGCACCAGGTGCAGCCTCACCCTCAGTAATTGTGGCTCTAGTCCTCACCATCTGCGCAGAAGGAATAGATCAGAGGTATACAATATTTGATATGAATAAATCGCACGAAGAGAATAAAATGAAGGAAATCTTCCTATTAAGTATCTTGTAGCCTCTCAAAGATAAGTACGGACGTCTATGTATCGATCTGCAAGACTCTACTAGACACCCTACTCTTTAACTTATGAGACCGGTGAACCTAGAGCTCTGATACCAATTTATCACGACCTAAAAATTGAGGTCATGGTGGCACACATCTCAAAACCCAATTTGATGTGTAACCCTAAAAATAAAACGCATACAAGACTCTCAAAGGGGAAAGTGATGCCATAATTTAAATAAAAAGAAAAACAATAAAGAGAAAATTATCCCAAAACCTGTTGTCATAAGTATAAAGAGCATCTAATACAAGATTCAAATCTAAAGATACAACATAAGTCTCTGAATGATACAAAAGACTGAAAAATAAGGATAGACTAGTGACGATCCGAATTCTGGGACCTCACCTCTAATCTGAGAATACACAATCCGCTAGAATATCAACTGCCATGTGAGGTACCCCGACTAGTATCTGCATCAAAAAGGGATATAGAAGTAGGGATGAGTACAATTCACATGTACTTAGTAGGTTTTAGCTGACTGAGTATAAGAAATTAATCAAACCTATGAAATAAACTAAGGAACGCTTCCACCTGCATACAGAAAAGTCTCACTTCGGCATCGGTACCGCCAGTTTATATATATAGTGGCGCGACTAAAGTAGACCCATAATAAAAGCTCATAATCATAATTAATCAGATAATTCAAGCAGCATAGATATCAATGCAATGCAATGCAATATGATGATGCAATGATGTGGTGGTATGGTGGAATCAAGACTGTCGCACACCCTATAATATACACCTACCGAGCTGTGCTACCAAGCAGGACCCATGGGGGTCTCGCAGACCATATACCTCAATCACAATATCTTATTATCCTTGCCACTTCCTCGTGGTCAAGGGATCACAATGCATCCACTATCCTGTCGTAATACTGCCTCGGACAGGGACTCAAGATACAAAGGTTTAAAGGTGTTTCATTTTCTTTCTCAAAAAGAATTTCCATATTTCTCAACTTTTATGATGAATGAGGATGAATGCATCAAAACACATATGACATGGAAGTAATATTCAACTCACATATGGTAGAAGATTCAAAGTTCTCAAAACTTAACCTACACATGATATTCACCCTCAATAAATAGTAATAGGATTATTAATCCCCACGGGCATCACAATATATATATATATATATCTATATATATATATATATATATATAACATTCTCAACTCATACTACGACCTCATCCCAAAGTCTATAACATATGAATGACTAATTACCCCATCTCAATCCCAAAGAAGGATAGTCAAACCTACCTCAATTGCTAAAACCGTACTCAAACACCTCCACCGAACAAGTAACTCTCGAATTCAATATTTGGACTGACAAACCACTATCAACAAAAAACATACACATCACAAGGAGTCTAATGACACCGATATTGATAGGTTTCAGAACTGGGGGTAAAATAGTCCAAAAATTAATTATTTTCAAAAAAGGTCAAATCTGGAAATTTATTGGACAATCACATTCTACTTGTAATAAGGAACTCATGGTTGAAAAACCCATAAAAGTAGAGCTCAAAATGAGTTAGAAATCACCATTTTCCTTAAATTCAAATTAGGGAAGAAACAAAGATTTTTGGAGTTTGAAACTAAACTTTAGGGGTTAAAATCATCAAAAACTTAATGAAAAGGGAAGATTTTAGGTCAAAAATCACTTACCCAATACTTTGCTTTAAAATCTCTTCTCAAATAACCTCAAGGAGTTCAAGAACTCAAACAAATGATGAAAAATATTGAAATGGAAAGAAAGGGGCATTTTCTGCCCAAAAAGTTACTGTTCATGCGTGTTACTGTTCATGCGTGTTTTGTACAAATTTTTAAAAATCACCATCAAAGTCATTACATCATAATATTAAATGATTGTCTGAACATCTGAGTTCAGAAGAAGGACTTAGACAATGAGAAATTCCGCGATAGCATGACGTAATAGCTCATTCTTGGACTTTGAACACCAGCTTCTACTATTCTAAAAGAGGTCTCTCCACAACCATCTGAATATGCCCTGTACTCAACAAAAGGTAGAGTAAGAGTAGTATCAGTACACAAAAACAATGGTGTACTGGTACAATCACGTGGTTAGCCAGTAAGCGAATCATAGACAAGTAAATTCAACGCAATCAGAATAAGTCAACTAATATCAAGCTCAACCATATTCGACAATATCAAAACTCCATATCTTCCACGTGTCATAACTTCACACAAGGGTCCTCTCAAGCGACCTACAAACAATCAACTTTGTGTCGGAATGTGACACCTAATCCAAATATGTGTTGAAACGTGACACCTAATCCAATTATGAGTCGAAATGTGATACTCGATCCAACCATACCACAATCAAAAATACATTCAGTATTTATAGTATTATACCACCAAAAACAAGTTCATCATAAAAACAGGCCAGCAAGTGATTATTTCACACATAATCTAGCATATTTCCCTATTCATATACACATATGCATATCATGAAGCAATTAACAAGCATATGAAATACATACAAAAAAATAAACAATCATCTACCTCAAATTCAAGCTTTAACAACTTTACAATGCAAGAGCCTTTCCTTTCTAGGTTTGTTATTCTCATTTTTGGTCTAGGAACAGTAAATACATATAAAGGATCAACACAATGGCCTAACTATCATGAAAATAACATAATTCTCATCCTAGATCAAATCCATGATCCTAACCCCACCCTAGGGCTATTTTCTACCATTAGTTTTCAGTTCAAACCCTCCCCCAATGATTACCATCCATAGTTTCTAGGTTATAGGAATCAAAGAATGAATTTAAGGAGTAAAATCCTTACCTTAAGCGTGAAAATCTGTGGGAATTTAATGAAAATCACCCTACACCACCTTCTAAAGTCTTAGTAATTATTTTTGCAGAAAAAGACTGCTCTAGGGTTTTTTCCCAACTTAAGTCACGTCTGCCCCACTCTAGCAGGACCATCCCACTTTGGCAATGCCGCTCTAGCAGGAAACATCCCACTCTAGCAGGTTGTACGAAAATAGAGAACTCATAGTTTGAGCTCCAAGACCCCATTTCACAACACACACCCTTTCCAAGATGTATTAAAATATACCCTTCACGCTGAATCCGATTTTGAGAGTTTTACTCGCTTGAATGCGATTTCGCAAAGCCATAAATATTCCATATCGTCTTGACTTTCATCTTATCTAAATAAATTATATATTCTCTTTCCCACCATTCACATGGTCACCCTATACTTCACCTGACTCAGAATTCATCCAAATCTGGTCTAGGCTAAATTTTTCCGAAGTTACTACTTAAGGTTTTCTGGCCTGAAATACTTTTCCATTTGCTTATTTCTAATAATGGGGATAGGTCGTTATAATAGATACCAATTTACCCATCACTCTTCTACGAGTGACTAACTAGGGAAAACAGAACTAAAGTAGAGATAGAGTAGTACCTATTTCGGTAAACAATTGAGGACACTTGTCTCGCATATCTTTTTCAGTCTCCCAAGTAGCTTCCTCTACTGAACGATGTTTCCATTGCACTTTAGCCATATTAATATCTTTAGTACTCAACTTTTGGACATCACAATAAAGGATTACAACTGGTTCCTCCTCATACTGGAGTTCCTTATCTAACAATACTGAGTCCCATTTAATGATGTAGTCCCCATCCCCATGGTACTTTTTTAGCATGGACACATGGAATATCAGGTGTACCCCTGACAAGCTAGGTGGTAAGTTCAAATTGTACGCCACTGGCCCTACACAGTCAAGAATTTCAAAAGGGCCAATATAGCGAGGACTGAGTTTGCCCTTCTTGCCAAACCTTATTACCTATTTAATGGGTGACACTTTTAGAAATACTTTCTCACCAGCCTCGAATATCATATCCCTTAACTTACGGTTTGCATACTATTTTTGATGACTTTGTAGAAGCTTAGCTTGGATGCTCCTTACCTTATCCTGAGCATCCCTCACTAAGTCTACCCTTATGGCTCTACTTCTATAGCTTCAAACTACCCTATGTGAGACTTGAATCCCCTCCCATACAGAGCTTTGAATGGAACCATATTAATACTAGAGTGGTAGCTATTATTGTAGGCGAACTCAAATAGGGGCAAAAACTTATACCAATGTCCCCCAAAATCGATCACACATTCCCTCAACATATCTTCTAGCACTTGGATAGTCCTCTTTGATTGCCCATCTGTCTATAGATGGAAAACGGTGCTAAAAGTGAGTTGAGTGCCCGGATCTTCATGCAACATTTTCTAAAATTTAGAAGTGAAATGCATACCATGATCTAAAATGATAAAAAGGCGCACTCCATACAACTTTACTATCTATTTCACATAAATCTCAGCCAATTATTGTGCATTATAGTCCACTCTAACTAGAATAAAGTGCACTGACTTTGTTAACCTATCAATCACTACCCAAATAAAATCATACTTTCCCAAAGTCTTGGGAAGTCCTACCACGAAGTCCATGGCTATTATCTCCCACTTTCATTCAGGAATGGGCATTTTTTGAAGTAAACCTGCAAGTTTTTATGCTCATATTTCACATGTTGGCAGTTTTGACACTTGGCTACATATTCAGCTATGTCTTTCTTCATACCAGGACACCAATACAATTATTTCAAATCTTGATACATCTTAGTCACTCCCGGGTGAATAGAGTATCATGAACCATGAGAATCAAATAGGATTTTTTGAATTAGTCCATCTACTTGAGGAACACAAATCCTTTCCCTAAAGTGAAGCACCCCACCTGCATCAAGGGTTGAGTCTTGAGCCTTACCCATCAACAATTTTCCTATAATTTTATTTAAGTTCACATCCTCAAACTGCTTGGTCTTGATCTTTTCTATAAAAGTGGGTCTTAGATCAACTTCGGCCATTATCCCACCTTGATCTGAGATGCCTAGCCTCCAAGGCCTGAATATCTCTAGCCAGGGGTCATTTAAGGTCCCCAAAATAGGCTAGACTGCTTATGCTTACTGATTTTTGGCTCAATGTGTTTGCTACTACATTAGCCTTACTTGGATGATACTGGATAGTGATGTCATAGACTTTAAGAAACTCCATCCACCTTTGCTGACTAAAATTCGTCTTTCTGGGTGAACATGTGCTATAAGCTGCGGTGATCAGTAAACACCTCACACTTGATGCCATATATATAATGTCTCCAGATTTTCAATACAAACACTACCGTTGCCAACTCCAAGTTATGAGTCGGGTAGTTCCTCTCATGCCCTTCAATTGCCGCATAGCATATGCTACCACATTTTTATCGTGCATCAACACAGCACCTAAACCAGAATGTGAAGCATCACAATAAAAAATAAAATCTTTACCTTCGATCGGTAGGGTCAAAATTGGTACTGTGGTTAGAAGAATCTTAAACTTTTTGAAGCTCTCTTCACCCTTGTCAGTCCACTCGAATGGCACCTCCTTTTTAGTCAGTCTAGTCAAATAAGTAGCAATAGAAGCAAAGTTTTTCACAAACCGGCGATAATAACTGGTCAACCCCATAAAGCTTCTAACCTCGATCATGGAACTAGGCCTAGCCTAGTTCTTAACTGCTTCAATCTTTTGTGGGTCCAACACTACCCCTTCTTTTGAAATATTATGGCCTAAAAGGCAACTGAAGGTAGATAAAATTCACACTTAGATAATTTTGCGTACAATTTTTGTCTTCCCAAAACACCTAAAACAATTCGAAGATAATCTGTATAATCCCATTCACTCTTTGAATATTCCAATATATCATTTATAAACACCATATTCATCAAACTCATGAAGGTTGTAGGTGTATTGGTCAACCCAAAGGACATCACCAAAAATTCATAGTGCTCGTACCTAATTCTAAAAGTTGTTTTAAGCACATCCTTAGGCCTAATTTTCAACTAATGATACCCAAACCTTATATCAATTTTTGAGAAGACTGAGGTGCCTTGCAACTAATCAAAAAAATAATCAATACGAGGCAAAGAGTATTTATTTATGATGGTAACCTTATTCAGTTGTTGGTAGTCAATGCACATTCTCATATTACCATCATTTTTCTTAACAAACAACACCAGCACCCCAAGGGAAAGCACTAGAATGAATGAACCCCTTGTTAAGAAGCTCCTAGATCTGAGTCTTAAGCTCTCTCAACTCTACCGGAGCCATACGGTAGAGAGGAATGGAAATTGGATGAGTACTCGGCTCTAAGTCATTGTAGAAATCTATATCTTGGTCGGGAGGCATACTAGGCAAGTCTGAAGGGAAAATTTCCAAAAATTCACACACTACTAAAATAGACTCAATAGAAGGTGACTCTACATCCACATTCTGGATATGGCCAAATAGGCCAAACAACCCCGCCCCACCATTTTTCTAGCCTGAAGAAAAGATATGACCTTGGCTGGCTTAGGCTTGTACACCCCTTCCCACTCTAACTTTTCCCTCTTCGGTATCTTTAAAGCCACAGTTTTGGCATTGCAATTAAGTACAACAAAATAGGGGACAACCAAATCATGCCTCAGATCACATCAAAATCTGTCATGTCTAAAATCATTAAGTCAACCCAAGTTTGGTATCCCATAAACATCACAGAGCAAGCACGATACACATGAGTGACTATGACTGACTCTCCAACAGGGGTAGAAACATGAATAAGGGCATCTAGCATATCACACAGTGCATCAAATACCAAGTCATATTTCATAGACACATAAGAATAAGTAGAACTCGAATCAAACAAAATAATAGCCATCTGGTTACAGACAAGAATGGTATCTGTGATTATTGCGTCAGATGCCTCTACATCGATCTTACTTGGAAATGCATAAAACTGAGCCCAATTATCCTAACGGGCTACCTCCCTACCTGGTTGGGATGCTCCTCGACCTGCATTACCATTACCTCGGCCCCCATGGCCTCTTGGGTTTTCTCTTTGCCTACCCTGTAGACGTTCTCTACCATTGCTTTCCCAGCCACTAGTACCACTGCTCCGGCCTGCTGGGGTGCTAAAACTGTCTGGCGGGGGTGAGGGCCTCCCTCCGTATATGTTTCGTATCTTCACAATTAAAATAATCTCAATCAATGGATGGGCGTCTACCTGGGAATGATGTTCCTTAACCCTCATGGGTTGGATGTTACTGTGGAGTACCTGAAAAACTACCAGTAGAAGCGGGCATCGCTGAATAGATTGGTCAGCTACAATCATCGGCCTGCCTAACCTTCTAGAATAGGATTCCTAGAAATTACATGTGCTCTTGGGCTTCTTAGCCAAAGCTTTGGCTTGCCCATCTCTTCTCACACCTTCAACCTTCTTCATAAAGTCTGTAACTTTGTTGAAACTCCTACGTGATGAGGTCTTATGGATGGATAGTACCTGCAACTCGGGGTTCAACCCCTTCACAAACAACCTGATTCTCTCCTCCTCTGTAGTGACCAACTGAGTAGCATACCTAGACAATGCATGAAACTTTGCCTCATAAGCAGCCACTAATAACCCTCCCTGCTCAAGGGCCATAAATTCATCATTCTTTCTGTCCTTCAAAGTACAGGGCACATATTTTTCTAAGAACAGAGCATGGAGCTGAACCCAAGTAAGTGGGAAAAACACAAGCAAACGACACTCCATATAAGCCCTCCACCACTGCTTGGACTCACCCTGAATTTGAAAGGTTACAAACTCCACTCTATGTTGATGCACTATACCCAGCTTGTGCAATCTCTCATAGGAATCAAGAATAAACTTATAAGCTTCTTCATTTTCAGTACCATGGAAGACCAAAGGTTTGAGCTTTAGGAACTTGGTGAGCATATCATGCTCAGTAGTGGTCATTACATGGCCCATTAGTGGTCTAAAGAAGGCATCTGTGCCTATCACCTCATCTGCTAGTGGAGCTGCAACAGTAAACGAACGAGCAACATGAGTTGGTGCTGCAGGTATAGTGGGAATGACTCCTGTGTCAGACAACCCACTCAAGAAAACCATGATCTGTTGGGCTAGTATAGGGTACAGAGGGGGAATACTAGCAGCCCAAGTCTGGGTGTCCTCTTCCTGTTCAGCATGTTCTTCTTCCTCTCCAACTTCTACCTCTCCCTCTAACTCATACTGGAGAGCAAGAGGGGCCTCATATACTAACACCTCCTCAATAGGAACTTCCACTCTTGCTGGTGCTGCTCTCCCTCTGCCCCTGCCTCGCCTCCCTCTCCTGCCTCCTCCTCTGCTATGCCCTCGAACGACTGGCTCTTCCTCTGGCTCCACTAGAGCTACATGCTTTACATAGTTAGAGCGAGTATTGACCATCTACGGACAAGAGAGTGAAAGAGGTTAGATATCAATTTGGATCGCCAGATACCAATTGGAATCAAGTTATAGTATGAAGGAAAGAAGACAATGAAACTTTTTCTAAGTTCCTATAGCCTCTCAAAGAAAAGTACAAACATCTTCGTACCATTCCACAAGACTCTACTAGACTCATTTTGGTATGAAGAGATCAACGAACCTAGGATCTGATACCAACTTTGTCATGATCTCGAACCGCTGTGACTGGCACCCATACTAACTCTCTAGTGGGAGAACCATTTTACAGTCCAATTTATCAAACTTATGAGATAAAACAGTTAAAGACTTTCGAAAGCAGAAATAAAAAGTAAAATAATTTAAATATCCAATGAAATGTGGAAACATCCTAGAAACTGAAAGTCGTTCGTACCAAAACTCTAACCAAATGTCAATATAAGAAAAGGGAAGCACTCCCAAAAGAGGTCATAATATTAAATGATTGTCTGAATATCTGAGTCCCGAGTGAATGACTTAGACAATGAGAAAGTCCACGGCAGCATGACATAATAGCTTACCCTTGGACTTTGAACAAGCTTCTACCCTTCTAAATGAGGTTTCTCTACAGCCGGCTGAATATGCCCTATACTCAACAAAAGACAGAGCATAAGTAGTATCAGTACACAAAAATAATGGTGTAATGGTAGGATCACGCGGTTAGCCAGTAGGCAGATCATAGACAAGTAAATTTAACAAAATAGTCATATACATATACAGAATAAGTCAACTAATCTCAAGTTCAACCACATTCGACAATATCGCAACTCCATATTTTCTATATGCCATAAATTTATATAAGGTTCCTCTCAAGGGATCTACAAACAATCATTTTTTTGTCGGAACATGACACTTGATCCAACTATATATCGAAATATGACACCCGATCCAAATATATATTGGAACATGACACCCAATCCAAGCATACCACAATCACAAATACATTCAATATTTACAACATTATACCACCAAGAACAGGTTCATCACAAAAACAGGCCAGCAAGTGATGATTTCACAAATAATCTAGCATGTTTCCCTATTCATATACGCATATGCATATCATGAAGCAATTTAACAAGCATATGAAACACATACGGGAAACTAGACCATCACTTACCTCAAAATCAAGCTTCAACAACTTTACAATATATGAGCCTTCCCTTTTCGAGTTTGTTCTTCTCGTTCTTGGTCTAAAAATAGTAAATACATATAAAGGATCAACACAATGACCTAACTATCATGAAAAATAACACAATTCTCATCATAGTCCAAATCCATGATACTAACCCCACCCTAGGGCTATTTTCCACCATTAGTTTTTGGTTCAAACCCTTTTGCAATGATTACCAACCATAGTTTCTAGGTTCTAGAAATCAAAGAATGAATTTAGGGAGTAAAACCCTTATCTTAAGTGTGAAAATCCATAGGAATTTGATGAAAATCACCCTAGGTCGCCTCCTGAAGTCTTAGGAACTATTTTTGCAAAAAAAGACCGTTCTAGGGTTTTTTCCGACTTAAGTCACATTTGCCCTGCTCTGGCGGGAGAAATCCAGCTCTGTCGGGTTACAAGAAAATAGAGAGATTGGAGTTTGAGCTCCAAGCCCCCATTTCACAATACACCCCCTTCTCAAAATGTATTAAAATATACCCTTCACACCGAATCCGATTTTGGGAGTTTTACTCGCCCGAATATGATTTTGCGAAGCCGTAAATATCTATATCATCTTGGCTATCAGCTTATCCAAATAAATCAAAGATTCTCTCTCCCACCATTCACATGGTCACCCTAGACTTCACCTGACTCAGAATTCGTTCAAGTCTACCCTAGGCTAAAAAATTTTAAAGTTACTATCCGAAGTTTTCTAGCCCGAAATCCTTCTCCATTGGCTTATTCCTAACGACGGAGACATATCATTACAATATGTTAATTACAAAAAATGATCATCAACTGATCTTGAAGACAAAGGGAATTCTTAAGGATAACTTCAAGATTAAAGATCTAGGTGACCTGAGATACTTTCTGGGAATTGAGTTTGCTAGAAGTGCCACTAGAATCCTCATACATCAAAGGAAATATTGCCTTGAACTTATCTTAGACATGGGACTGTCAAGCTCAAACCCTGTTGGAGCTCCCATTGAACTGAATCAGAAGCTAAATACTGCATAATTTGACTTACATTCTCCTCGTGCTGATGAAAGGGATAAGCTGCTAGATGATCCTAGTAAGTATCAAAAGCTGGTAGGTAGATTTCTTTATTTGACAATTACAAGATCAAATATTGCATTTGCAGTGCAACTACTGAGCTAGTTCATGCATAGTCCCAAGACATCTCACATGGATACAGCAATAAAGGTAGTTAGATATGTGAAGCAATTACCAAGTATTGGGATAATTATGACAGCTTATGCTACTGATTAGTTGAATGCATATTGTGAAGCAGATTGGGCATCATGTACAAATAGTAGGAAGTCTATAACTGGCTACATGGTTACATTACTCTTTGATCTCATGAAGTCTAAGAAGCAGGACACCATTTTAAGAAGCTCAGTTGAAGCAGAATATAGAAGTTTGGCTTCAACAGTTGCAGAAATTGTGTGGTTAGTTGGTCTATTCAAAGAACTAGAGTAAAATGAAGTTGCCAATGCCAGTTTACAGTGACAGCAAGTCAACTATCCAAATAGCTTCCAATCCAGTTTTTCATGAACGAACTAAGCACATAGACATTGATTTCCATTTAATCAAGGAATAGGTTCAACTTGAATTGGGGCAACCTATGTACTTGAGTAAAACAGAGCAACCTGCAGACTTATTTACCAAAGGACTTACTTGTATTCAACATAGATATCTACTTACCTAGATAGGAATGAAAGATGTTTTTCACACGCCTAGCTTGAAGGAGGATGTTAAGTAGTTAGAATGTACAGTTGTCAAATGGTCCTAATCAACTAGTTAAATAACTTAACAGTGCAAGTTGCAAGTTTGTTAGATGGTTGGCTTGTTAATCTGGTCTATAAATAGAGGAGTTAGCAGTAGGAATAAGATGATTCTTCACTGTGTAAAGGATTGAAGTTGCAGTAATGGAGTTAAGATTGACTTCACAGTTTGCTCTAGTGTTCTTCAATTCTTCCATTTATTCCTCTACATTTAACATTCCACATTCATAGAAGATGCTTATACACAAATACAAACTAAATCGAGTATAATATTTTATATTAAGCTACGTGGTGTAAATATTTTCTCCCAACAGACGTAAATGGTAATTTTCCCTTACTTTTTGTTTATTTACAGAGACATAATAATACTTTTCATCATTTTTTACTCTTTAAATTGCAAGTGTAGATATATGAGTTGTGTTTGATTTACATTGTGAAATTTTCCAACAAGCAGATTTTAATTAAATTGTGCTTCTATTCAACAAGAATGATTATGAAGGTGGAAGGGTGGCTGGATTTTGAACTTTTGACTCCATTTGTCTCATCAAGAAAATTTCAAATTTAATAAATTTTGATTTTTGACCTCGAAGGGGAGGTTAAAAATTCAGGACCACACATTTCTAAGGTAACGAGATAATTTCCCGCATTTTTTTTGTATAATTTCAGCCAATTAGAAAATAACAGTGTTCATAAAAGCTGGACAGGACAGCAGATAATAAAATTTCACTAATATTGCAGTATAATTCAAGAATTGCATAAATAAAAATACAGTGAAGTTGAAAGATATGATTGATTATCCAATCAGAAAGTCTCCAAATGCTTGCAATGGGTGCTATATACAGTGAGAATTATCCAGCAAAATTTAATTAAATTGTGCTTCTATTCAACACGAAACAGCAACGTATCATATACAATGGAACCATTTTTCTAATTATGATGATACATGTACAAACAACATTTTTTTTTAATTTTTCGCACGGTGTTCGAAGTCCACGTTGGAGTCCGACTAAATCAACATTATGATTTATGGAGTTCTAACTGTTTTCGATGCCCTGACGATGCCATAAGTATTCCAACAGCTGCTACAAACATAAACAGCATGCCAACTAGTAACGTATATGTTTTTCTAGACGATCTTCGGTACTCTCCAAACAAAATTACCCCCCAAAATGTGCTCACGAGAGGTAGCGCCTGGAATTGCAAACACATTTCAACATCTCATGACAAGAGTAGCACGTTCGAGGTCTATAGTTTATGTCTGATTTTCATTTTTTCAATTTTTTTGGGAATAGATACAGTGGATTCATTATATCCGACCCCAACTATGTTGAGGCACGATTGATTAATTAATAATGTGAATGACTAACCTGAACAGCATCTGCAGCTGCATATCCAGCTGCTTGACCTCCCATGAATTGGAGACCATTTCCAAAACCACACAAAAGTCCTGCTAAAAGTGCCCAACCTCTACCGTTCCAGTCGTTAAAATAAGCCTTTAGAGACGACTTGGGTGCGTTTAGAACAGGACGGTATAAGAAGATGAGGTTCAGAATCAAGGCAACGATGAAGCAAGAAACTGAGAAGTAGAAGAACGCTGTGTAGACGCTCAAGTGTGGAACTCCATCTTTTAGAGTATGCCACTGATCATTTGTGGCAAGGTTGAATGCTGGAGAGAAGAGAGAAAAACAAACTCCAGCAAAGAATGTTAAAGCCAAACCAATGATAGCGCTCTTCCCAAATATCTGCACGAAAACACAAGAATGTGAACAAAAACAAGGAAACCGCTTTTCCCTTGAACATCTTCCACTACATTGGATTGACAAAACGACAAAAAACATTAGATCTATGCGTAAACTTTTTAAAAATTTGAGCTGGAAGTGTCTAATATGAACACTTTATCATGTGTTCAATCGGAACAGGTCGTAGTTCGAGTATCAAAATGAGAATTTTTCCAAGCCAGAAGTTAACATTGAAGCGATAATAATATTTAATATGATTAGTAATTCAAGAAGAATTTCAGACCTTGATCGCTCTTCTTTTCTCAAGATCTATAAGGAAAAGCGCAGTCCCAAATTTTGCCTTCTCTGTGGAAGCAACTCCCTTCTCCACATCATTTACGTCAACTATGGATGTTCAGCATTCCCAAAGAAAAACTATATAAAGTCTATGGATCTAAAAGAAATGGTAAAGATATGAAACTTCAATTTTGAGATTCAAGCTTATAATACCTCTCTTTGTATATGCTTGTTTAGAGTCATTAATATTATTAGCCCTGCAAATGTTTCGATTAGAATCAACATCAATTTCCCGAGATTAATGGCGAAAAATTTGTATAGCAATGTGAAATATGTAACTCGTCAGAGTTTCTGTGTATCCTGCAATTTTCAATAGAAAGAAAAAAAAGCAAAAATATGGACAATGTATATGCTGGTTAAGTCATTAAATGACATTACTCTTCCTCTAGTCATTTACACAGTATCAACACTATCATAACATGAGCCTCAGATGAAAAAAACACCTTTCGTATACTTTTTTTTATAGTAAAACAAAAAGAATCAAAACATAAATGTCATTCCCCATTTTGCAAAGACGTGAAAATGATGTTCTTAGTATATTATCATATTGATGCATACCTAATTCCATCTTTAGATTCATTTGAATAACTATCAAGCTTTGCTTTGTTATCAGCTGCATTGGATGCATGAACAGCAGAACCTAAACAAACAGCAATCAAGAAACAACCAACCCCCGGAAAAAGAATCTCCGCTTTGTTAATTTTGTCATCAAGGTAGTAATTCAAAGTTGTTCCTGTCATAACCGAATCAATGGTCCAAAATTCAAACAAATTATGATACTACAGAAAGGGACATCAGTTACTATGTCATTTCGGAAAAGTTAAAATGTTACCTATAACAACAGTAATGCTTGAGGAGACGACCTCGGTAACTGATAAACCAACAAATGCCCAAGCATATTGAGTTGTAAGGTTCCCAATGCTGAGGACCACCCCTCCAGCCATTGCAAACAAGACACTGGGCCAATTATCCTGCATAATTTTTCCACGAATATAATTCTAGAATCTCGAAAATTCCAAAATGCATATTATTATGCAATTTCAACAATACATGCAATCAATCTGGGAATTGTTGGAAAGTTTCTATTTCCGTAGACAATTTGAACAAGAGCTTATCCTGCCTATAGGTGATCTGGACAGAAGATGACTGCTAACGTCTTCATAGCTTCAGTAGCACGGATCTCTTGGCAGTGACAAAGTTAAAACCAGGAAACCAGAAGAAACTAAACCAGATGCTAATCAATGTTCCAGAAAAGATCACCAGACAAACCATTGACCAAATTAATATGCAAAACTCCACCTTAAGCGAATTCCAGTCCTTAAATCCACCTATCAAGTAGCTTATAGGTGGTAATAATATCTGCGTCTTGGTCATCATTTTAAACCGCAATCAACGCTGGTGAATTCTAGACAAAACATAATGTCACTAGTGAACAGAAGTACAGTCATGTAGGCTTGTTTTATTCAGCATCATGATTCCGAGTTGCTACTTGCAGCATCTATATATATTGTACTTAATTAAATAAAAGTTATGCAACATATAAAAGGCCTCGATCCATAAGTTGTGAATGCCAAAATTAGAGGATGTTAATTTCACAATCCAAGATTCCAGCAAAAGTGTCACATATAAAATCACGTTCAGTCAAATAAACTACTTATCACTCAGAGTACTACATGCAACACAAAACCAAACGAAACAAGAACTAAAAACTAGTGCAACAAACTATCCCCCCACCCCCACGCTTCTTGTTCGGTAACTCATCAATTCATACTTGTTTTTTAATAACCGTGGTGTCAGGGTCAGCTTGCACGCACCTCGACTAATTTCAGAGGATACTTGTTACCTCCTACCAGCACAAATATCAGATCTATCCACCAAGAACTCACCTATTCATACTTTGTCATTAACAATACTAAATTTCAATGTGTTTATATCTATCTATACAAGAATTTTACAATGGCATCTGTGACTCACACTCACACCCATCAATCAAATTATATAGAGTTGTTAGCTATAAATTAGGCACCAACCTGAGAGAGTTGAGAAAGGAAATTTGGTTTTCCCATTGAGCTTGTCCCAATTTCACCAAAAGTAAAAGCAATAATGACAGCAGCCAATAGATTAGTGATAGTATAATCAAGATAAGTGTGTTGAGGAAATCTTCCTCTTCTTTCAAGTAGAGTTAGTAAGGCTGGCCATGTCCCTAAGAAGAACAAAGACAATAACATGCAAACTATAGCCCCTCCTTTGCTCTCCACCATATACATCTTCAAGCCACTGGATAACAACTTTTCAATATCAGGTGAAATTGTAATCAAATTGGGAATGCTCCAAAAATCCTACACAAACTTTACCTTTGTCAAAAAAAAAAAATTCTACACAAATTAAGAAGAGAATATTAAAGATTGAATCTAATCATGGTCCATACTCAATTCATTGTTCTGAATCCGACCGGTTATTTATGTGAGAAATTTGAAGAATTAACCTAAATAGCCGTCCACTCAACTGCTTAAGCTAAAAATAGCCAACAAAATATATGTACAATATATATATATAACCATGAATAATCAGTATACTCTATATATAATAGCTAGAAAAAGTAAACAATGAATTCGACAGACCATATGTGTAAAATCCCTTCTTTTTTTCTTTCAAAGAAAGTCAACAATCTCAAAGAATGATCACGACCAATTAACCTAAATAGCTATCCATCCAACCACTTATACTAAAAATAGCCAGCAGAAAATATGTACAAACCATGTATAATCACTACTCCCTTTGTCCCAATTTAAGTATCTTACTTTTCTTTTGGTCTGTCCCAAAAATAGGTTCTCTTTCCATAATTAGTAAGATTTTCAGTTTCAACATTCTGACATACCAAGATCATAAGATTTAAATGTCTTTATATTGGGACGGAGGGAATATTAGCTAGAAAAAGTAAACAGTGAATCTGACAGTCTATTTATGTAAAGATCCTTTTTTTTGTTTTTCTTTCAGAAGAAAGTGAACAACAAATCTCAGAGAACTATCAGAACCAATATATACACACACACACAAACAACAAAAAAGATTTCATTTTTCAGCAACAATATATTTGGTTCTCAAACATGGACAGTAATCACCATGATAGAAATGCAAACAGGGGATCAAGAACCAGTAGAAATGAAAGAATGTGTTGATTTCTTCCAAACAAAAGGGAAAAAGCAACCAAAAAAAGGATGGAAAAGGTACCTATTTGAGACCCCACAAAAACCAAGATGACACTCAAAAATAGTAGAGTACCAAAAAGGGCTATCTGCTTATATAATGAAATGGAAGAAAAAAAAGAAAGAAAAAAATGGTAGTGAAAGTGGGGTTTGGATGAGGAATTTATCATTCAAAAGTATTAAGCCTTAAATAGAGTTTTTTTTTCAGCAGGGAATCTCCTAGTCATATTATTTAAAAACTTTAATTTTAACATCTTATTTGGATGGTTGTTTGTTTGCAATAGTATTTTTTACTATTAAATCTATATTAAGATAACGATGAAAAGATTTATTTTATGTAATAATTGATTTGATGTGATAATTGATTTGATGTGATAATATTTATTATTATTTTTATAGGTTTATTTCTCAAATTAACGTGACATTAAGTAATGAAAAATGATACAATTTCTTTAAATATTGTATTGACCAAAACAATAAAATACAATATTATATAATACATTACAAAATTATCTTTCTATTTCAGTCGATTTAAATACAGAAATAATTTAATTTTAAAATAAATAATTTATCCTTAATTAGATAACATGAATATCTAAAATTTATTTTAGATGGCATATTTTAAAATATTTTTTTCTTTTTTAAGACACAATATTTTTTTTCAAAAAGAGGAGTAATAATTTTGTAATTTTACCAATTCTCTCTTAGCTTATTATCATATTTCTTTTTAGTTTATTTTAAAACAAATATTATATTTTCTTATTTTGAAATAATTTATTATTAAAAATTTTATTTTATTCTTTATGGAATAATTTATAATTACATAAATATATATTTCATGTGATGAATATAATTTTTTAAACCACAAATTTATAAAACAAAAAAATAAAATTTTATTTATAATTAAATTCTATTAAATTTCAATAATATAAATACACTATTTAGTACTATTCTCATACTACAGATTCAAAGTTTTATTTGTTAGTTCCTCATGTTTGACTATTAGGACCCTTCTTTCTGTGAGCAGATTTTATTGGCGTTTAAAGTCTTAGTGTGGTCCATATGTGACATCAAAAAAAGAAAAGAAAATACTAGTTGTTTTGCATGGTGACAAATTCCATGTAATTTTCAACCCAATTTTATTTTATTATGATACCATTTTATTACCCAAAAAAATAAGCTTTTTATTAAAAAGCTCTTTGATAATTTTTCAAAAAGTTCTCTTTAATGACAATCTATATAATAATAGCATAATGATATGTTTAACCATAAGTTTCTAATTAGTAGGTTATTGCATGTTGTACATAAAAGCTTACGTGTTAAATTATTTCTATTAAATTACGTGTCTAATTAAATTTTGTTAATAATAAATAACAGCCCGAAAATCGTTCGGAATATGTTGAAAATACTCAGGATGGAAAACTCATACGAAGTAGACATTTTTTTGGCAAGTCACATACCAATTGATTAAAATAATTACATTATATAGAGAGATAGATAACACTTATGAAAGGAGTCATAAAATATAAATATTTTAACACTTATGGGAGTTCTAGACTATAATATTTCATTTTAATACACAAACACGATAATATCGTCGATTAACTTTCAAGATACTAATATCCTGATGGAGCCCACGTTGAAGGGGATATTCGTATCTTGAAAGTTAGTGAACGATATTGTCGTGTTTGTGTATCAAAATGAAATATTTATAGTGTATGACTCCTTCCATAAGTTTGACCATTTCACTCTTTTTTCTATATATCAACTTGTTTGTAATTTCTATGTGTATCTACTGAATCATTAAAGTAGTAGTCATGTTAGACATTTGTTTGATGGGTACAGATGATGGTGTTAAAGTCAAAGAAATTAAGTGGAAATTGCAGATAGAAAACTGGATTTCCTTTATTAACATTAATGAGTCGAGGTAAGAACACATTTTCCCGATGAAAGAATATTTATAGTAAAATCATTTTTGGTTATGATGGTTAAGATCAAAATAACTAGGTGTCATTAGCTTAAGCAAAGCTTCAAAGATTGACGATAAATCAGACAATAAAAAAGAAATATATTAAAAAAGAGATAAAAAATTTAATGTGGTTCGATTTGTAGACCTATATTTGCAGACGGAGATGAGCAATTCACTATATAAAAGATAGTACAAATCATATATCGAGAGGAATAACTTCAAACGATTCGCTCTATAAAAGATATTCATTCCTGTGATAAGGTAATATTTGTGTCTCACAAATTATCAAAGCTCTTAAGACTATATTGTGAATATTGTCATAATTTTCGTTTTCAACATCAGATTTGGATTTATCATTTAAGTCCACTCTCCCATATATGTGACTAAGATAAATAAAATTCAAATTAGACTAATTTACACCCTAAGTTCCTAATGTTGTTGTTTCGTTGATTTCTAAGTGGAGCAATAAGTTGTAAGCCCAAACCAAATTGGTGGCAAGCACAAGCTTTACCAACTTGATCCCATGATTGCCTTTGTGTCTACTCATAAGAATAGTATAAGTTTGATTTTTTCATTTTCATTTTATAACGATATAAATGTTTGACGATTTATTTATGGTGATTGAAACGATTCGATAATAGCTTCATCAAGATCAACTTTTTTGCAATTTTGTGAAACATGTGGCTAGGGCTGTAGCCTGTACATGGCAAACCAATAAACACCAAACCGATAAACCGAACCAAACCGGAAAAAAAATCCGACTAGTGGTTTGGTTTGACTTGATTTGGTGTTTGGAAAAAAAAACCCGACCATTATAGGATTGGTTTGGTTTTAACAAAAAAAAGTCACACCGAACCCAAACCGACCCGATTATAGATATACTACTTTTAAATTATGTTATACATAAAAATATTTATTAAAATGTAATTTATAAATATGTTTTTAAAATTTTTCATAATTTTTGTTTTCTTTCTTATATTTAGATTTGGACTTTAGAAGTCCATCTAAATAATATACAAAAAAACTCATCTTATAAAGTTAAAACTTCAAACAGTGTTCTGCCTCCATCTTATATGTTGATATTTTGTACTAGAACTCTTTTTAAGAAGCACTGCTCTGTGCTTTTTATTAGATACTATGAAAAACCCGAAAAATCCGAGAAAAATTGATATCGAAAACCCGACTTTTATTGGTTTGATTTGGTTTATAAACTTAATAACCCGACACAAATAGTTTGATTTGATTTGTAAAAAATCCGAACCAACCCGATCCATGTACACCCCTACATGTGGCTATTATTGATTGTTGAAGAGTTAATTAGTTTGATTTGGTATTTAAATGCCCCAAACCAATTCAGACTATATACACCCCTAAATTCTTATACATAAGACATCTGAAAAGATTCATTTTCTTGTATTTGTGGTATAGTATGATTTGATTTTCTAATGCTGTTGAGTGAGTGATATAGTTGATTATAATTTGACTATAAAATTCCTCTAAACCTAGATAAAATAATCTATAACCACACAAACAATACAAGAGTGTTTTGGATCACAATTTCAAGTCTTTTCGTTTCTTAAATTTAGTGTCAAATCAAACTATACCACGAGACAAAAGAAGGTGGAAGAGTAGTGAGTACTCATTGATAACAATATTTGAATAAAAAAATTACAGCCTCTCTCTACTCTCTAGATATACAAAAGGGAAAAATCTAAAAGATAAGAGATTAGGCCCCTTCTACACCACTAATTAATAAACTGTTCCACCTCCTCTTAAAGGGGATCCAGTTCCAACTTTTTCACGACAAAGAAAAGTAGATGCTAAACAAAAAAAAGAAGTGGAATTTGTGTCCAATTAGGCAAATGGGCTCAATTGTCCCTTCATTCACTGCCTTTAGACCCTTAAGCATATACCAAGAAGCTTGTAAACAAAAGGGCAATGGTGAAAAACACATAGCTTTGATGAATAGTAGTACTCTCATTTATGTCTGTGTTGGTCATGCCACTTGGTCCAAGTCCAAAAACTGGATTAGTTCCTGGTAATGTTGTGCCACTTCCTGTGCCAGTGTTAGTGCTAGTGCTAGTGCCTCCTGTTGATGGACTTGTGGTTCCTGGTACAGTTGTTGGAGTTGTATTTCCACCTGTGTTACTGGTATACAAAAGAATAAAGGATATCAAGAACCACATCGGCCGATTAACTGCTATACAATACTATGCTCAATCCATGTTATCCGTCTTTTAAGATTTTCACACCCTTTAAAGAGACATTCAACATTTTTAATCAGTATATTATTGGCTGAACTATCTTTTATCTCATTAAATACATTACTAAATTAACCGTTAACTAATTGGAATGGTAAGGAAAGATTCAAGAAAAGAATTAAGTGACATTTAACTTGGCCTCAGTTGACATTTATGTCCTCCAACAACTTTTGATGTTCACTAGTAGACACTTAAATTTGTATAAAGTTGAACAAGTATGTCCTACAGGGCATAATATGCGTAAGACGCTATGTAGGATGACGCTATGTAAATACAAGTCTAAGTACCTACTTGTGCACACCCAAAGTTGGAACGCATAGATGTCAGTCGAGACCAAGTTAAAAAGCACATTTATGTATCATGCCAAAAAGTAATAAACGACTCAAGCTTACCAAAAATATTTGGAACCAGATGGAGTAAGTTAGTACACGAAAATGACATGAGGGTAAACAAGTAGCATGACAAACATATGAATCAACTAATAGGACTAAAAAAATGTTACATGATGGTAGATACACCTGAAATTTTCGTCATATGCAAAGAAAAAAGGTACACATTGAGCATTAACAGACAGAAGATATGAAGACACATGATGAAGAAACAAACTCACCAAGATTTGGTAGTGAGTAGTGACATGACACTAACAATAACTATTGGAAGTTTATGGTAAAATAAAAGTACTGTACTAGAAAAAGCACCAACAATTAATTATACAACCAACCAACCATTGAGGGTGTGTTTGGTATGAAAGAAAATGTTTTCAAAGGAAAATGTTTTTCTAGAAAATGTTTTCTTGAAAAATAAGTTGGTTTCTAACTTATTTTCTCATGTTTGGTTGGTGAGTCACAAATATTTTCCAGAAAATATTTTATATTGTTTGGTTAGTGAATGAAAATATTTTTTAGAAAATATCTTTAATTTTTGGTTAAACAGTAGAAAATATTTTTAGGAAATTAGTTTCTGATATGAAAATCAACCCTAGTAATTGACTCGAGATCCGATCTCGATCTTTGATTTGGGACCCAACTCGACTTCCAAAACTTGAAATATTTTTCAAAAATAACTTTTTAATTATTTTATTTTGTGTGGGGGGGAGCTGGTGGGGTGGGTGGGGCGGGGTCAGGGTAGCGTGGGGTAAAAAAATTAAATTTTTAAAATTTGAAATATTTTCAAAAATAAATTTTAATTTTTTTTTTGTGTGTGTGGAAAGAGGGGGAACTGTGGGGTGGGGGGCTGGTAGGGGGTCGGGGAAGGAGGTGGGGGTAAAAAAATGAAATTTTCAAAATTTGAAATGTTTTTCAAAAATAAACTTTTAATTTTTTGTGGGGCGGGCAGGCGGGGGTGGGGGGTGGGTGGGGTGAGGGTGGGCATGGGGGGATGGTAGGGGGGAGTAGGGAAAGTTTTAAATTTTTTTTTTTTTTTGGGGGGGGGGGGTAGGGTGGTCGGGGTAGGGATGGATAAAAAAAATTAAATTTTCAAAATATGAAATATTTTTCAAAAATAAACTTTTAATTTTTTTCTTAAAAAAGAAATTTTAATTTTTTTTTGGGGGGTGAGGGGGTCGTGGTAAGGGTGCGGGGTAAGAAGAAAATATTGTAATTTGAGGTTGAAGGAGAGTTTTGGAAAAAAAAATTCTTAGTTTTTGAAAGGAAGTCATTTTCCTCAAATTTGAGGAAAGTGGAAAACATTTTCCAAAACATTTAAGCCAACCAAAATTAGAAAATTGAAAAACAATCAACTTACTCCGTTCTGTTTGATTTGCTATTTAGAAACCCACATAACTAATACATCAATAAATTATACGAAAATCTATGTATTATTTTATGTAAGATAGAAGGTGAAATAACTAATACATATATGATTAATACATGAATAACTAATTGTGCATAAAATTAATACATAGATTCTCTCGTAATTAATCTCTACATTACTAATATGTGTATAACTCTTACCAACTACCAAAGGACACCTTAGGGGGGTAAGGGATCGCTTGGTAGTTGGTTAGAATTATACAGGTATTAGTTATGCCTATATAGTTATTTAATCTTCTACTCTGTATAAAATAAGATACAAAATCCCACATAAATTATATATGTATTAGTTATGCAGGTTACTAAATTGCAAGTCATACATCATATTAATTTTATACATGAATAACTTACTTCCTAATGAAGTATCAAGCATTGTAGAACTTATACATAAATTAAATACATGAATAAGTTGTATTTTTACTAGCTACCACCCCCAAAATATTTGTCTGTTGGGAGTCTCACGTGGAAAGTAGAAAAGAAAAAGAAGTTACTTATACGGTGTTAACACTCTTAATATGTGATGTGATACATTTGAGGAAAATAGTGTGGACTATCTTTTATCTTTATCTTTAGGTTGTTTAAGCCCAACAACATTTTCATACCCAAAGACACACTACTTTTAACTTCCTTCACAAAACACACAATTTGTAATTCACACCAAGAAAAAAAAAGAGTTCAACCTTTTTTCTATGATCAAAAGGTAGAGAATGAGCTTTAAATTGAAGCTACCATCATCACACAACTAGAATCTTTCCTTTAATTTTAAGGTAAAACTTTAAGTAGAATCTAATACAGTCCAAAAAAAGTAAGACGCTTATGCAATGCTAGATCTAACATCACATAATATATAACATAGGCTTAGGAAACATACCCAGCAGTGGACTGATATACACATCCAGAACCAGTGGCTGATGATTAAAACAAGAAGAAAAAGTTAACAATAAACCTTTGAAAGTGACAAAATGAACAAAAAGATTAGTTGATAAATGAGGGAACTTTACAAGCTGGTGCAGTTGATGTCAAAGTTGCAGTTCCTTTAAAGTCACAACTAGCACCAGATGCACCTTTCCTTTGATAATAGCTATTTACAGCATAGTTGCAGTGATCTTTGACAGTGTCAGGGTTGTAACAAGCACCATTAGTATGGATAGCTGTGCAATCAGCTCCAGATCCACAGGCATAATCTATGTTCTCCTGAAGAATTTTTACATCTACACCATCTTTGCAAATACAGTAATTGGCACCTACACAAACAAATCCACATAAAAATCAGCTCAAACAAGTAAACCTCATTGTGCTTTTCCTATCAAAGGGAAAAAGACCGAGTCTTTCAACTTAATTAGTAGAATCAAGAACATCCTTAAAAGCAAGATATAGTGGAAATATGAAAAATGCAGAAAAACAGAGAAAATATGAGGGCAGAAGGGAAAATATTGAATCATTGAACTTAGCAGAATCAAGAACATCCAAACCCCATCTCAATAAATATATGAATAATGCAGAAAACCTGAAGGCTAGGGAAAAAAGGACTGAATCTTTAAACTTTAGTAGAATCAAGAACATCCTTAAAAGCAAAATATAGTGAAACCCCATCTCAAGAAAAATATGAAATAATATAGAAAACTTGAGGGCAAAGGGAAAACGACTGAATCTTTGAACTTAGTAGAATCAAGAAGATCCTTAAGAGCGAAATATAGTGAAACCCCATGTCAAGAAAACTGCAGAAAACTTGAAGGCAAAGGGGAAAAGACTGAATCTTTGAACTTGGTATAATTAAGAACTTTCTTAAGAGCAAAATATAGTGAACCCCATCTCAATAAAAATCTGAAAACTGCAGATTACTTGAAGGCAAAGAGAAAAAGACTGAATCTTTGAACTCAGTAGAATCAAGAACATCCTCAAGAGCAAAATATAGTGAAACCCCATCTCAATAAAATATGAAAAACAATGCAGAAAACAGAGAGAAGTTGAGGGCAAAGACAAAAAGTAATGTGAAAGCTTACTAAGAGCATAACAAGAAAAACATCAACAACAACAAAAAAAGTGCAGATAACTGATAGAACTTGAGGGCAAAGTGAAAAGAGGCAGCTTACTTGAGTAACCAATGATAGCCAATAAAAATACCAAAGATAACATAAAAGCATTCATGATTTGGAAACAATAATGAACTTTACTTTTTCTCTTGAAAAAGTTGGTTGGTGAAAGAGGAAGAATAAGAAGAAGAAGGGTGATATGAGAAAGAGTTTTCTAGGCAAATTGGTGTGCAGTACAGGAGCTAAGGACTGTTTTGGTGGCACTTTATATGTATGATAAGTGGTAAATTTACAGTATTTTCATATTTTTTTGTTGAGAATGGGAGACAGTGTTTTTGGAAATTGAGCAGTAAAGCTTGAGCTTTTGTCATATAAAATGACTGTACCTGTACTTGTGTACATGTGTGTGCCCTTTGCCTTTCAAACGGTCATAAACTCATTTAACATGGTCACTACCTAACTCAACTCTGGTTAAACTTACTCCTAAAAAATGCTACTTTCTAAAAAAGAGTAAGTAGATGATCATATTTTTGTTTTTAAATTAAAAAATAATATTTAAATATTAGAATTGTGTTTGACAATGAAATTAATTAGAACTGTCTCTGAATTTTTACGAATAATTTAGAGTGAAGATGGTCTTTTATTGTTTTGAAAATTTCTGAAAAAAGTGAATAAAATTTTATGATCAATATGTTGTTGAGAGTTGAACTTCAAAAAAAAAAAGTGAAAACCTTTAATGGCGAAATGCCAAATTTTATAAAACTCATAATTTGTTTGATTTGTTAAATTTGAAATTAAATATTTAAATATATTGATAATCTTTATAATATAAACATAAAATATAAGTAAAAGTTATTGCATTTGTTTGAATCTTGTGTTGTATTTTAGCTTTACCTTTACTATGTGTTGGTTTATGTAATTCTACCTACTTATTTTGTCTCATATTAAGTGTTCATTTTATTATAAATAATTATTTTAAATTACATGTCTATTAATAAAATTAAG
Source organism: Solanum dulcamara (assembly GCF_947179165.1). Taxonomy (NCBI): domain Eukaryota; kingdom Viridiplantae; phylum Streptophyta; class Magnoliopsida; order Solanales; family Solanaceae; genus Solanum; species Solanum dulcamara. The sequence continues at coordinate 73,182,615 of NC_077240.1, read as the reverse complement.
ATAAAATTAAATAAAAAAGTTCATTTTACCCCCTAGAAGTAATGGTTTTTCGAAAGCCTAAACAAACTTATAAGTTAAAGAAGTGGATAAAAGGGTAAATTAATAAAACTATCTATATTATTTATAATTTCTTAAAGAATGTGTAAAAGAAAAAGTGAACGATTAATATGGAATGAAAAAGTCAAAAATTATAAGTTAAAATTTCTCACTTATGATTTTTAAATTATAAAACATAAATCAAAAATCAACTCAAATATACTCTAAAATTACTTTATCCTATATATAATTTCTCAAGTGGCACGTAAAGAAAAAGTGAACGATCAATATCTGACAGACAGAGTATTTATTAGTTGGTTATAAGAAAATCATATTTTATATTTAGGAAAATACTTTATGTCTTTTGTTTTATCTTAATTAAATGAGTAGTCTTTAGAGCACAAGAACGTTATTACATATTTAAAAATCATAAGTTTTAAAAATTAGAATAAATGGAATACTACCTAACTCAACTCTAGTTAAACTTACATTTCAAAAAAAAAAATGAAAATAAACAATTCTAGGGTTTGTTGCATTAGAGGCTCCATGATAGTCTGTTTCAGCTACACTTTTTATGGTGTGCTGTCGTTGTAAGTTTGCAATCAGCAAGGATATTGCAAAAAGTTTCACAGATTCTTGCCACCAATACAATTATAACTATTTTTAGTTTTATGTTAATTTTAATTGAGGTGTGCGAAAAAAATATAGTAAGTGATCATTTTGTAAAAAAAAATTATTTTTTATTTAATTTATAAGTGATAGTAAGTGATCATTTTGTTAGTATAAGGGTAGACTGTACATTAGAAGAAAATGATTTATATAAATATAACACCATTTAATTAGTCACTGATAGTACGTTTACATAAATTTGGACACGTAAAAATGACATTTTTCATGTGCAGATTTTAGATATACATTTCTTGAAAATCCATATCCAAATTTGATTTAATTAGAGTTGTCAAAATGCGCTGGTTCAATCCAACCTTAAAGGGCTAGCGAATTAAAAAAGTTAGGATGGACTGACTCTTTTAACTAAAGGCCTATAAAATAGCAGTCCAATTCAGCCTTACGCGGGCTACAAGTTGGGACAGATTGATCCTTCAACCAAAAGATGGACAACATTGATCTCTTAAAAAGAGTATCAAATATTGATGAACACAACACTAATACGTTAAAAATTCATATCTCCATGAGTTGTACACGCTTTAGTGGAATACTTACAAAAAAATTCATAGTATTTATCAGAACAACATACGATCATTTTTTTCATAAACTAGACAAGAAAGGAGAAACGAAAAATTAGACATAAATACAAAAGTAAAAAAAGGTCAAAGATTCATAGTTATAACAATTTAAATTGCCTAATTGCTAAATATTTGACAAAATAAAACACTACTTAAAATATACATAATAAATATTTTTAAAATTCATGACTCACCGACTGGCCTCTGAGGCTGGCGGGTCGAGCCTATGAGACTGGCGGGCCAAATAAGGTTGGGCTAAAAAGTCTTGATCCTAAATAAGCTGAAATTTTTTAGCCCCAACCCCACTTATTTCAAGGATTGGGTTGAGCCGACCTTATGGGCTAAGCCCATTTTGACAGATCTAGGTTTAACTTTCAAATAATTTCGAATATATAATTTACAACCGCCGACAAAAGATTTTAAAAGAGAAATAAAAAATTCAGAATTAGATTATCTATATTACCTTTGCAATTAGTTTTTTTTTGAAAGTGTTCACATTTGTTCATAAAATTCTCAAAAGGTTTTTTAAGGGTGAATTAATCAAATTATTTTCTTATTTATGATTTCTTTAATATCGTACGAAATAAAAAGTGATCAACTAAAACAGGATAACAGGATGGGGAGTAATAAAGAACTCCATAAATGAAACTAATTAGTTTAGATGCTAACGTTAACTAAATAGATTCTTTTACTTTTCTCGAGCACATTATTATACATCATTTTACTGGATTATGAAAAGAGATTCTCTCATGGTAAAATTGTTCAATGGTTAGCATACTTTTATTATACGTTTTTTTAACCTAATGGTTGTTGCAATTTGTGGTAAAACTGCTGTTTTAATGTAGTTTGTGGTGGATTTGGTCTGGTCAAGTTTAATATGATGCATGAACAAGTATAATAACTTGTACATTTTATACACCAAATAAATGAAGAAAAATTTGTGCAAAATACCAACTTTACAAGTATTCCAATTTCGATAAATAATAAAAAAAAAACTTGTGCAAATTTTCAAATATAATTTAATTGATATCAAAACGAGTGATGTAGCTTCATAAATATGCTAACATCGTCTTTAATAGACACAGCAGGTTAAACACATGCAAAAATTAGTGCAACCTTGACAATTAAGTTTAGGGAGGTAATAGAACTATTACAACATTCAGGAGGTAACATGATCCTCAAATAATTTAAGGATATATAATACAAAAAAGTTAAATTCAAAAGAATAACAAAACCCTTTTATAATTTATGCGTTTAACTGATAATTTATCATAGTTTAAAAGGGTTCTTATGCCTTATATCCCTTCTTAATCAGACAAATATAACTGATTTATGTGGAACATGATGCCTAGCTGGTCAGATCCAGGTTTGAGACATTCTTCAATAATTTAAGCTTTATTAATTTATATATATATATATATATATATATATATATATAGTAAAATAAAATAAAATAAAAACCTTTAAATTAAAGTTGAGATACGTACCTCAAAGTAGTTGTACTCATGTGAACTACTGAAATAACAGAAAAGGGAAAAAATCATTAATCATAAGTCTCGGGTTTGAGTCTCTTTGGATACAAAGTAGTTTTTGTTAGAGAACGCTTTATCCTCAATGTGGGAATACTTCCGATGCGAATTCAGATTTAGTCGGACTCCAATATGAGTATCGGACACTAAATTAAAAAAAAAGGCAAAAAAAAAAGAACATTATTGGACGACTCTTTGAAATCTAAGCTCATATATATATAGTTTATTGTATGCTATCCATAAGTTGTCTACTATTCGGAGAATATATAGTTTATTCCCCTTCTCTTGTAAAAATACCAGAATTCCTTTCCCAAGAACCTTTCTATAAGTTGTATTAAAGCAGTTTATATAATAAGAAGTGTGTGAGTGTGGTTGTGCTTTAAGTTCTATCTCAGAGACCTTCGGGGTTCCCGAAAGGGAAACCTCTCTCAGTCTAAGTCATGTAAGTCTTATTAAGTTTTACAAATTAATTCTCCCCAAAAAATATGTCTTTATATCTATGTTTATGTTAATATTATGCTTTATCATGTAAATGTCTGTACATATTTAATTTTGATACCCTTAGTATATGGTTAGCTTCTTAATTTTAACAACGACTATGGATTAACCTGTAAATTCCTAGGAATTTGAATTGGCCTTAACAGTCCATTTAAACAAAGGACATAATTGTGGCCAGATATATTCGGGGTGGGGTTAAAGATGAAGTTGTTAAAAATAAGTTAAGAAGAAGAGATGAACGGGGTAAATCAGAACTAAAGTATATCGGCTGGAAACCAGAACTATCAACCGAAAGAGTCCTTCGGGAGACTCGTAGATCCACGTACTTCAGTTTAAAAAAAAAGGGGGGGAAATTATGATAAAACTAAGAGATAAACATGACAAGACAAGTTGAGAGAGGGAGTACTGAGTAGGATTTTACAACAATCATTTACAAACCTTGAATTTTATCAACAATTAATTGATAACATAGACTATCATAGTGAAATATTATCTTATTGAAACATCGTATTAATTTGGTCTTGTCATGTTTATCTCTTAGTTTTATCATAATTTCCCCCCCCCCTCCACTACGAGGTGTGCAGGTTTTAGGCGTAAACAGCCTAGCGCTGCAAGGGCACGATGCGCCACTATCGTGCCAGGTGCATTTTTAGCCTATTTTCAGAACTTTTGAGGAGGGGTAATTTGGGAACTTACCCAAATTATATATGTATCACCCTAGACTATTTTGAGATCATATTTTCAGCCCTCTTTCTCTCTCTAAAAAGCCCTAGGAGTTTTTTTCTCTCTCTCTTCTTCTTCTTCTCCATTTTCAACAAGAAGAGTTCCAAGAGCTTCAAGATTTGAGTCCTCCATTGAAGACCCAACATCAAGGTTTTCTTCAAAGTCTTCAAACAAGGTATGTAAGTCTAACCTAAAATATGGATTGAGTTCTTCCATATGCCCATAGATGTGTTGGTTAGGAGTTGTGAAAGAGTTGCACCTTCTAGAAAGGTTTTCTTGAAAGTTTTCCCTAAACTAAGGAATGTTTTTAGATACAAATGGTTGATTGATGATTTTAATGACTTGAGTTACTAAATAGTTATTTTTCATATTATTAACTATAAATGTATCTTTGTATATAGATTTATAGGTATTGATGATATTCTTGAGTTGAGTTTTGTTGAGAGTATGGGTTCATGTTTCATTCACATGAACCCAAGATGAGATTTCTTGTCATAAATGTCTTGAGGTTGAGATGGATAGTTGTGTGTATATATGTATTGATTGGAATGAAAAGAATGAATTGGTTAGTTAAGAATGTCCCTTTGCTTCTATAAAATGAACATAGGACAAAAATAAGGATTTTGGAGTAGATGTTTGATGATTGATGTGATGATAATACTTGACAATGATGTGATGATAATGTTTGATGATGATTTAAATGATAATATATGATGATGTTTTGATGACGATGTGAGTGATGACGTGAATGGTGCTTATTTAATATGTGTAGAATGATTGATGAAGAGGTGTATTGATGAGGATGTTATGTGATGGAGCGGATTGGAGTCTAATGTGATTATGTGATACGTGATTTGCATAATCTGAGTTGATTGGAGTCTTATGAGTATTTTGAAAATAAAGGATCTTTTGAGAAGGAGTTTTAAATAAATGATTTGTGAGCATTTTTGCATAAACTATTTATACACTATTTTTGAGTTTAAGAAATTATTATTTTCATCTATGATTTAAAAAGAGTTTAAACATGAATTGAGTTTGAGGAGTCTTTTAATTATTTTGAACACGAGTATTTTGATTATAAATGAGTTGAGCATTTTTGCTTGTTAATATGTCTTATTGATCTCTTTAACCATGTGATTATGTTGCATAAGTCAATTTTCTTGAATGTGTTACTCCACTTGAGTTGTTGGGCTAAAAGCCATAGAGTTGTGATGAGTCTTGAGGAGATGTCATAAATGCTTATCTAAATGAGGCTTGATTGAGTTGATTTGAGGATGGAATTGACGAGTGGACAAGGTCCTAAATGAGACTTGCCATTATGACTTAATTGAGTTGAAATGAGAACAGAGTTGATGAGGTGGTAATGTTCCACTTGAAACTAGTCGTGAGGGCTTATTTGAGATGATTGGAGGAAGTCTTATGAGCATGGAGTCATGGGAGGAGTATCGAGCACCGAAGCGGGTAAGAGTATAGTCCATATTCGAACCTCAAAAACTACGCCGCCAATGTAGGTAGGGATGGAACCGTTAAAGTCGGATGCTTCCCATGGGATCGAACCGTTAAAGTCGGATGTTTCCCATTTTATTGTCCTGAAATGATAGGACTTGACTAATCAATGGTATCCATGATTAGGGAGGCATTCATGCCCTGGCAAGGTATGGACGGACGTGGCAACAACGTATGATTGTTGTACTATCACCGGTTCATAGGTGATGGTTGTCGGATAAGAGAAACTCCCATTTAGGTCTTGATAGTGCTCCGAGTCAGTTGAGTTGAGTGGCTTATGAGTTAGTCCCGTCTAAACTATTTCTTGTTAGACTTAGGGTATTTGAGTGAGTTGCTATATGCTTATGAGTTAGTCCTGTCTAAACTATTTCTTGTTAGACTTAGGACACTTGAGTAAGTTGTTACATATTTATTGAGTTGAGTCCTTTGAGTTGATTGTTGAGTTGAGGGTATATGATCGGATTGGGTTAGATGAGTTGTGATTGGATTGTACATGATTTGGATGGATATATGAGTTGATTGGATTAGATGATATGTGATTGACTTCGAGTTAACAGTATATGATTGAAATGGGATTGAATGATTTAATTGCACTGTATTGTACATGATTGGATTGGATTGTATGGTATATGATTGGTCTTTGTCTAAAAATGTATTCTTACTTTAGACTTATGACGCCTTCTTTGAGTCTCTCTTATCTTTCTGATGTGAGATATTTGGATCGATGTTATTCTTCCTTGAGGTATGTTTCATTCTGCCATATTACATACTCGTACATTCCACGTACTGATGTCCATTTGGACCTGCATCTTTTCATGATGCAGAGACAGGTTTAAGAGATCGTCAATAGGAGCATCATTGGGGATCTATTCACACCCAGCGTATTGGTGAGTCCTCCCCTACTTTCGGAGGACACTGCTTATGTAATAGAAGTATTAGCCCTTTCCATTTTTATTTGAGGTAGCCATGAACTTGTCATTGGCACCAATTAGATAGTACTGATAGAGGCTTCATAGACTATATAGTGATGGGTCAATTGAGTACTTCTATCCTTGAGTTATTCTTGTCAAACTATTTTTATGACAAATACTTTAGTTGATCTGTTGGCCCATGGCCTTTATTCTTTGAGTTGGATGGGTGATTTGAGTTGCCCGCTAAATTATTCTTTATTTTTAAACTTTTCGCTGATTGAAATAATGGACGGATGTGTGATCAGGCTATGTGGTTCGCTTGGGAGACAGAAATGGTTTCTGAGTGCCGGTTACGTCTAGGGTACCCTCCCGGGGCATGACATTGTTCTAGAGTCTGCTTAATTATGGCTTCAATTTTATTATTTTTTTTCTTTTTTATGGCCATATTTCTTTTAGAACTGTCTTGGTAAAAAGTTTTAGGTAATCTTCTTCGTGAGGAAGAAGATTCCTCTTCTTCACTTTTGGGCAAAGTGACAGCCATTAACGAATTTGATTTGTCTTTACCGGCTACCGTTTGAGCCGGACTAGCTATACCTTGATCCGGTATAGTAGATTTCTGAGCATTCAGAGGGGAATGCACATCCTTCTCATCCATTTTTGATTGAGATGGAGAACTCAAGTCTTCTGTCTGAGTACCTGTACTAGATTTAGCAACAAACTTACCTTGGAAAGTCTCCAGTTGTTTCAGAAGTTTCATATTCTCTTGAATGAGAGCCTCATTTTTTGCATTTGGTCTTTTGAAGGATTCGGTCATGATAGAGCAATGGTCGCAGAATATGATTTTATCTGTGTCTTTCTGGATGTTGTATTGGGGTATTTGGGCTTGGTTTTGTCTGAGGGCTGAAGAAATGTAATAGTTTGGGCCTAAAATACCTCTGGCATAGTCTAAAGCTTCTGTAAAATTATTAAAACCTTTAAAAAGAGGATTCTTTATCCCATTTATAGAGTCTACTACTTCTAACCAAGTCTGAAAAACTCCATTTATTTTTCAATGTATGACTACATAGTATTTAAATTTATTTTCTTTATTTTTGTCTTAAAAATATTGACATAAAGCGTTATTAGCTGCAATAAAATGTTTAGTGTCTTGTTTATTGTATGCTATCCATAAGTTGTCTACTAAACATTTTTTATTCTTATCTATATTACATTCTGGGAGTATTCTAAAAGATAGGTTACATTGAGGATAAGATATTAAATTAAATTTACCGAAGTAAATTCGTTCCATCATCTCAATGGTTCCTTGAGGTCTAAAATTAATCTTACCAAGCAATGTCTGGGCGTATGAGTCTGCTGGGGCTATTCCCTTGCCTTTGTCTGCTGGCTGTTGGCCAGTTGGTCTCATGCTGAAACACAGTTATTTAATTAGTCTATAGTTGCAACCTACTTAACTGATCAACTAAATCATTATCTTTTCCCTTTACATATTCAAAAACTATATTATTGTATATAGATATAACATCCATAAAATTTGGCCATCTTCTTTTAGGATAATTGAATTTTTAGAAAATGATCAAATATAGATATTATTGATAATATTTATTAAAAATAAACCAAAGATTTTTGGAATTCATTTATTTCTCTCGGGGCTGGCACCTGATATCTATGAGGGTTCACCGCGGGAGCCGATGACTACTATGATTTATGGGTTTTTGACGAGTTCCAGAACCACAATATTCAGATGGATAATATGAATATTCATATTATAAGTATCCATTTATATACTTGTTATTTTTACGAGTTCTTGGCTTCTTGCTTTCTCTTGCTTATTTTGATTTTTAGCTTGTGTCTCACTTGACTATTTCTGAAGCTTGTCATTTGTTGGGTGATGACCCATGTTCTAGCTAAAGGTCCATGGCCTAATTCTATTTGTAAAAAGATTGAAATAATTCTTTTAATTTGGTTTTCAATCATATTTGGAAAATGATTGAAATTATAATCCTATTTGAAGTTGATTTTGGCTTTAGAAAAAACTACCACTTTATAAATAGGATGATTTGAGAGAATTAAGCAATTGCTCATTGGTAGAATCTTTGAGAGACATTAGGCACATAAGAGAGATTTTTGAGAGAAATTTCAATAAGAGAGAAGAGAGAAGAAAATGGTGTTTTTCGCAACAGTTTTGTCTCTCCGGCCAACAACTTTCAAATTGCATTTGCCGATTTATTAACCGTTGGATCGGGCTGAAATTTTTCCTGAGTGTTCTTAACATTCTATGTTTGATTTGAACGGTGAAGATCGGATTTGGAACTCAGAAACATCCCGTTTTAGTTCCCGAACAATAGCTCTGTTTTGGGTAGTTTTTCTTCCTATTACTTTTGTTGGTATAGCTATTGCTTCTCCTTGCTTGAAAATTGTTATGTAGCCATTTAGGAGAATATTTATAACCTTCTTATTGTTATAGTGGAGCAATTCGGATCTCGAAGATCCCCGTAGTTGTTACGTTCGATTTAAAGGGTTTTCCCACATTAAATTTGATGTTCTTTATTTTCTCTGTTTTAGAGTTTGCGTCCTTCCGTCATATTATCATTAACCAAATTACACACCTTATATTCCTATATTTTCAATTATTCCCTATCATTTGTAAAAATTTCAAAAATCCATCTTCTGATACATAGAAATGATGATGATACATCGTGATTTGATACATAAGTCTTTTTCATGATACATCGCTAGTTGATACAAACCAAATACAAAATGTATCAATAAAACATAAAATTTTACTGTTATGTTTGTTGTGTTCATGATACATCGCTAGTTGATACAAACCAAACACAAAATGTATCAATAAAACATAAAATTTTACTGTTATGTTTGTTGTGTTCATGATATATTAGGTGTTATAAGCTGATTCATAAGTTTTATTGATATTACAATATTTGGTTTGTACCAACTAGCGATATATCATGAAAAAAACTTATATTTCAAATCGTGATGTATCAGGGTCATTCGTATGTTTCAGAAATCTGAAAAAAGAGAAAATTCGGATAATTATCAAAAAAGTCGGGATAAATTATAATTGAGTTTTTTCACAATGGAATTTAAGTAAAATACCCAAATTTTTAATCCATATTAACTATGGGCGGATAAGACATTTTGGCCATTTTTATTTAATCTATTTTGATCCATCCATATCTACGAATCCGGCTCTGGTTTTATTTAACCAATTTTGATCCATCTATGTTCAACCGTGCATTTATCACTCCTAATATAGATCTATTATTTTATATTGTCATCCCACTTTTATTCAATTTATTATTTTATTTTACAAAGTTAACATGGAATAGGAAATTAAAGTTCCATTAACACTAGTGTACAAGGGAATATCATATCATGGTACTATTTCTTCAATAATTTAGTGTAACAATAGAATAGAAAAGATAGCTTCTATAATAATATAATTAATGATTGAAATTCCTATGGGCATAACAGCTAGTATTAGATTCCAATTGTTTATAGTAATTTTCGATCACCATCAAGTATAATGTTTTTGATACGTATAGTGGAAAATCATTTAGAAACATTTACAATGTGTTTGATACGAATAAAAGTACTTTGCAGAAGAAATTATTTGTCTTACTATCTACTTTAAAATTTAGAAAATTATTTTATATGGATTATCCTAGAAAAAAAAACCTAAGTGAAGAAAGTTACGTTGTTTTTTCCTCTCTTAATTGAAAAAAAGCAATTCAAAGAAAATATTATTTGATGTTCAATTACCAAAAATATTATTTAACATGAAATTTTTCTCCTTCTAAATAGAATTAAAATATTGTTTGGTTATACATTAGACTGATTTTTAGTTTAATTTTTGAAGATGAGAGAAAGGATCAGTCCAATATACTAAGCTCTCGTTATGCGCAGAATTCGGAGAAGGATCTGACCACAAGTAATTTTGATGAGTCCTCAAATAATTTTTTTTCTCTCACACACGAAACTTAATTTTAAGTGAAATGCATATCCAAGTACAATTTTAACTTTCAAAAATCATTTTTCAACTTTGGCGTTTGGCCATTCTTTATTGTGAAATTTGAAAAAAACTATTTTTTTGTTTTCAAAATGAAAAATGATATTTGAAAATTGAAATTATGTATGACCACGAATACAAATTAGAGTTGTTTTCTTTTTGTGAGTAGCAGGTGTGGTTCAAGCAGATTAGTGGCCTAAATCCAAAATCAAATAGAGGCCTTAAATTTAAATTGTTCATAACATTTATATAATTGATTTCTTCTAAAAAAAAAATTTCAACTAATAATATAACCATTCTTATCCTATATTATCTTTTATGAGGTATAGTACTCCAAATATGTCAAGTTTCTTCTAATAATTCTTTTATTTTATATGAAAAGTTTATTTTTTCTACAAATAGTATTCAATATTTGTTAAAAAATAATAATTTATAACTTATTATTGTAAAAAATTTGGGGGCCCTCAAGTTTGGAGGCCTTAGGCACATGCATTTCTTTTAATACGGTTGAGGCGTCCTGGTGAATAATTTAGAGTGAAAAAAGTAAAAACATCTTCTTCTTTTTTTTGTTATTTTTCAAAGATTTGAAAATTTGATAGTCAACTTTAAGTTAAATTCCAAAGTTTCGAGCCTTGGGAAAAAAAAGTGAATTTTTCGTGACTTCCCTTTTAACAAAAAGATGCCCTCTCTTAATGATCGTATAATCATGTTTGGAGAATCCAATTATTTTTTAAGACAACCAATCAAAGAGAGTAAATCTTCAGCAATACGACTTCTTAATGGGTTCAACTAACACTTTTTATCTTCCATTCTATTGTGATTAATGGTTTGATTTAACATCATTAAGACGTATTAAATAGTGTAAAAATTTTGATATAAATTTAATTTAATTAGAGTATATTTGACTCTTTGAATTTTGTTAATATTTGAACTAGTTTACTTTTGAATCTATATAAGTGATTGAAAGTTCCCAAGAAATTCAAATAATTTAAAAGTTTCGGAGTTAATACTTAAAATATCCCTTAAACTTGACACATTTTATTAAATGCACACTTAAACTATGAGAAGTCTTAAGACGGAATTCATCGGTGATCCTTTAAAATTGGCATCAACTTTCACTTAAACACCTCATGAACTAGACTTTATTCATTTTAGACACCTCATGTGAGGCTTTGCTGTGTCATTTTGACACTTATTTGACAATCACCCAAATATACAATGTATGTGTAATACACTTGTCGATGATGTGTCAAAATGACTAATTAAACGAAGACACGTGGCATATATATATCAATTTTTTTTTTAAAATAATGACTTTTGAGTATAAAAAAAGTGGTCATTAACTTGATGAGATGTGACATTTTTTACCCAAATAATAATTAAAAAAATGTGATTTTTAAAAAATAGAAAAAATCCACCCCACCTAATCGTCTTCTTCACCCACCCCACCCAGTCGTCTTCTCCATGACTCCACCTCCACTCAGCCCAAACCCAACCCCTCCTCCGCCCTATCAATTCGTCTTCTCCACCTCCACCTACCCCACCCCAACTCCCTGCCCACCCATATTGTCTCCTCAAGAAACACTATCAAAAAAAAATATTTTGAAAAAATTATTTTACAAAGACATATTTTTTTCTTCTTTACTTTTAAAAAATCAGTTACTAATTAGCAATGGAAGGAAAACAAGAACTAGATCTAGGCAACGATAATGAGATTCCAAAATCAAGGTCCAAAGTTATGGAGGAAAACGTCAAGAAGGTGGAAAATCAACTATAAAATTACATGACAAGTGATGTAAAAATGGACGATTTTGGCCCGGAAGCTTGATATTCTAATGAATTTTTCCTAACGATGATGGAATTTTGCGGAGCGCTCCCATTAAAACCTAGTCTCAAAGGTTTGATTTTGTGAAAAAATTTAAGCTTGGAAAATGGTAACTAGAAAATGGAGAAGAAGAAGGGATTTTTTTTAAAAAAAAATAGCGAAATAAAGCTCTCACGCGCAGTTAGTGTGTGTATCACACTCAGTATGCCATGTAAGCAAAAAATGTCAAAATGACCCAGCGAAGTCTCACATGAGGTGTCTAAAATGAACAAAGCCTAGTTAATATATCTAAGAGGAAATTAGTGTCAACTTTAAGGGGCTACCGATGAGTTCCGCCAAGTCTTAATTATCCACTCAAACATGGATTTTTGGAATTATTAACCCCCTAAACTAGGAGAAATCTTAATTACCCCCTCAAACATGAATTTTAAAACTATTTACCCCTAATATGTCACAAGGCACAAAAAAATTACCATGTCCAATTTATGTGACTTATTTCCCGTTTTAGACAATTCCTATAGAAATGATACATTTCTATATTTAGTAAAAAAATAATTTTCGTTCCTATTTATATAATGTAGTTTTACTTGAAATGAAGTTTAAGAAATATGTGGTCTAAAATAAGTCATAAATATTTGTGTGACAATAATTATTTCATTAGGGGTAAAATAAATTTTTTAAAGCCAAATTTTTACTAAATATAAAAATGTATCATTCTTTTTGTGATTGACTAAAAATGAAAGCGGGTCATATAAAATTGAAACATAGTAATTTTTTTTAATCATGTGGCATATTAGGGGAGCAAATAATTTCAAAAATTCATGTTTAAGAGGATAATTAAGACTTCTCATAGTTTAGAGGGGGTAAAAAATTTCAAGAATCCATGTTTGAAAAGGTAATTAAGGTTTCTCATAATTTAAGTGTGCATTTAATAAAATATGTCAAATTTAAGAGATTTTTTAATCATTAACTCAGTTTTAATTAGCAAGGACTTTTGACCTACTTTGATTAGTTGATATATATTTGTTCGGTTAAACATTTTAGTGTCTACAAGATTGCTTATATATACATATGCCAAACGATATCATTCTATTCGATACTTGTTAATTTGTTATAGTAAAAATATTGAGTCCCAGGCAAGGCCATCAATGTGTCTATCAAATTAAACTCCACCAATAGTAAATTTGACATTCAATTTCATATGTGATATGACAACCAACAGGTTTAGAAGCTGCCAATTAGGTAAAATCTCGAATCATTCTAGTTTGAAAAATACGATACTAACAATCCACGAATCACAGATAAATCTTATGAAAGAAGAATCAAAAGAAAAAACAGATTTATACTCACAATCTTGATGAATAAAATCACATTCTTTTTATTTATTTTGTGATTGCAGTATATTTTCTGTACTTAAAAAGAAAAAAAAATGTCTCAAACAATGAGATCATCTACATACACAAGCACAATGTTTTTCTCTCTTTTTCTTTCTGTCATAACACTTGTCTAGCTTGTGAATTTTCAAACCAACAAAATGAGGCAAACTTCACAATTATACACAAGAAACAAACAAACAACAACATACCCATTGAAATCCCATAAGTGAGGTCTGGGAAAGGCAGAATGTACGCAGACCTTACCACTACATTGTAGTGATAGATAGACTGTTTCCGAACAAATATACTAAACAAAATTAAAAGCCATAGCTGAGACGACGTAACTGTTCCTACTGCATTAAATAAGATCATCTCCGCGCTGCCTCATACTCTTTAGTGTTTCACTCTTTCTATCTTCTTTGTTATTCTTCCTCCTATTGTGCATGAGTAACGGTAGTAGCCTTCTGAAAATAGACAAGATTGTTAAGTCAATGTTGTGTACAGGACAAAATAATCGTATTCAATTTTCTGCTACTTCTATCCAGGTGATATGTTTTCGAGGACTAACCCGTTTTTGCTCTTCCATCCTTGCCTTTATTAAAGAGTAGATAGCAACACCTGCAATAGCTATTGCAGTACCAATCCCAGTTTGAGTCGATATCTTGTTTCCTGCGAAGTTATCAAACAATTAAGCACAGAACAAATTTGGCATACTCAAGCAATAAATTGTGTGTTACTAATTAACACTTACCAAATACTACTATAGAGAAACCAATCACAAAGACTCGCTTCAACACATTTCCAACTGCATGTGTAAGTGGCGCAACACGCTCTAAGGTGTTAGTAGCTATCTGCAAATGTTAAGATTTATAAATTATGCACTCCGTATTGTAAAAAGCTAATGCATTGATTTTGACATACTCGTGGCGTACCTGGTTATACAAATGATAGAACATCCCGATCCAAAAAAGGTCGGATAAGAACTTATAAAGACCTACTTTAGCAATGGCATCGCGGAAACCATACTGTAGTAGTTGAGGTCCTTCAATCTGACATTGCATAGTGGACTTGTCAATTAGTTCTATCTTCAATAATCTGAGAAAGCAGGTTTAAGTATCTCTGAGAAAAAGTAAACTTACAAATATTGCTGGAGGTAGGCAAAAGAGGAGGGCTATAATTGAAATATACGCGTATACATTTGTGCTGTCCATTCCAGTCTGTTAAAAACAGCATGCCAAGAAGCATACGGTAATAAATAACAAAAGATAACATAAATCCTCCGTTATGAAGGATAGAAGACGCTTAGAGGGACAGATAATTTGAGAAATCTAGAACTGTTCTACTTTGTTTTGATATCTTAATCAACGTATGAACAATTTCCTCGATAATGAATCTTACCAAGTTAAAAACAAAAAAAAAACAGCCCGATACATACAACATTTTGTGTTCACGCAGGGTACGAGGAAGGGCTGCATCCCAAGGGGGTATGATCCAGGCTGCCTACCCTGATGCAAGTATGAGTGGTTGATTCTACGGGTCGAACCCATGGAGACAACCTTAGGCTCATCTTCATGTATCATACATAGTAAAATCGTCTTTTTGTTGTTGATAAGACCAAGTAATTCAACTCATTTTGAGAGTAATTTACATGTTAGTCACATTCACATCAGCTTCGACAATTCAAATTTAATTTTTAGGTCGTCAAAAGTACTAATCTAACATAAGAAGACGACAAAATTTTGTACGAGATTATGAAGGGCCATTGTGTGAATTTTTCGATGTCAATTAGCCTACCCTGCATATATAGTACAGGCTGAAGGTAATGCTTGGCGTAGTTCATCATATCAGTGTAGAGTATTACTATACGAGGAGAGCACTTACCATTGCTTTCTTTGAGTAGATACTTCTGTAAGTGAAAGCAATATTTGAGATCATTGCACTAATGAAGCCAGTCCAGTTGAATGATAGTTCGGTCAATGATGCCATCGATACACCTAAGAAGTTTCAGCAATCAACAACATTATTTTGATCAGAATTTAAGCAGGCTAGATCAGCAAGAGGAATGAAGGCAAGCAGAACTTCAGTGTTGAGTATTTGTCGGTCATACAACTGACGTTCATATTATATTACGTATGATGTAACATAAAAGTTGTTCTTTTTTTGCTTGAACAGCTAAGATTTTCTGTTGATTGAGCAGTTGGAATCATAATGATTTATGACGCTTACCAATGACAACAGGGGCCAGTGATAACCACAGAGATACGGGGATCTGGTGTCCCAAGACAAACTGAGAAGCCGAAGCACTGAAGAATGGCTCCAGAGCTATGCAACACCAATGCCAAAAATGTCAGTTTTTGCAGAACAAGTTGGGTAATAAAGTATTCTTAACTGCTTTCTATAGTTAAATATAATTCCGGAATACATATATCATTAAGAACGACTAACGATGTCAACTTAAGGTAATTCTTCCTGCTCCATAGAAAGATCGGACAAGTTAATATGCTTAGCTCTTGAACACTGCTCATCTTTAAGTATGAAGTACTTATTTGAACTGTAGAACTTCACAAGTATCTTGTTATTCAAAATGAAAAATTTAGCGAGCTAAAGTAGTGTGTATTTTTCGGTTATTACCTTTGATGGTATGAGTGAAGGATACAGCAACAGTTGCAAATGACACATTAGACATAACATGTCCAAGAGCATGACAGAATGCTACTGGAGTAAGCAGTGCCAGAAGTTCCTTATTGATGGGCTATAGTCACATATTTTTGACAAATCCAAGTCAATTAAAGCCAGCTTTTAAGCACATTAACGAAAGAGTTTTGAGTTACTATATACACCGTCAGTTTAAGAAATTTTTACACCATCAGGTCACCTCTACATGTATCAGGTAACTTGTATATATAAATGATATGATAGTGCAAAGTATTAATTAACACTGACGGTGTGTATTACTTAAACTCTTTAACGAACTATAACAACGCAGAAAATGAACTTACCGCTCGTTTAGGTAGACCAACCGTCCAGCTAACAAGACAATAGGTTACTCCAACTAGGAGATGTACAACTGAAACAAAGCTGCAAGAAAATCATATAAGATTGAATTTTTGTTTGCAAGAATATGATATTTGATTTGAGAGTCTCCCAAATAACTATAGCCACTTACTATGGATATGGGAAATAATTGTAGACTTTCTTGTTGAGTATGTTGAAAATCACATTCAGAAAGTACCTGCATCAGAAGACATGATGATCAGTACTCATAGTTACTCATTTTTACTTTTATATATTCCCAACACGCCCCCTCATATGCAGGTCTGATTCTTTTCATCTCATCAAAATGCTTGTCCAGTTGAAGTATGTGTCCATCTCAGTTAAAAGCTTAAGGTGTTAGAAAAAGTACACATTTATTTACTTAATAATATTTTCAACACGCTCTATCATATACAAGTCTGATTCTTTTTCATGAAAATTATTTTTCTGTCTGGTTTGATATCATTTTGAATCTAGTGTGACTATTTAATCTAAAACTATAATACATAAACGTATCTTTTAACTTGACTTCAGCTGACATCTATACTCTCAAACTTTTGATGTGCACAAGTAGACGCTTAAACTATCATAAAGTTCAACAAGTAGACACACACGTGCATCTCACACGATTTGCTATATTGGACGTGTTTATATACTTATTCAGTAACTAAAGCTTACCATGTAAAGAAAAAGAATCCAGTAACTAGAGCTGGATATTTTTCAGCAAATCCTTTAGTTGGTTTAACATACCTGTTTACAAAATTTGATAATGAATGTTTAAAAAAAAAAGTACAAACAATTAAAATAAACAATACAATTTTTTTTTAAAAAAAATCAAACCCATCAGTAATTTCAATGTCATGATCCTCTGCATCAGCAGCTATTGCCTTTGTAATAAAAACATCAACATTATTTCTTGGCTTCAATAATTGACTGCATTTAATTAACTTCAAGGGCTTAATTAGTTCAAAGTTCTTGGAATTTGCAACAACTGACACATTTGTGAGAGGAACTGAATTAGTTAAATTTCTACTAGCAAGTTTGTGGGGTGAGGAAAAATAAAAAATTGATCTTTTTAGAGAAAATTGAATGGAATTAGAGACTGAAGCCATGATCAAAGAGATGAAATGCAAAAAAAATACCCAGAATTCAACAGAAAGTAAATGAACTTTTTTTTTTTTATAAAAGAATTCTTGGATAAAATTAACAACAAAAAGAATGAGAGAGTTGTTGAAGTATAACGTTGAAAACAAAGTTTGATTAGTATAAGAGCGGTGATGTCAAGAAGAAAAAACCAGAGGCTAATAATTAGATTTTTTAGATTTTTTTTTAAAAAAGTTTCTTTTGTTTTACAACATTTTAATTTAATTTTTCATCTGACATTTTGGTACATTCTACATATTTTTATTTAAAATAACACGATTAATTTTATTTTTTTAAAAACTTTGTATTAAGTCAGCAGAGAAACGAATTGAAACAGAAAGAATAGTTATACACTTTATAATAATGAATGTGATGTATTAAAACACTATCAACTAATATATTGTATTAAATATAATATCAAAAATAATATATATTATAGTATTTCCTCTCTTTTTAATTAAAACTTATTATTATCAGTACATTCATTTTCTCTATTTTCTTGACATATTACACTATTAGTAGACCATCAAATTACTTTTTTCCTTATGGGGACCTGGTGTTTACTTTTAATGGGAGAAATGGATGATTTCGCTAATTCTTTTTAAGATATATTTTCATATTAATGGGTAATAATACTTATTTTAAAGAAATTATGGATTAGAAAAGAAAAAAAATACCACGTAAAGCCAAAAATGTTTATTCCATGGTGATGCCTATAGAACCTTTATTGGTTTAATAGTTTATTTTTTTTGGATATAAAATTAACATAATTATGTAGATATGACTCTTGGATGGTACTTTGGTCATTGAATCAGAAAAGATCGTTTTAGAATATTCTTATTTGTTCTTTTAAATTGTTTATGTTATTCTGTTTATTATAAGAGAAAATTGGTTGTGAGATGTTAAGTTTGCAATTTAATTTCTTAATTTTTTGGGGAAAAGGCATGGCGCATGGGTAAGTGAGAAGTTTTGACAATATAAATTTATAATGTTTGACATGCAATATTTTAATGAGAATTTTGGTTAATAGTTTTGTTAGGTACTCATCTTACCAAGTATGTTATGTGTGTTCTTTGTTTAAAATGTATCTCTCCATTTTGTCTATATTTAATTGGACATGATTAGTAATAATAGAAAAAAAAAAGTAATAATTAAGTAAACATCATTATCAAAATTATAATTATTAAATCTAAAATTTTGAGAGTTAATAAATCCCTAGACCAATCAATGATAATAAAAGGGATAAAACAGGGAAATACTCAACTTGCATCGTCAACTACCCATTTTAATTATGTGGGGTTCTATTAAACTACTAAACTTATTTCCATCATATTATTTACTTCCTTAATTTTTTTTAAAAAATATTATTAACCCGCATTACTAATTACGTAGTAAAAAGATTAAGTTAAAATACAACATGTGCAGCATACGCTTAGTTTAGACTTCAAAATGTCTTTTTTTCATTTGATTCTTTTAATAACACAAACAATTGGACCCTCATCCTTCATTGTTACAATCTCCATTTCTTCTTTTATTTTTTTCTTTTCTAAATCACTTGAGGGTCCGATCTTTTGAGTTAGAACGAATCAAATTAAATAGATATCAAGACCTTTTTTTTAGTTTAGAATATTTATGAGTTTGTACGTGCTATGTTTTAACTTATTTTGTTTACTGTGTAATTAGAAAGAGAAAGATAACATGAAAATATAAGTTGTCACGATCCAAAATGGGTCATGAGTAGCATCCACATTTAACCTCCTAGGTGGGAGAACCAACGATACAAACCCCAACTAATAAATATAGCAATAACGCGAAAGCTCAAATAAATACGTTTTTCCCAAAACCTGAAAGTCATTACATGAAGGACATCTAAATTCTAAAACTAAGTCTCAAATTATCAAACACCAAATAAATAAATAACATAACGTGCCCGAAAATTAAGGACACCATGCCATGACAAGAGATTCCATCGCCAGCTAGAAGGATAGCTCACCCTGAAATCTTATGAACTGGAGACTGACTAGAGCTGAGGTCGAGTCGAAGTCGGTGGAACACTCGCTGCACCCCACAAAATAAAACAAGAAAAGATACAAGTAGGGGTCAGTACAGGACAACATATACTGAGTAGGTATTATCGGCTGACTCAAAATAGGAATCAATATGCAATAAGTAATAGTGCAAAATCAACCGTAACACTTAACAGGTGGCAACCAACAAGATCAAGATCAAGTGACAACACAATGAACAATTTCATAACCAATCAACAATATTAATATCACACATGAGGACTCAAGCCTCCATATCACACTCTTTTGGAAAATGAGTTATTGGAGATTGGGTAGTATTAAGTCATTTTAATTTATTTTCCTTTAATATTATTGTGCCGGAACGTGACACTCAATCCAAATATACCGTGTCGGAATGTGACACCCGATCCAAATATATCACGTCCGAACGTGACACCCGATCCAAATATATCGTGTCGGAATATGACATCCGATCCAAATATACCGTGTTGGATCATGACACCCGATCCAAATATAATTAATTTATCATTCTTCATGATTACATTCTACTTCATTAATAATATTTTATCAAGCCTTCTTTATTCAAGACACCATTTTTGATAGGGCAAGTTCAAGATTATGAATTTCACGGTCTCGAGATTTCAGACCAATCACAACAACATATCAACCATCCAAACCACAACAATTAAATGCATAGTAAACTTCACATATTACTCAATGAATATCAATCACTATTAAAAGTCTATCTATGATATAGAATAAAAACCATAACCTACCTCAACTGAAAAACCGAAGTAAAGCAAACTAATCCACCAATGTCTTTCCTTTCTTCAATGCCTCCGACCAATTTCAATCTATCAAATATATAATATTTATAAGTAAACTAATCCATAAAAACCAATATTATATATATGTTTAACCTAGACCCAATAACTCACCCAATTCTATAAACATGTTCATAATTTTGATGCCACTTAACATGTCAACTCCCATATTTTCTGAATTTCAAAACTAGGATTAAACCTCAATTAAATTAAATAATTACTTTAAAACTTGAGCCTTTCGTAATGCTTCTGAACGATCAAAATCTGTTCAAATACATAATCTTCATAAGAATACGAATCCAATGACACCCATATTGCTATATTTATTTTTGGATCAAAAGTCATCCCGAGTCATTGAAGTCAAATTTGAAATTTTCTTTCCGATTATGTTCACTCATGATAAAATAAACTCACATGTCAAATTTCAGCTAAAACGGATCTTTATTCGACCCCCAAATCAAGATTTTATGTGAAGAACCCTAGGGTCATATTTTCTTATTTCAGCGTTATTTCTCCACTAATATACCCTAAAAATATGTTCATAATCACATAAAAAATTAATGGAAAGGATGAGAATAATTACCTTGACGCTTTGGAATGAAAATTCCTATTTTCCTCTTCTCCTTTATTTTTCTTTTCCCTTTTTTTTTTCTTCCTCCGTATTCTTTTCCCCACCTTCTGCGTTCTGCGTCGCTGTTCTCTTCTCTTTTTTTTTTTCTCAAACTAATTATGTATAAAAAATTTATAAACCCTATCCTTTTCCTTTAATAATTGGTATAGAGTATTAATTAAATTAACACTTTAACCCACTAATTAAATAAGTTATTTAAGTTTTTCCCTCAACTAAATAATCGTAATTATCGAAAAGTCCAAAATACCCAATTAAAAATTTGCGAAATGAGTCTTTTATGAACTAAAAATTCTTAATACTCAAAACGATCTAATGGATCGTTACATAAGTTCAAAGAGAGTTATAAAATTCCCACATAGTTTAAATGTGTAGTTAACATTTCACCATAATTTTAAATTTGTTTTTATGTCTTATCCATAGTATATACAAAATACGGAAAGTTGAGTAGTAATAAAAATAGTTAGTCTCCCTGGCACGCCTCTTAAGAAATTATGTGTTTTAAATATCATACAATTATTTATTATCTTCAATTATTTAATCTTTCTTCAACAATAGTCAATCTAAGCAATATTGGAGTATCTGTATGTGCTTTTCACTTAGATTTTAGTTTTAGCATCCATATTTCATGTGTTCTTTATTAACACAAACAACAACAACATATTCAGTGAAATTCCACTAAGGTTCCATTTGTTTTCATTAAGATTATGACGTCGAAATCTGAATGCATATCTGAATATTAAGATGTGCATTAAGATTTGAAGGTCTAAATTTGAATACACATCGATCTGAATATTAAGATGTTGCATCAAAATTTGATAAATGCTAAATATTTAAGAATCTCAACATCCGAAGGTATAAAATTTCTCTGTGTATAAAAAATAATAAATATGAAATTCAAATATAAGATCCCGGAAGTTGGAAAGTTAGAAAATGAGGTTCAAAAGAGGAAATTTTTAAAAACTCAGCTTTTGGCACCAGATAATGACCACGAAGGCCATCACGGACAGTGTTCCTCACCAAGGTTAGTGGTGTGCTGTCGTGGTGGAGATTAAGAAACTCAGACCCTGCAAGAATGGGTCCACGGTCCGTGGTGAGCACCACGAGCCGTGATGCCCTCCGTGGTGGACACCCTCCCCAAGGCCCCTATTTAGTCCTTCACCACGCACGACCATCACGGGTCGTATTTCCCATCACGTGCTATGGTGGGTCTCGTGGTGGGAGCCCATGAAAAGGCTCTTATCCATAAGTTAAGTCAGGGACCACAACCCAACCACCATGGGTCATATTGCCTTTCCTGGATCGTGGTGGGTTTCGTGGTGGGAACCCCCATTTCAAAGAACCATTCTCATAAGTTAAGTCTATCACCATGATCCTCAATACGGTTCGTATTGACCTTCACAGCCCGCGGTGAGGGTCCGTCCTGGGTTCCGGATTCAGTTTTAAGTGGGGATATTTTGGTCATTTCTCTATATTTCATTAATGAATATGGACGATTTTTGGGACTAGATTCTTACCTATTAACTAACCTAAGTACCCTTAACCCTCTTATTCTCACATAGTTCCCCCAAATCCAAAATCTTCTCTCCTAAGTTTCCTCTCAAGAGTCTTCTTCTCCCTCAGGCAATTCAAAGGATTCCTTCAAGGTCGAGCTTTCATTCTCTTCAATTTAAGGCTCATAAAGGTCAAGGTATATGAGAATTCATCCATGGGTTCCTTTCACCCATGAAATCCCAAAGATTTCTTCTCGAATTCTCTTATGATTTCTTCAATTAAAAGCCCTAATTTCATGATTTTCATTGGGTCTTCTCAATTATGATATATTTCAATGCTATTAGCCTACTTATGCATAATTCACATTACATTGCATGATTTTAAGTTGAATTTCAATGACCCATGCTATATGCTAGTTTCAAGTATGATTTTATGAGATATGATCATGATTTTCAAATTATTTTAATGAAAGCTTTATGAATGAGTTTAAAGATACTTTATGCAAATAAGTTTATGAATGATGATTCTATAATGTTTCAAGCAAGTTAATGATAGGGAAAGTTAAGAACCTTAAAGATGTTTTATGAATAAATATATGTAATGATGGAAGGTTTACACTCACATTACATGAGTTACATGATAGATGATCTATTCTTATGTTATTTTATAATTGATATCTATTATTATCTTTTCTATGATGTTTATGACTATGTTTTATGAGAGTTTCATTGGGATAATGACTAAGCACCGAGAGAACTTTTAGGTGGGGTTCGGTTTGATAATCAAAGGTTTGTTACCCAAGGGAATCTTAGTAGCAATATTTAGTACCAAACTACGTTACACGCGTAGGTTCAAAGCTGTCAATATGGCGAAGCTAGTGGATCCACATAGCAAAGTTAAAAGAGTTACTTAATGGAGTATGCCCTCGCAAGGTAGACTCCTCCTCTCGATGTGAGAGTCATCAGATTCCATTTATTATCTCGCATGGTCTTATATGTTGGTTAAACGTCCTATCCCACACCAGTTTCAGTTAAGTTATGAATTCTTATGATAATGAGGTTTGATGCATTGACCAATAAGTTAAATGTTTTAATGTTTTCATGACTTTATCCATGTTTTAAAGATAATGGTCTTGCATTCCATGATTCATATTGACTATGTCATATGTTTATTGTTCATGCATATTCTCAAATACTTAGTGCATTACATATACTAACATATATTTTTTGCCTATATTATATCATAATTTAGGGTCCAACAATCACGTTCATCCTCCTCCCGCTCATGGCTAGTGCTTGCTATTAGCTTACTGTTGGTGAGTCCTCACAGTTCGAGGACATGACACTTATTTCATATTTGATAGTTGTTACTTCATTACTCTTATATTGTCTATTTGGGTGAGCTAAGAGCTTGTCTTATGCCCCCATCAAGTTAGTAGAGGCATGTTAGATAGTAAGAGTCTATGTTGTCTCTTTCTCATTTCGAGACTTATGCTTATATTAAGTTTATGCTTTCTTACCCTTTGATCTTGCTTATTTACCTTATGTATGCTCATGAATGTTATGCTAAGAGGCTTGATTAGGTTCCTTCGAGATTCTAATCGCCGTGTTACGTCTAGGTCGTAGGTCGTATTGTGACAAACTTGGTATTAGAGCACAAGGTTCAACTGTCATAGGGAGTCTGACATGCCGCGTCAAGTAGAGTATTACCCTTGGGTGTGAAAGCGCGCCATACATATGAATAGGAGGCTATAAGTCATCTTAGAAAACACTTCACTTCTTTCATGATCTTATCGTACTATAGAGTTAAACCCTAAGGTTTCCTCCTCTAATGCTTTCTCTCTGCGATTATAGAATTATGCCTCCATGAAGAGCTATCATCCGAAGGAATGTTAAAGAGGAGCCACAAGATCTGAATGCCTCTTTAAATGAACAAGTGACTAATGCAGAGTTTCGAGTCACTTTTCAGATGCTAGCCCAAGCCGTGACTACTCAAGTGAACCAAGGATTAGTAGATCCTCCAAATGTGTCTACACCGATTTCAAGAGTTAGAGACTTCATGAGGATGAACCCTCCCGAGTTTCATGGATCTAAGGTTGATGAGGATAACCAAGACTTCATTCATGATTTGTACAAGATTGTTGAAATTATGGGAATGTCTTCGGAGGAGAATGTGGAATTGAAGGCCTACCAACTCAAAAGTGTCTCTCAAGTGGGTTACAACCAATGGAAAGTCGAAAGGGTTGAAGAGGGTCCCATAGGTTGGGAAAAGTTTAAAGTTGCATTTCTCGACCACTTATTCCCACTTGAGTGAAGGGAGGCGAGGGTGTTGGAATTTATAAACCTCAAGCAAGAAAATATGAGTGTGAGGGAGTATGCCCTCAATTTCACAAAGTTGTCCAAGTATGCTCCTTTTTTAGTAGACGACCCTCGTGCCCAAATGAGCAAGTTTATTTTGAGAGTGTCAGATTTGGTTATGAAAGAATGCTGAACCACTATGCTCATCAAAGAGATAGACATCTCTAGGCTCATGACTTATTCTGAGCAAATTGAAGGAGAGAAACTTAAGGAGAGGAATGTAAGGGACTCCAAGAGGGCTCGATATGAATGTGGTTTTTCTCACAACAAATCCTGTGGTGGTAATGGTTATTTTCGACAGGGTCACAAATTTCAAGACTAAGGCTCTTCAAACATTCCAGCTCTTAAATTTGAGAAGGATAAAGTGCCAAATCCTAAGGCACAAGGAGGAGATCCAGGTGGTTAAGTCATCCCTCCATGTAAAAAGTGTGGGAAAAACTATAGGGGAGAGTGCTTAGCGGGGTTAGATGTTTGCTACAAGTATGGAAAACCGAGTCGTCATGCGAAGAAGTGTAGGAATGGGGCTAGATTCCAGGATCAGACTCAGGCTACCAGTCATCCGAATTAGCGTGCTACTATTTCAGGTGGCGGTCAATGTCAAAACAGATTTTATGCCTTTCAGACTTGTCAAGAGTTAGAGGATTCCCTTGATGTTGTGACTGGGATGTTGAAAGTCTTTGACTTTGATGTTTATGCATTATTAGATCCGGGTGTTGCTCTATCATTTGTTACTCCTTATCTTCTATGAGATTCATTGTTATCCCCGAGATTTTGCTAGAGCCTTTTTTGGTGATTTAGTTGTGCCTAAAAGATTTTATAGTAATTGTCCTGTTTCAATTTTTTATAAAGTCACCTTAGTTGATCTTGTAGTGCTTGATATGACCGAGTTTGATATTATTCTTAGTATGGATTGGTTTCATGCATGTTATGTTCTTTATGTTGTAGAACCAGTGTAATTAAGTTTCAGTTTCCTAATGAGCCAGTCATATAATGGAAAGGTAGTAATTCCGTGTTCAAGGTTCAATTCATCGCATACCTTAAAGCTCGGAAAGTAATTTCCAAAGATTGCATCTATCATCTAGTTCGGGTTAGAGATACTAATTTTGAAACTCCTACTCTTGAGTCAGTTCCTGTTGTTAATGAGTTTTCAAAAGTTTTCCTCGATGATCTCCCAGGCATTCCTCCCGAAAGGAAAATAGACTTCAGTATTGATCTCCTCCACGATACTCAACCTATCTCTGTTCCTCCTTATTGAATGACTCCGGTAAAATTAAAAGAGTTAAATAATCAGTTAAAAAATTCATTAGATAAAGGTTTTATTAAAATGAGTATCTCTCCATGGAGTGCTCCGATTCTCTTTGTCGGAAAGAAGGATGGATCTCTTTGTATGTGTATTGATAATCGATAATTGAACAAGGTTACAATTAAAAATAAGTATCCCATTCCAAGGATTGATGACTTGTTTGATCAACTTTAAGGAGCAAGCTATTTTTCAAAGATTGATCTTCGATCGGGTTATCAACAACTCCGAGTAAGGGAATGTGACATTCCTAAGATGGCTTTTTGAACTCAATATGGTCACTTTGAATTCTTGGTTATGTCTTTTGGACTAACGAATGCCCTGCATCTTTTATGGATTTGATGAATAGGGTGTTCAAAAATACTTGGATATGTTCATTATTGTATTCATTGATGATATTTTAATCTACTCTCAAAGTGAGGAAGAGAACGCCAATCATTTGAGGATAGTGTTGCAAATTCTCAAGGACCGTCAGTTGTATGCAAAGTTTAATAAGAACTGGCCTAGACCGTTGACTCCTTCCGATATTCAGAGTTTTTTGGACTTATCCGGTTATTATAGATGGTTTGTGGAAGGTTTCTCTTCCATTGAATCTCCCTTGACTACTTTGACTCAAAAGAAGGTGAAGTTCCAATGGTCCGAGGCATATGAGAAAATTTTTAAGAGATGAAGGATAGACTTACCTCTGCTCCGGTGTTGACTTTACTGAAAGGCTCCGATGAGTTCGTTGTGTATTGTGATGCTTCACAAGTAGATTTTGGTTGTGTTCTAATGCAAAATAGTAAAGTAATAGCTTATGCTTCAAGGCAACTCAAAGCACATGAGAAGAATTACCCAACTCACGACTTGGAGTTGGCGGCGATGGTATTTGCTTTGAAATTGTGGAGACACTATCTCTATGGTGTCCATGTAGATGTTTTCACCGACCACATGAGTTTGCAATATGTGTTCACTTAAAAGGACTTGAACCTTCGACGAAGGAGATGACTTGAATTGTTGAAGGATTATGATATGAGAGTGCTATACCATCCGAATAAGGCAAATGTGATTACCGACTCTTTTAGTAGGTTGTCCATGAGTAGTGTTGCCCATATTGAGGATGGGAAGAAAGAGCTAGTGCGGGATGTGCATAGATTAGCCCATTTGGGTGTTCGATTGGTTGTTTCTAAAGATGGTGGAGTTATTGTGCAAAACGGTTCCGAGTCATCTCTTTTGGCAGTTGTTACTTCATTATTCTTATGTTGTCTATTTGGGTGAGCTAGGAGTTTGTCTTATGTCCCCACTGAGTTAGTAGAAGAATGTTAGATAATAAGAGTCTATGTTGTCTCTTTCTCATTTCGAGACTATGTGTATATTGAGTTTATGCTTCCATACCCTTTGATCTTACTTATTTACCTTTTGTATACTCATGAATGTTATGCTAAGAGGCTTGATTAGGGTCCTTTGGGATTCTAATCACCTTGTTACTGCTAGGCCCTATGTCGGGTCGTGGAATCAAATAAAATACTAAATTGATCTAATATTATATTAGTAAAATATTTTTAAAATTTTGTATAGCAATTGATGGTGGTGATGACTAACGATGGTGATTGTGTGTGTTGATTTGAGATGGTGCTGACTAATGATGGTTGTTGTGGGTAGTATCTTATGATATAGTAGTTGCCAGTAGTGATTAACCATGGTTGTTGTTGGTGATGATGATAATTAGTAATGAAATGATATTAATAACTGATGGTAGTGGTGAATGATGATGGCAATTAGCAATATATGATGTTGACTAATGGTGATAATTATCGATAATGATTAGTGAATGGAACAATGATTGATGATAGTGCTTGCAAATAATGACTAATGATGATAATGATTGATTTTGGTGATTGACGGCAGTGGTGGTTTGTGGTTGGCTGAGGATAGTGGTTGTAGATGGTAGGTGGTGGTGATTGACGGTGATGGTAGTTGTGGTCGAAATAGTGGTTGTAGATGGTAGGTGCAAGTAAATAGAGTAGTGGATGAGTTGCTATCTTTATAGAATTTGTTAATTAGACACTTCAATGACATTAGACTTTGTTATAAATCTTAATCATTCAGACTTATTCAGACCCATTAAGCGGTTGTAAAATAAGAAAAATAAACGCACCTAATGATTAAGATCTAAATGATTAAGATTCAAACGTTGAAAACAAACATACTTAATGACTGATATTTGAATGATTAAGATTAAGATTTTAATTAAGTGCAATCAAATAAAGCCTAAATGAGGTACGGAGAAGGTGGAGTATATGCAGACCTTACCACCTAATCATGGAGGTAGAGAGATTGTTCCCAAAAATTTGTCCAATTACAACAGTAAGTAATACTAACTCATAATACTCTTTCATTGTCCTTCAATTAACTCATAATCTCAAGAAACTGAGCTTGGTCCCTTAACAAAATCAAGGATCTAACAAAAGAATAAGACTCAATTTGAAAAATAACAAGTTGAATAACAAATTTCCACCAAAGAACATAAATAAAGGGGGTAAAACTGAAAATGTATCGATCAAATTAAGAAGTGCATCTTCTTCTGATGGAGGCATTGCAAAATCATGCAGTCGCGCTATTGATGGAGGGAAAGGGCAGAAATTTCTCAAGCATACTGCCTGTTACATAGCTCATTGTGTCTCCATTACTGCTGTCAAAGCACAAAGTTTGGTTTTAGCAAAGTGTAATGGTAACTAGGACAAAACAAAGTTTAGGTGTGCACTGAATAAAACATGACAAGTTCAAGGGGTATTCTGCCCTTTGAAATTGGCTATGGATCAAGTCGAATACTCACTTGAGGTGGATCTGCTGTTTTTTGAGGTTCTTCTTCTGCTTTTTTAGGAGGTTCTGCTGCTTTTGGCTCATCAGCTTTCGAATTCTCTTCAGCTGCACAGACAACAGCTATATTAAAAAACATAGCTATATTTATTGGACTCAAGGAAAAGTAGAATCCAAAGGGTTCTTTTTGATTCCTTTGACACAAAAAAGAATTACCAAATGTACCATTTAACTTCTCCTCAACTAAAACTAAAATGTGATATCAGGACAAAGGTGGAGCCAGGATTTGAAGTTTACGGGTTTGGGATTTTAGTTCCGTCAATGAGGACTAAATCCTGAAACAAGCATTTAAATGATTTTTACCTCCGTCTTCGGGCAAATCAGAGGTCCATAGTGTGAGATTGTCTCTCAACAGCTGCATGATTAAGGTACTGTCTTTGTATGATTCTTCACTCAAAGTGTCCAACTCTGATATTGCCTCGTCGAAAGCTTGTTTAGCCAAGTGACAAGCCCTGCATTTTGAATTGTCAAGCTACAACATCATCCCGAGGACAAGAAAAATAACAAGAAACACATTGTACAGGTATTAATTCATCGGTCATGAACTTTACCTTTCCGGGGAATTCATGATCTCGTAGTAGAACACAGAGTAGTTCAAAGCAAGTCCGAGCCTGATCGGATGTGTTGAAGGCAGATCAGAGTTTGCAGTGGCCGTAGCAGCCTGAAGAAAACAAATCAAGAGAACTCTCAAATGCGCGCTGTTTAATGTGCATCTATTGGATCATAATAAAACTGATTTAAGTTATATAAACCGTCAGTATAAAGATTTTTTGAAGATAACTTGCCTCATAGCCCTTCAATGATTGTTCAGAAGCCTCTTTCTTTTCCTGATCAGTCTTGAACTCAGCAAGGTAACGAAAATAGTCGCCTTTCCTGAACCAGACACACACAAAAAAGAAGTCATATGGATGGATTAAAGATTGTAATAAACACAGGCGGGAGGTGCCTAGCCTTGTGCCTGCCCATGAAATAGAGCGACAACCGTTGTTGAAACTCTACTCTTCTTTGAACATCAGAAAGAAGAGGTTGTTCTAATTATGGAATCAGAACCGCGGGTGGAATATGCACAACCTCAGCCTTTTGGCAAAGCCAAGTCAATTTTGAGCTACCAAACACTGTAAGTGATGAGAAGGCCCTATGGAGTAAAGGGAAGTGTGTACATTGTCACACTCCCTACCTTCCAAAGGTTCCTAAAGTACGGGCTAGATGCAGAAGAGCGATGACTCAAAAGGCCACGAAGGACATCAGAACAGGATCACAAGTTTGTTATGGACCATGTTGAGTAAAAAAAAAACAGGTTGAAAGGGTTATTGTTGTTATACATTTGACTTACATTTTGTAATAAAAGACGGTGGCTTCTCCAGTGCCAGAAGATGGAATGAGATGTTTGTCTATGATTTCAAGAATATCATGGCAAATCTTGGAGAGCTCCTCTTCTACTTTCTGCCTGTATCCCTTAATGAGCTTCACGTTGTTCTCGTTCCCTTTCGACTCTTCTTTCTGCTCGATAGAAGACATAATACGCCATGAAGCCCTTCGAGCTCCAATTACATTCTTGTAACCAACAGAAAGCAAGTTCCTTTCCTCCACTGTCAGTTCAGCATCCAGTTTTGCAACTTTCTTCATACTCTCAACCATTTCTGATGAAATAATTAGGACACAAGTTATCAAACAGTACAATGATGCAAAGACAATTACGATATCTCATTCCCCATTAATGAGATGAGATAAAATTGAAATCGCGGTTTTTACAGGGATGGTTTCTGAAATGACCACTCAATTAATATTTATTATCTCAGAAAATCACCTTTCTTCGACAAAGAAAGTGACTTTCTGATAAATAACTATTAGTTGAGGGAACTGAGAAATCAACTCGGTTTTTGCATTCTCACAAGTAAAAACATATTGATAATGTAAAAATTCTTTACACTATCACTGCGTAATATCGAACTTAACCAAGCAACTTACATGCCCCAATCCACAGATGATGATTTTGACTATCAGAGTAATCAATGAACTAAAAGTTTCATCCAAGTTGATGATAAATCAAAACATCATCCAGAAAAGTTTTACCAGGAAAAAGAAGACTCAATACAAGTTTCTTTACGCCTGAATTGCATAAAGATTGACACTTCATCTCTAAGTTTCTCGGACTCAAATCATGTGGGTGTCTGATAAGGGTGCAAATCTAGAGGTCGGATCTTTCGTGATCTAAATTTTTTAAGATTTGGAGTATGGATCCAGGTACGGGATTCAGCTAAAAGTAAGTGAGATATCTAAAAATAGAGTTGTATGTCTAAATTATGATACATTATGTGGAAAACTTATAAGACATTCTTAGCAGAAAATATAGATCAAGAGGAGAATCCGAAAAGGTGATAAAAAAAAAAGGATTGGATTAGATAGATTTGAAACTCATCATTATGGAAACAATATCTTCTTTTTCAAGAAAAAAAAGGTACAAATTCTTCAAAAAAATTGCATCACACTATTCTAGCACAACAAGAACCACAATGAAAGGGAGAAAAAGGATAAAGAAAAAAAGTTATGTCTTTGGCACGGTGTTCAAGAAAAAATATAAAAAATTAAAATTTGTGATCTAAAACCAGCCATAAACGCAGAAGATAGGATGGAAATGAATTACCATCATAACGTTCAGCTTGTTCAGCGAGCTTGGCTGTGTAAACATGGGTTTCTCTTTCCTTTTCCTTTGACATTATTTTTATTTAATTAGGCAAAACAATATAGTATTGTTCTTGTGCAAATTACAAGCCAAAAGGATATTGATGCTAATTAAGAAATTAATTAAGAGTAATACGTATTGTTGCAAGAGATAAAATGGATAATAAGGAGGGGATGACAGTTACAACATGGAGAAAGTTGTGGGAACAAGACTCATCTCTACCCTTTCTTTCATTATTGGTAAACCGTCATTTTCGTTCCAGCTTAAAAATATTTTTTTAATCACTTTATTCTTATTTTTCTCTAGTAAATTGCACATTATTTAAGAATAAAATTACATGTTCGGATGAACTTATAACTTATGGATTATAAGCTATAAGTTTGGAGGTAGAGCCTGTTTGAATAGACTTATTTTAAATAAAATTAATTAAAATAGCATTTATTTTTATTTTTTTTGTAATTGAATAAAATTTTAAAAAATGCTTTAAGCATTCGCTTCCAAAAGCTATAAGCCCCATTAAAACAAGCTTTAGGCTTTTGACTTATTTTTATTAGGGCTAGTTTCTTATGTAAATATACGTGTGACAAAAAAAAATTTAATAAAATAATCGCATATATATTTAATATTGTATAAATAGTTATGTAATATATTGATATCCTTACAAGTGATTAATTTTCATGTGTTGCATATTTTTAAGATAAATTGATTACTAAATCATCACCATTGAAGATTGGCATTGAATCCATGTATACATTGGATATATATGGACTTATCGACCCATCCAGTGCATTGTTAAGAAACTTTATGGTCCACTAAATACATCTTCTTCTTATGTGTGTCTACAATCATTTCGCAAGCTTATGTTTGTAAAATTATCACCATAAATAATATGATTAAAGATATAATTTTTAAATTATCATATTAAAGATTGTCTTGATAATGCTAAATAATTTACATCTCAAGCTTTTAATGATTATTATTTATTAGTTCGGACAAAAATAAAATATCATGTAGTTTATTTCATACACAAAATGACTATTGGAACATCATGAAGTTCATTTCATACTCAAAATGGTTTTGAATAGTCATTTATCAAGCACCTATAATTGATAGCTAAATCACTATTTATAAAAACAAAGTTTTCCATTATTATTTAGGGTCATGTTATCTTACGTGCAACATCACTTGTTCGTCTTAGGCCGACTCATTATAATAAATATATTTTGTCATAATTAATTTTTGATCATGAACTTAATATTATTCGTTTGTGAATTTTATAATGTTCCACATACATGTCGATAGCAGCACCAAAACACACTAAAATAACCCCCCCCCCCCCCAACAGCCCCAACAAGGTCAGAAAATATATATTGGGTTTGATTCACCTTTCTTTTAGACAATTAACTGTCACATTTTATTAATCACCAATTAAGCAAATACAAAATCAGAGCACATGCCTTTAAATGCTCATCTAGTGCAGAGCCTATCTACCTACAGACTAAGAAACATTTAAAGAAGCATTCCTATATTACGGCTTACAGACATAGTCAAAAAGTCTATTGTTATCCCTAACTCTAATACATAGGTTAATTTTTATGCTATGCACCAGCTTCTCCTCTCTCGTGCCCCTATTGTTGAAAACTATATTGCTTCTTTCCACCCAAAATTCACATATTACAGCTGCAAATGCTGCCTTTAATAGTACACATATGGGGGAGCTATGTCTGTTAGCCTTCATAACCCATGTCCACCTCATGATACTTCTCTGCCATTTCATCCAATGCAATATCTCCATCCATGTTCCATTAGAGTATTTACACTCAAATACTCAAATAATATGTGTTGTAAAGTTTCAGAGTGCTCATCACATAGTGCACATGTGGCCGCAATATTCATGCCCCACTGCTGTAGGATATCTTTTGTTCTCAATCTTCCAAGTAGGCTCAGCCATAAAATAAATGTATGTTTTGGAGATGCCACATTGTGGCATATTAGTCCTCTCCAAGGTACGTTTGTAAGCACACCTCTTAGCTGTTTGTAGGCGATACTAATCTGGAATCTTCAACCCTTGATCACTTTAGGCTGCACTTCCAACTTTTGTCAGTGCTTCCTCATATTGAATATCTTCCTCACCATTCAAGAGGCTTGCTTCTAGGCCTCCATAGTTATGATTCACCTTTCATAACTCGTTACTTTAAAACATTGAGAAGAGATATATTCACTACTTGATTTGCAAATTGTCGATTTGATGAAATAAAATTAATTTTCACAATTAAGTGAGAGAAAAATGAAATCAAGAGAGAAACTACGTGAAAAGGTTTATCACTGTCTCATTTTAATGTACGTGCCTTATATGTGAACAGGAAGTCAAGAAGAAGAAATATCAAATCAAATGTCAGAGGCATCTATTGTTTGAAAAGACTAAGTTATATACTCCTTAGTGAGTACTTGATAAATAAAGACTCGATGTCAATTATGAAGAAATATATCCACATGTTATGAATGCAATAATATTTCAATATCTCATCTGTTTAGTTGTACATGAAAATCTTGAAATAATATAATGTATGTGGTCACCACTTATCTTTATGGCTCATTTGATATTGAAATATATACACGAAAATTTCAGAATGAAATAAAATGCCTAAAACATATTGTAACACCCCTTACTCTTCTAACTTAGATCAATCCTGAAGAGCCTTCAGAAAGTGGGTATTTCAGTGGACCACAAGGTTACCTACGATCCGTAAGAAGTTCTACAAGCCATAGGGATGACTCGTTGTTATACCCCAAAATTTTTAAGCTAAGACTTGAGCCCAATGACTTCTAATTGTATATATGTTTTAGGATCAATTCCTAAGTATTCGAGGTATATTAGAGGTGAATTAGGGTCATAAGGAACCTCTAGTACTAAGTCGAGTTCAAAAATCCTTTACCAATTGAATTTTCGTATAATATCATATGAGGGTCAACTTCAAATGATAATATTAAGAGTTATGTAGACCATGACTTATCAAATTAAAGATCTACGCGTCCTCTTTCCAACTCCACCAAGTTTGCATCATTTCGAGTTCGGAGTAAAAAGTTATGATTGTTTTACTAAAGCATGTACGGACAGGATAATTCAGCGAGCTCACCTGTCAATTTGGCGACTAGACGATTTACCTCGTCGAATGGACCCGAAAAACCTCTAAAAACTGTTATTTTAGGTGATCTAAAGAGCTCTTTTGGCGACTTGCTGAATAGCTCAGCGAGAAAACCTCTAGCTTGCCGATTTGACCGACGAAACTCATTAAAAGATCATTTTTCTCCATCTTACAACCAAATAATATTCTTATATGTATAGATACTCTAAAAATCCCTAATTCTCCTTCTCCCAAAGATCAAGAACTTCAAGAAAGAGATTTCTCCAATATTGGAAGATCCAAGTTCAAGATCTCCTTCACACATCCATGAAAGGGTTTCTCAACTTCAAGCTACAAGGTTTCAAACCCAACACTTTTATCCAATATTTCCTAAGATTCAGGCATGTAAGGCTAACTAAAGCATGATTTAAGTTCTTCCATGTACCCTAAGTATATGATTGATTGAGTTGTGAGTGATATGAGTCTCCTATGAATGAATCTTTCAAAGATCTCTTTAAATCCTAGTATATTTTTGCATAACTTTGCATGACATTGATAGTTTTTCATGAATTAAATACTTGAAATAAATGATTATGTTTCTTCTTATAGCCATAAATCTGTCATTGACGCCATTTAGATAGTAGTGATATCGGCTTTATAGACTAGATAGAGATGGGTTGATTGAGTATTTCTATTTCTTGAATTGTTCTTGTCAGACTATTATCATGACATAGATTGGAGTTTGATTTGTTGGCATATGGCATTTCTTCCTGGAGTTAGATTATTGATTAGATTTGCCCACCTAATTGTCTCTTTATTTTAAGTATTCCACTAATTGAATGAATGAATGGATGTGTGACATGGCCAAGTGGTTCACTTTGGAGCCAGTAATGGTTTCGAGTGCCGACCACGTCTAGGGTACCCTTTTCGGGCGTGAGACTCGTAGGTCCCCTAAACACTTAGGAAAAAATGGAGTTCCTGAGAGTTATCCTACGAGTGGCTTCTACGTCTTGTAGAAGCTTCTATGAACCGTAGAAAGGGTTTGTAGAAGGAATCCTAAGTCAGTCCTCAGAACCTAGTTCAACGAGCTCAAGTTATGATCTGTCAACCATTCTACGACCCGTAGGGTCAATCGTAGACCCGAGTTTCATATTTCAGTAGCTACTGGAATGTGTACCAAGACTCTACGACCAGTCCTATGATCTGCGACAAGTTCTAGGGATCGTAGAACGGTCTATAGACCCCAATCCCAATTCCGTCAGTGGACTTCTGTGAGAAACTCCTACAATTCGTTCGATGGTCTATGACTTGTAGAAGAGCCACCAAGTCAAGTTCCAGTGAAGTCTAAGTTTCGACCTCAACTTCTACGAGAGGGCCTCTATGGCCCGTATAAAGTTCTACGGTCCGTAGGAAGGCCCGTAGACAACCCCTTTTAGTTTTTAAGTGAGGGTAGTTTGGTATTTTCCCACCTTTTTCCAAACCAAAAATCCTAATTGCTGACACCCAATTTTGGCTCACCGTGCTTAAAATTAATTACTTTGGTCTGTCGAACTTAATTACTCTATCATATTCCTTATTTATATTTCTTTATGGCCCCCTCCCTTTCCCCATTTTCAAACTCACTCTATCTTTCTTTGTTCTCTCTCCAATCACCTTTTTTTTCTTACTATCTTTGCTTGTTTATAGCTTTTATCTTGTTATCTCATTGATTCACTAAAATCCTACTTGGACTGAACAAGTATACATCTTTCTCTCTCCAATTTGTGCCTTTTATTTTTATTTTTTTTCTCCATTACTCACGCTATCATTCAAGGATATTTTTTCAAACTCTCTCTATTTCTCCGAGCATACTTTTCTTCTTCTTCTTTTCCCATATTACAGTTGAGGGAGAGTCCAAAAAAAAATAACCAAAGACCCATGTTGACACCCAATTTTGACCATCCATAACTACTTTTCGAATTGCTATCTAAAAAATAGGCATTTTTTCAAAATTATTTCTTTATTAATTAAATAAGTTTACATTTAGTTTAATAAATAAATCGTATATTTTGATATTCATAATTTATAATATTTTGCTATTTATTAATATTACTACTATTATTTTTATTATTTTTATAATAAGCTTAATACGTTTAAATATTCTTACGTATCTGTTTAGTATATATGTGTGTATTTTGTTTACATAAAGAATATTTATTAACTAAGTTTATTTTATAATTTACTTATTCATATTAACATGCATATGTTATATATCTATTTTAATACGTATTGTATACATGTGCACATAAATTTATTATTTAATTAAATTTATTATATATTTTAGTTAACTATATTAATTATGCATCTATTTTAGTATATGTTATATGCATACGTGCGTCATATATATACATATATACACATATCTTCGTGGCGTATACATAAGTAGTTACTTTATATATAAATACGGCTACTTGAATAAATTTATGTTTTACTTATTCAATATATATATTATGATTATTAATCAATTAGCAATCTATTCAATTTTTCTCCATTTGATTTAAAGCATAATCATTTTATTCAATCCATTTTAATTTTAATCTATACTATATAACCATTTTTAAATCCTAAATCCATCTTTCAATCACAACCATCCATCTCACCTTTATCAATATCAAGATTTAATCCCAACCGCTCATCTCAATTAATGAACGGCTAGGATTACAACTACACTATCAAAATACCCAAACCCTAACCTAAACCAAATTGTTTTTTTGGTTTTGCTTCCTTTTGGTCATCTTCTCCAAGGAGAAGAAGACAAAAACAAGCCATGGCCGCCCCTTCTACTCTCTCCCTCCGCCACTCTCTTCTTGTCCCCTCATCTCTCTCACGCTATTCCTCTCTCTCTCTCGATACCTTCACGCAGTAGCCATAAGTTGTAAGCAGCCATGGCTGCGCGCCTTCTTCGTCTCCGGCAGCCACGAACAACGCCACCAACGACGCTGTCCAACAGCGACGCCGTCGACCACCAACGACAGCCCCTCAACGCTGCCAAACAACGTCGACAGCAGCAGCGAGCTGCTGTCCAAAAGCTCCAGCGAGCTCGAACTCGCGCGACAGCCGACGGAGCAGCAGCGACGACGATACAGTGAGAAGCCTTCTCCGCGCGAGCTCCGACTTCCAGCGACGATGCGACAACGGCAACCGCTGGCAGCCTCCAACCAGTGACGACGATCTCTTCGAGTGTCGTTGCTAAACGAACAAGACGATAAATCGAAAACGGATCTTCATAGATCCATCTTGGTATGGTTTCATTTTACATTTATATATATATATATTATGTTATGTTTCTTGCAAATCTAAAATTGTGTATATATTGGTATGGTTGTATTTAAATTTTATGTCATTATATGTGTATATAGATATATATGTTATGTCTCTTGCAAAATAAAAATTTCATAGGATTATTGTATATGTTGGTGTGGTTGTATTTAAATTTTACTATATGTATATGTTATGTTTCTTGTAAATCTAAATTTCATATGATTGTTGTGTATAGGTTGGTTTGATTATATTTTGTATTCTAAGTTCTTGATAAGTTCTTTGTTTGTATGATTTAGATCTTTCTCATGTTAAGACTTCGTTTATAGATTTTGTTTTCAAAGCAAATATTGGATTGATTGTCTACTTCAAATGATTTGACAAACTCAAGATTCAAAGATTTTTGTTCATTAATAATCGATTAAGATTATAAAGCATACTATGTTGTTTTGCTCTTGTTTTTGTTCTCATTCATGTTCATAAGCTCATATTTTAATTATACACAAAATGTAGATCGTTTTTTAGGTATTTATTTATTTCTTAGAAACGAAGATTATTATACATGTTCGCATTGGTGTTTTCGGTCTATATTTACATTTTTGTATTTAATTATGGATAAGTATAGTTGATGATTTTTATGGTAAGGTTGTTATCATTTGCCATTGTTTAAATGCATATTCGTTAATTTGGAGGTCAATTTAATAGCTTGATGATTTGCTTTCTGAATTTCGGAAGAAGGTTTAATGTTTTACTGATTGTGACATAATTTATTAATTGAAATAATTATAGTAATTAAAATTTTTTTTAAAGATTTGCTAATATGCTATGATCATTTTTTGTATTTTATCATAATTAATTTTGTCCCTTCATGATTTGAGATAAAGTAGTACCCCACTACTTTAAATAAAGTTATTCCTTTTTAACTTTTTAAAGCATCTTTTAAAAAAGGGCTAGTCCTTTTTAACTTTTTTAAAGCATCTTTTAAAAGATTTTAGAGACAAATCTTGAAAAGTGGTTTATTTTTGTCTAACTTAGTGGAAAATTTTGAATTAAAGGGATTGGGCCAGTTGTCTCTCTTGAGGGAGATGGTCTTTTACCCGTCTATATAAAGACAGAGATTACACACACAGAATATAGACCAGAGTAAGGAGAGAGCTAAGCAAGAAAGAAAATATTTTTACTTGATAGAAAAAATCTCAAACGAAAAAAAAGGGGAGGGAGTTTCTTGCATACCACTTCTAGTATTTAGCATTGGGTTTTCAGATTCCTATTTACTTATTCCTCTAACCAAAGTACCCAGGTTAGTTACAACTTTCTTTATATGTTTGGTTTATTGTTTTACCTCGTTTGTTTTTCTTGTTGAGATATAATTATCATTACGATATGTCCCTTGTTATTCGTATACTACTTTGTATCTTCTTCATAGTTTAGCAGGATTGGAACTTCAAAGTTTGAGACGAGAAGAATTCGCTTGGGTCGGAGAAGCTACTACATTTTACATCTTTGTCTATTCATATTATTTTTATTTATTTATTTACTTTTGTCTAAAAATGTAATAATTTGTAAATATTACATAATGAAATTACTTGGGGAACTATTTAAGAGGGGGAGGGTTTATGTGCTACATGTTTTACTATCCGTATCTACTTGTTAGATTTGTTGATAAAATAGTTGTTCATCTATCTCACCTTAAGCATGTTAGGCTAATTAATTAACCATCAACATGCGTGTCAAAGTATTTAAATTTGAGTTTTTAAATATCCGTAGTCATTTCAATATGTTTGTATGTATCTAATTTTGACTTCTTGGAACATCTTCGTATTGTAGATTTAATAAGTTGTATTTGTCTTAATGATTTAAAATTGTCATAATGTTATAAAATGCTTATTCAAGAATTAAATTTGTATTTTAACTTGTCTTTTAGATATCATATCTGTAGGTGTCTATTGATTAATTTTCAGCATGTAAACTTGCATAGCTACTATGTTCATTTTAACGATAAAATATTACTTTTATCATGCCTATAGAAACTATATAAACCCCATCAAGTCAAATATTTGATATCATATTCAAAGACCCTATTAATATTTTTAGCATGTTATCCGGTAATAATGAATGTTTTTATGATGTTATTTTAATGTAGAAAACCATGCCTACAAAATCTAACAAGTCTTGATCCAATTATTCTATTTAGAAATCGTGCCTATAGGATTCTATAAATATTTCTCATTATGTCAAATGCTTAAATATTATAGACCCTTGTCAATTTATTTTTAGCATGCA
This sequence comes from Solanum dulcamara, assembly GCF_947179165.1. Taxonomy (NCBI): domain Eukaryota; kingdom Viridiplantae; phylum Streptophyta; class Magnoliopsida; order Solanales; family Solanaceae; genus Solanum; species Solanum dulcamara. The sequence continues at coordinate 73,141,887 of NC_077240.1, read as the reverse complement.
AATTAAGTCGATATCATGTCTATGGGCCTTTATGAGTATTTCTTTCCATAATGTTATATTTAAAAATCATGTCTATAGGATTCTAATATATATTTATTACATTATTCTATTTTTGATACCACGCCTACAATTTTAATTAATTTTATGCATATTATGTTACATAGAAATCATGAATATAGTATTTATTTAATAATTTCCAACCTTTTAAGTTCATGAGTGGAAATCATATCCGTAGGATTTTAGTAATTATCTTGTCATATTATTTTATATTAAATTCATATGTATAAATACCTTAATAAATTTTCAGCATATCATTTTATTTATGAATCATGCCTACAGTATATTTTATAAATTTTCAGCATGTAATAAAGTATAAATCTTGTTTCTATAATTTCATTAAGATCTTTAATTAATAATTTAAAATGGTCAACAATGTCTTTCTCTTATCACAACTAGGCTATAATTAAGATTGCTCTTATATGTTTAATTAATTAAACTTTGTTTCTACGACCTTTTGGCTTGGCGTTCACACACACGCTTAATACTTGCTTTGACCCTCACTATTTATCTGTGTTTTCAAGCATGCTAGTTAATTAATATAGAGGCTTATTTGAGATTTTATGTGCTAAGTGACGTCTTATTTGTTTTTGTTTGACGATGTGTCTAATTAAGAAACGTATATTTTCTTTAGTCTAACACCTGTCCTAATAGTACGTCCAATGCCTCTTGGATATTAAGTTGGGACGCTAGACACCTTTTAAGACGCTAGTTTTTAATATTTCTTTTAGATCGCTTTAGGATTGAATTAACAAACAAATTTAGGAGGGATAGGGGTAGATAGGCCCTTCGGAAATGATGGAAATCGACCCGAGCAGAAAACGACAAAATACTATATTTTTGTCTTCCGATTAATAAGCCGGCGCTGATCCGAAGAATATGAGTACATAAATATTTCTACCCTATTTTTAAATACTTTCGTTTGTATATATTTGGGGTAGTTTATTTATTATTTCGTTTGCTTTTTGCTATTATTTAATTAATTGATGATATTTATTTATCCTGTGTTAGTTCTAATATTAATTGTTTAATTTAACTTAATTAAATCCCCTAAAGAGATACCATTTTTGTTTTCATCATTTTTCCTTTATTTAATCATTTTATTAAGTCAAACATTCTTATAAACTATCTTAAATATTTTAAAATTTATATTTTTCTCAAAATTGTTTAATACTTTAATTATTGTTAAAACACATTTTCCCAAAGTTAGTCAAATAATTTTCAAATCGTTGGACAATCGCATGTTAGCGGCTATTTTAAGTGCTAAAATCTTCTTAAAATAGTAATATGAATCTCGTACCTTTTTCTCTGAATTTTTAAGACTTAAAATTGTTAGGGTCTTTTAAATTAAGTTTTCTTAATTTCTTTAAAAAATTAAGTGGCGACTCTTCTTTTACTAAAATTGATTTTTTCTTATAAAGATGAAATTAATTTTAAACCACGCCCATTTTTCGACATAACAACCCACACTATTTTAACTCTTCTTCTCCGCACTTCTCCCTCACCCAACAATACTCATTTTATCCTCACTTTTCTTCTCCCGCTTTCCCTCATTACAGTTGAGGAAGCAGTCCAAAAACAACAACTCATTTTCTCCTTCAGGGAACAACCCCAACCAAACTCACTCTTCTCTTTTCCTCCAACAACACCGATCACCCACACCACCACCACTTACCTTTTTTCCTTACAAGATCCACCACCACATCCCTCTCTCCTTACTGTCTCCTCCATCCGGCGAATCAGACCACCGCGATGCCGACACCAACTCCGCAAATAAATAATATATATATATATATATATATATATATATATATATATATATATATATATATATTATTTTATTTTTTTAATCTTTGTTTTTTTTCTATTTTTCAGATCTGGCCGGAGGAGTTCAAACTCCAACCATTATTTATCGGTATGTTTGTGGTTATTATTGTATTCTTTTTTAGCAAATCCATCGTTATTGTCCTTTTATGTTTTAGTTACTAATAGAATTTTTGGGTGAACATTGTTCTTTCTTTTCGTTTTGACACTTCCATTATCGTTGTTGTTTAGGCTCTTACTGATTCATATGTTATTATGATGTTTTCGTTGATCTTTCGTTTAATTTTTGGTAGCCCGAGTGCTTGTACTTATCATTCCTATTGTTTTATGTCGTTTGTTATTTGGTATTTTCTTTCCTCCTTTTTTTTAGTTTTGTTTTTACTGTTGCTATGGAAATTTAATTCTTTTGTTGAACAAGTTCTTCTCATTTTTCAATGATCCAATAAGGGGGTAACATGTTTTCCTTTGTTGGTTGTATGTTGACAGTTGTTGAAAACATTTGTTGTTGTTTTTTTTGATGAATTTTTATATTGCATTAATTATTGTTAGTATTTTTTTATTATTATTTATACATCCCTCTTTTGCTATTTTTTTTACTTGTTGTTGTCGTTGTCGACCATGTTATTATTTCTATTTCACTGTTCATGTAGTCTTATGGTGTTATTTTATCATTTTTACTTGTTATTATTGTTAAGTTAAAAATAGTCAATGAAAAAATCTCTCCGTCGATTTTTGATGCCTTCCCATTTTAAAAGAAGGAAAGCACTTTGGTAAAATCATGTGGGTTACATTGTTAAGCTATAAACTCTATTCAAAATATTGTTCTTCATTTAGGTAGTCATATTTATTGTCAATATTAACTTAACCAATAATTTATTAATATTTTATTTGATTATTATATTTTTTATCACTGGATCATTCTTGCTCGTTAATTTAGTCTCTTTTATTTTTATGGCTTTATTTTGTCGTGTTGTTGCTTCATTTGGATTGGTGTTGTTATGCCTTTTTGATAATGTGTAGGGTTGTACCATTATTGTTCTCCATTATTTTATTTTATGCTTTTGATAACTTTAGATTTATGTTATATATATATATACATATATATGATCCTATGTGATTTTCAATTTATTACATTTACTTTATATTATTAGTTGTGGATCTTATGTGATTTTACGTTTGAAAAAATGCCAATTAAAAGTTGGCCGATGAAGAAATTACCGTCGATTTCCAAGCCTCCCATTTTATAAGACGGTTTTTTTATTATTATTATTATTATTTATACCTTACTAATACTTCTACTAAGTGTCTTTACAGATACCCAGCCCAGAGTTGCTTCTCGAGGAAGCTATTCGAATTTAATGAAGTTCGAATATTATTTTTAATTTATTATTGTGTATATTATTAACGTTAGGCAAAACTTAGGCCGTAAATACTTATATAAAGAAATTTAATTGATTTAACTATTTAATCAGTTAATTCACATTTTTAGACAATATTAAATAATCTTTTTCCTTTAGTTTTTTTTATATGGTAAAAGAGTTCCCTTTTTTTCAAATTAATAAAGGGCAATTCTTTTAATATTGCATAAAAACTACCTTTTTATATACATTTATATCGTCTTTTTCATATTTTCATACACATAGTTGACGATAATATACATTACTTATTTGATACATACTCTTTTATACATATATTTTTATACAATTTTAGTACATATTTCTTTATATATGTGTGTTATACTTGCAAATAATGATTTTATCCCCTCCCTTTTTGACATATTAAGTCTAGTAGGGTACCACATTTTGTGGAGTCTGAAGGATGCCTAACACCTTTCCTTCGGAATAATGTAAACCCTTACCTAAAATCTAAAATGAATTTTTGCAGATTGAAACGTGAGTCATATATGTCATGCATCAAATAGGTTTCCTTATTTTCCTTAATAAATTAGGTGGCGACTCTATACAATAATTAATTCTTTTAGATTCTATAAGGTGTGCTTTATTTAACCTCGGTAAAAATAGGGCATAACAGTTTGGCGACTCTGCTGGGGATAATCCACGTTTTAACCATGATAGAGTCAATTTTTCAGTCGAGGAGGGTATTGTTGTTCATATTTTTCACATGTCAATATATTTTTTTCTCTTTGATTCTTTTCGCACTCTGTGAATTGTGTATTTTGTTCATAATTTTTTGTTCATTATTTACACATAAATTCTTTACATTATTAACAATCTTTTAATTCAATATTTATTTATAGACCGTAGTTGTATATTTATTGACACTCTATTTATTTGTCACTTTATTTCTATCGAATCGTAATTGTACACTATCACACACTGAACACGTGATGAAGTGTCTTGCACTTCTTCGGATTCTTTTCAAAACTCCTTAATTTTAGAGTTGGTGTGTTTAGATTACTATGCATCTTCTCGCAGTTGTCCGAATATTCTTTATCGATACTTGAACAGGATGAATTTGTCACGCCCCAAGAGGGTACCCTAGACGTAACCGGCACTCAGAAACCATTTCTGGCTCCCAAGCGAACCACATAGCCTGATCACACATCCGTTCCTTTATTCAACCAGCGGAAGATAAAAAAAATAAAGAGAATATTCGGTGGACAACTCAAAACATCAATCTAACTCAAAGAATAAAGGTCATGGGCCAACAAATCAACTCTAATATTTGTCATTAAAAATAGTTTGACAAGAATAATTTAAGGAAAGAAATACTCAATCGACCCTTCACTATCTAGTCTATGAAGCCTCTATCACTACTATCTAATTGGTGTCAATAACAAGTTCATGGCTACCTCAAATAAAAATGGAAAGGGCTAACTTGATGCAAGATTACATAAGCGGTGTCCTCCGAAAGTAGGGGAGGACTCACCAATACGCTGAGTGTGAATAAATCCCCAATGATGCTCCTATTAACGATCTCTTAAACCTGTCTCTGCATCATGAAACGATGCAGGTCCAAATGGACATCAGTACGTGGAATGTACGAGTATGTAATATGGCAGAATGAAACATACCTCAAGAAAGAATAACATCGATCCAAATATCTCACATCAGAAAGATAAGAGAGACTCAAATAAGGCGTCATAAGTCTAAAGTAAGAATACATTTTTAGACAAAGACCAATCATATACCATACAATCCAATCCAATCATGTACAATACAGTGCAATTAAATCATTCAATCTAATTCAATCATATACTGTTAACTCGAAGTCAATCACATATCATCTAATCCAATCAATTCACATATCCATCCAAATCATGTACAATCCAATCATAACTCGTCTAACCCAATCCGACCATATACCCTCAACTCAACAATTAACTCAAAGGACTCAACTCAATAAATAAGTAACAACTCACTCAAATGTCCTAAGTCTAACAAGAATAGTTTAGACGGGACTAACTCATAAGCCACTCAACTCAACTGACTCAGAGCACTATCAAGACCTAAATGGGAGTTTCTCTTATCCGACAACCATCTCTTATGAGCCAGTAATAGTACAACAATCAAACGTTGTTGTCACGTCCGTCCATACCTTGCTAGGGCATGAACGCCTCTCTAATCATGGATACCATCGATTAGTCAAGTCCTATCATTTCAGGACAATAAAAATGGGAAACATCTGACTTAAACGGTTCGATCCCACAGGAAGCATCCGACTTTAATGGTTTCATCCCTCGGGAAACATCCGACTTTAACGGTTCCATCCCTACCTACGTTGGAGACGTAGTTTCTGGGGTTCGAGTATGGACTATACTCTCACCTACTTTGATGCTCGATACTCCTCCCATGACTCCGTGCTCATAAGACTCCATCCAATCATCTCAAACAAGCCCTCACAGCTAGTTTCATTTAGAACCTTGCCAACTCATCAACTCTATCCTCAATTCAACTCAATCGAGTCATAATGGCAAGTCTCATTGGAATCTTTTCAAAACTCAACTCAAATCATCAAACTCTTCTCTTTAAAACTTGTACAATCTCAACTCGATGAATGCAGAACATATTATGTACATTAAAACATAATTTCAACCCCTCAACTCAAACTCAAAATAGATACTTTAATGTAAAAATACTCAACTCATTTAAAGGCTCCTCATACTCAACTCATACTTAAACTCCTTTCTAAATCAAAGATGAAACTAATAATTCCTTAGACTCAAAATAGTGTGTAAATGGTTTATGCAAAAAGGTTCACAAATAATTTATTTAAAGCTCCTCCTCAAAAGATAATTTATTTTCAAAATATTCCTAAGACTCCAATCTACTCAAATTATGCACATCAAATATCACATAATCACATTAGACTCCAATCCGCTCCATCACATAACATCCTCATCAATATAACTCTTCATCAATCATTCTACACATATTAAATAAGCACCATTCACGTCATCACTCACATCGTCATCAAAACATCATCATCACATCATCATCATATATTATCATTTACATCAACATCAAACATTATCATCACATCATTGTCAAGTATCATCATCACATCAATCATCAAACATCTACTCAAAAATCTTTATTTTTGTCCTATGTTCATTTTATAGAAGCAAAGGGACATTCTTAACTAACCAATTCATTCTTTTCATTAAAATCAATACATATATACACACAACTATCCATCTCAACCTCAAGACATTTATGACAAGAAATCTCATCTTGGGTTCATGTGAATGAAACATGAACCCATACTCTATACAAAACTCAACTCAAGAATATCGTCAATACCTATAAATCTATATACAAAGATATATTTGTAGTTAATAATATGAAAAATAACTATTTAGTAACTCAAGTCATTAAAATCATCAATTAACCATTTGTATCTAAAAACATTCCATAGTTTAGGGAAAACTTTCAAGGAAACCTTTCTAGAAGGTGCAACTCTTTCACAACTCCTAACCAACACATCTATAGGCATATGGAAGAACTCAATCCATATTTTAGGTTAGCCTTACATACCTTGTTTGAAGACTTTGAAGAAACCTTGATGTTAGGTCTTCAATGGAAGGCTTGAATTCTTGAAGCTCTTGAAGGCAATCTTTGTTGGAGAAGGATTTGGAGAAGAAGAAGAGAGGGAAAATTTTAGGGCTTTTTAGAGAGAGGGAGGACTAAAAAATGGTCCCAAAACATTCAAGGATAGGGTATATATAATTAGGGAAAATTCCAAGTTGCCCCTCTTCAAAAGTCTGAAAAATTAGGCAAAAACCTTGCTGGCTCTATAGTGGCGCGTCGCGCCACTGCAGCGCCAAGCCAAAATAGGCTTAAAACCCTGCACATCTAATAGTGGCGCGTCGCGCCAAGCCCCAAACTACTGAGGCTGTTTTGTAGCGCTATAGTGGCGTGGGGCGCCACTAGAGCGCCAAGCCTAAATCTCTCCCAGGCCTGAAATTCCTGCAGTACTAGTCTGCAGTAAAATGGCCATAACGTTTGACTCCAAACTCCAAAAATTGCAATCTTGGTGGCGTTGGAAAGAAGACTCAAAGAAATTTAATTTGGTAGGTCGTGGGCCACCCAGTTCTTTATATCCTGGGAGATATGGTCATTTGAAGTTGACACTTATACTAACTCGTCCGAAAACTTAATCGATTGGAGTTCTTTGGACTCGACTTGGTGTTAGAGATCCCTTATGACCCCTAAACACATCTAACACACTTCAATTACTTAGGAATTAATCCTAACTCATGTGTATAATTACAAGTCCTCCGGTCTGAGTCTACCCACACGTGAAGAAATGTTTGAGTCTTTGTGAAAAATTTCCGGGGTGTCACAGAATTTCTGTTTTTATTTGTTATATTTTGTTTGTACATGTTTTCACATATTCTATATTTTATATTACATTTACTTCACATTTTTAGTTGCACATATATACTTTACACATCATTTTCAGCCTTGTCCACATTGTTCAACTATTTTGGTTGACTTATGTTGAGCTTGAATTTTTTTTTAATACTTCACATTCATTTCAGTCTCTAAGACTGTCTTTCTGAGTCATATCATTTTATTTTATTTTAATATTTATTTTTATCGGTAAGATCATTCTTTTTGAACTTTACCATCTAGTTCAAGAATTATCAACATTGTTCTATACATTCTTTACATTCTAGAAATACATTGGTTCATAGCTGAACTCTAACTCATAGCCTCACCTCTTTTAAACACAATCATTAATTCATAGTAATCATACAAAAGACGCATAGGTATGTTTATGTTTGAACTGCGTTTTGACTTGATTCTTATCCTGGCAAGATACATAGACAACCCTACATAAGGGTTCAGTATTTCATTGTTTTAAAATAACCTCTTCAGAATTTAAAAACTGGGGCAAATTTTTTGAAATAGTTCAAATACGCTCTCCAAAGATCCTCTAAGAGCGCAAATCAACAATTCTCCCAATCCAAATCTGTAACACCCCAAAAGGGGTTTTTAGCAAATACTTAAATTTTTGATTTATCGTATCTTGATAGTAAGGGTATATTTTACTTTGCACTTCCTGAATGTGAACTTGGAGACATTGAAACTTGTTTGAAGTGTTATGGTGTAGTTATATAAACTACTCCTACTATGATTATCTTATTAAATTTATTAAATGGACTAGATATTTACAAAAGTGGGCAGCCTTTCTTTTTGTTATCATTTTATTTTTTTATTTCCCTTAGTTCTTATCCTCTCCACCACCCCTCAAATTTCGTTTTCTCCAAGGAAGTAAGACACCAAAACCTCTCTTCTCTCATAATATTCATCCACTAAATCAATCATCAAGACTTGCCTTGGTTGATCCCCAAACAACTCCACACGATTGAGGTAAGTTACAAACCCGTTTTTGGACTGGACTGTTGTTAGTGTTGGTATCAGAGCCTAGGTTTGTGGTTCTAGGAATTTTGCTGTGATTTTCTTACACACTTATTTTTTTTTTGGAAGGTTTGTGCTATATTATTTGATCACTATAGGGTAAATAGTATATTTAATGCATATAATTTATAAATGCATCATATCCATGTCCCTAATGCAATGTGATCTTCACTTTTGAAGGAGTTAAGTCATGACCTCTTCTTCTCGTAGACATATTGAAGTTGCTCGTGAAGATACAAGTGACTTTTATTCCCAACCTCATACACTAGAAGGGGTTGGCGAACAGTCCTCGGATCAATATATTCCACAAGGAGTAAGATCTAGTCCACTTTCTCACATGAGCCCTGATACTCAAGTTATGAATCCTTTTTTTCAACAGATGGATGAATTCTTTCACCATATGCCTGAAACGATTCATGATACCATGGGTTGTAACTTAAAGTTGGTTGCTTGTTTTGTTATTTTGGGGTATGTAAATTTTCAAGTCTTATGATTTACTAAATTTACCTTTGGAGTTGGAGTATTTGGATGAAGCATGAATTGTAGTGATAAGGAATAATAAATGGATGTATCGTAAGTTAGTTTCTTAAATTATTTTGAAAGGTCGCCTCGTCCTAAATTGGAATTTTTATTTGATTTGATTGAGATCAAAGAATTTTAAACTGGCTAAAAAACTTATACCTTTAACTATTTTTAAATAGGTCAAATTTCACTACTAGATTATATAAATATGCCTTACGGGAAGTTTTTTAAATGTCACGAGTTTTATATACATTTTTTTAATAGTAGCATCCTCCCTAGAGGGTCGCTACAAAATCTCCCTGACATCAGTTTCAATATTGACCTTACATTCAAGCCTTCACTCGACTTTGATCCCAGAGCATAGGACACACTTTTTTTCTCAAGCATCGTAAGTTATGAAATGTAGAGTTTCGACCTTCACTTTCAAAATCATGAGTTCAACACTCCCTCAATCATTCAATCCTTCCGACAGCGGCATAGGAGGAACAACATCATTCTTGGAATTCATGAGAGAATCACACTAACATTTGATTCCAAATCAGACACATCACTTGGCCACATGGCCAAACTCTAATCCCTCTTAGTCTTATGATATGGGAGAGACTCTAATAATTTTTTATTTGATTCTTGTAGGTTAAATAATCCCTTAACTTCACATGCGATAATATCGGACCTCGAACTTTTTGAGGCATCAATATATAGTGGGGAAGACAAATTAGGAGATTTATTGATCAAACGTTCATATTATATATATATATATATATATATATATATATATATATATATATATATTATTTTTTATCGCTTCCCTATTTTCACTCATTTATCATATTTTTATAGGAGAACCAACCACACTTGCAGGTGGGGATGGTCACAATAATTCACAATCATAAAGGCATCTCAGAAACAACACCAATAAATGCCCTCGCAAACAATTGGGAGGCCACAAGATGTTGTCTCCAACAACAATTGGAGATGATCACAATAATGATCGCCCCATAAGCAATTGGGAGATCACAACAATAATCATCCCACAAACAGTCGGGAGACACTCTCTCATCAAGGATGTCGCTAACACTCAGCATACGAGGCATCGCTCCGAGTTTGTCTATATTTTTTTCATTAATTTTGTATATATTTTTATATTTGATAAATATCTTGATTTTTGACGTACATTATTTCTAAAGATGAATTTATTTTTTTTCTTTTTTTTCTTTTTTCTACACATACATTTGCTATCGTATTTTCATGAATTATATGTAGGTAACCCTTCTTGAGTTCAGTATTCCTTATTAAAAGAAAAAAGAAAAAAAAGAGTTTGTACATACATTTAGTTTGTATCTTCATGAACTAAGAAAATCTAATTATCATCTTGATGAGATACGTAGGAAATCCTTCTTGGGTTCAGTACTTTTTACAAATAAAAAAAATGTTTGCTTGCTTCACATTTTGTACTATAGTTGCCTGAACTATGAAGACCTGATTCTTGTTTTCTTCAAAGATACGTAGGAAACCCTCATTTGGGTTCGGTCCCATTTTTTTCAAAAAAACAAAACAAAAAAAAATACAAAATGAATTAAAGTCTGAACTTGATTAGTACCAACATGGTTAGGAGTGTGCATGAAGAAGAAATATTTTTTTATGATGGAAAATATCAACTTCATGGTAAACCATAGACTCTTTTGGTACCTCTTAGTTGCACCTTAGTGACATTTGAGAAAATTCTCTTGCATACATCTAATACAAGAACGAAATCAACTTTATTGTTTCATGTGCATTTGTGTGGTGAGCCTTAGATTAATTCATTACATTGCAATGTTGATCTAGAACTTGGCCTAAATGTTTATTGAGGCAAAATTATGAGCAATGTTTGATTTAAAAAATGATTGTAGGCCTTCTTTGACTCGTTTGTTCCTTTCAAAGCCTACCAAATGACATTAATCATCTGCAAGTCCCACTTTGAGCCTAAGTCTATTCTTTAGACAACCATATTTTAGCCTATATACTTTCTGAGTGCTTATATGCACCGTCTCTCTCTTTCCCTGACCTTTTTGAGAGTGCTGAAGATATGTGTGTTACAAAAAAATATTCAAGGTTTAAAGTTGTCAAAGATAAAAATTGAAAATTCCTTCAAAGTTTAGGATGCAAGAATGACTTCAAAAGAAAAGAAAGTCAAAAATTTCCCACAAGTTTAAATAGGCAAAATTACAATAAAAGAAGAAGAATAATCCAAACAAATAGGAGAAACTTTAAAAAATGATGAGAAAGAAAAAAACTCAGACACGTTAAGCTTCAAAAGAAGTCCAAAGTACGCAAGAAAGGGACAACAATGAGGATCAAGCGCTAAAAGCACAAAACATTGAAAACACAAATTCAGTGCAATGCTCAAAAATAAATTATGAATATTTTATCCCAAATGATTGTCCTACCCTTTCCTATGCCTACAATACAAGCCAGTAACAAGCCCTACATGATATCATTTCAAATGTTCTCACATTAGTAGAGATTTACATGTAGGCCAAGCCTATGGTATCACAATTGCATGCATTAATATCTTTCTAAGCATGAGCGTACTTTTCAAAATGTCCTAAAATTATAATATTCCAATATGTGAAAATTAGGAATTTCTTTGTGGTGAGGGCACTTGAAACATGAGGGACAGATATAGTTCTAAACTTTGTTTTGAAAACGACGAACAAATCGTGTCGACATAGACCAAGAACAAGCGAAACGAACCCGAAAAGGTAAAGCTCTTGAACTTTAAGGTTGTTGAAGCTCGAATTAGAGATAGGTGATGGTTTTGTTCCGTATGTGTTTCATGTACTTGCTAAATTGCTTCATAATAGGCATATGTGTCTAGGAATAGGGAAATATGCTAGATTTTATGTGAAATGATCACTTATTGGCCTGCTGTATGATGAACGTGTTCTTGCTGACAAAATGTTGAATATTTAATATAATTGTGGTTGTGTTTGTATGTTGGGATTGGGTGTCACGTTCCGACACATAAATTGGATGGAGTGTCACATTCTGACACATATATAAATCAGATGTCATGTTCCGACACAAACCTTAGATCTGGTGTTACGTTCTGACACAAGTTGAGTGTTTGTAGGTCCCATGAGAGGACTCTTATGTGAAGTTATATGAGTTGAAGTTATTGAACTGTAGTCTTGCTGAATATTGTTTAAGATGGCACTGATTTTTAGCTATTCGTTATATATGTGTCTGTTATGTTGAGTTTACTTGTCCATGATCCGCTTACTGGCTAACCGCGTGATCCTACTAGTACACTGTTACTTTTGTGTACTAATACTACACTTGCTCTGTCTTTTATTGAGTATAGGACATATTCATCAGGCTGTGGAGAGACCTCGCCTAGAGGAGTAGTGGTGTTCGAGTTTCAGGGTAAGCTATTCTTTCATACTGTCGTGGACTCTATCTTTGATTCTAGTCCTTCCTTTTGGGACTTAGATGTTTACAATTATTGATTTATAATGATTTTCTTTTGGGAATTGCATACCCTTTTGCTAGACTCATTTAGTTTTAGAGTTTTGGTACGATGACTTTAAGTTCCTAGGATATTTTTCGCATTTTAAGTTTGTTGTCTAGATTTGTTTTTCTGAGTTTTTGGGAACTCAGTATTATTTCTTGATTTAATCCTGCTTCTGCAAATCTTTAACTGTATATCTCACAAGCATGTTAGCTTGCGCTGTACAAATGATTCTTCCACCGGAGGGTTAGTGTAGGTGTTAGTCATGGCAGGTCTGGACCGTGACAGAGAATAATGATGGGTTTGATAGGGTGAAAAGGGAAAAAGGAAAAGGGTGGGGTTGTAATGTTTGTGGGAATTAAAAAAAAGAATGGGATTTGGGTGAAATTGAATATTGGTACATGTTGAATTGTAAGTAAATGGATTTGTATAGGTGTTGGTCAATTGGCGTGCTGTTGAAGTGTATGAAATTGTATAGTGTTGGGTTGTAATTGTTATTAGAGAAAAGCGGGGATTGGGATTTTGGGTAAAAGTGGTTAGATTTGGAATTAAACAAAATGACCATATGGGTTCAAATGAGTTAAGAATTTAACCAAATTGAGATTAATTAGCGAATTCGGTAAAAAATTTAAATAAAATAAATTAACAGTAATTAATTAACGAGCTTTTTAATTCTAACAAAATAAATTAATTAACTTAATTATAAACTAATTAATTCAAAAATATAAACAACTACTTTACCAAATAATAAACTAAAAATAAAATCTTTTGAGATCATTTTCGAATATTTATAAAAGCTAATAATTATATACATAATCATATTAAAAATATATATATCATTCAAAAATTATAAAAATGATAAAAATTACTTTAAAATAACTTGGAAAATATATTTTGGATTTTTAAAAGTAATTACTTTAAATTGTTTAAAATTGAAGAAGCTGGATAACTAATTTACGTTGTAGAGAGTCAAAATTGGGTGTCAATAGAGATTCTCAACAGGCGCATCGTTGAAGATCAGTTTCCTTCCAACTTTTGGTGAGACCTCCTTGCATTCAGAAGAACTCTTTTATGTTTCATTCAGTCTTATTTTAGTACTTCTTTTGAGGTAATCGTACACCTGTCCCGATACCCATTCAAAGTCATTTTAGAGAATTCATAGACTAGTCACAGATAGAGTTTAGAGTTTATTCAGTTTTTATCTTTCAGAGTTATGTTTTAAAACATTCTTTTATCTACATAAATTTGAGTACTTGAGACTATTATTTGAGAAGAATTACTTATATTCTTTATATGCCCATCTGAGTAATACTTTCTGTGAGTTAGGTCTTCCGCTGAGTAGATTTCCAGGCCAAGGGTTCGCTTGGGAACCACCAATGATTTCTGTGTGTCGTCCACGCTTTGGGTGTACACTCGAGGCGTGAGACATGTAATTTTTAGAAATGTACTCAATCATATTTCAAAGATCATTATACAATTTAACATAATCAGGGCACATTGATATAATCGACTCAATGAGTACATGATAAATGAAAGGTATATAAATGATGCTATTTGCTTATGTATTTTATTAAGAAAACAACATTAAAATTAATTTACTTGTTATTTGTGTTGATGACATAAATCTCATTGGAATTTCAAAAGAGCTTCAAAGGTGATTAAATATCTAAAGAAAGAATTTGAGAAGAAAGATCTTGAAAAAACAAAACTTTATATTGGCCTGCAAATTAAACATTTAGCAGATGTAATCATTATTCATCAATATTCCTATATTGAGAAAGTTCTGAAATAGTTGTATATGGACAAAGCGCACTCATTAAGTATTCCAATAATTTTTCGGTCATTTGAAGTGAGTAAAGACCTGTTTCAACCCCAAGAAGAGCATGAGGAGCTCCTTGATCCTGCAATATCAAATTTTAATGCAGTTAGTGCACAAATATATCTTGTTAATGCTACAAGGTCAGACATAGCATGTTCTGTCAATTTGCTAGCAAACTATAATTCTTTCCTAAACGGAGATATTTAAATGAAATTAAGCATATATGGCGATATCTAAAAAGGGCCACTGATATAAGTTTTTTTATACTAATAAATGTAGTGCAGATTATGCTGGTCATGCAGATGCAAGTTATTTATTTGATCCACATAAAACAAACGTGTTATTTATTTATATACGAAGGTATTACTATATTATGACGATCTACAAAGCAGTTTATTATTTTTATTTCTTCAACTCATGCTAAGATAATAGCTACTAATGGAGCAAGTAGAGAATATGTATTGTTGAGATTAGTCATTTCATCAAAGAAAATTGTGGCCTAAAGTGTGATTTCAAAGTATCCACAATCCTATATGAAGACAATGTTAGATGCATGGCTCAATTAAAAGACTTCATAAAAGGAATCACAACGAGACACATTTCATCAAAATTATTTTTTACCCATGACGGTAAAAGAATGGTGATATTGATGTACAACCAATCCGTTCAAGTGATAATCCAACAAATTTATTCACTTATTCTTATCAACTTCAACTCTTGAGAAGACGATAAATAAGATTAGAATGCGGAGACTTGGACAATTCAATCATGATTTTCATCAGGCGGAGTAAAATACACGTTGTCTTCTTTTTTCCATTGAATTGTCTTGATAAAGATATCAATGATACAATTAGAAATGCATATGACTAGATACATGCTCTTTATTTTCTAGTAAGGTGTCAACGAGGTACATTTCTATTAGTGAACATCGAAGGAGGAATGTTATAAATTCACCGTATTGTAAATGCCCATTACATAATTTTCGGATAAGCTTGAAATCATGCAAATATCTTCTAGAAAGCCTCGCAACTTATTTTCTTCTATTTTATAAATAGTAAGATAATTCAGTTAATTTGTATATCAATTTAAAATTGAATAATATATCAATATGCCTTTCTCTATATACTTGTCTCGGAGATATTTACTTTATAGTTTTTCTTTTATCACAAACTTCAATGTTTTGTTCTAATATTTGAGCATCTCCATGTATTTATCGATGTCGATTAGAATGGGTTCATAGATTATTTTGTAAGTGGACTTGCTTATTCTTGAGTTTCGGCCTAATTATCCAATGTCCAAAACTCACTCGCTCAATTAATTCGAACATCAAGTAAACCCATGCTATCGAATCAAACATTCGAATCTAGACCTTTGATTAAAAATTAATGAATATCAACCTTCTTTTATCACACCACCTAGATACTGAATCAACCTATTGGAAGAATTGGAGACCTTGTAATCTCGACAAATGAAAACTATATACATAGATATCTTATGTCTTGGTGTGTGGAAATTACATCTAGCAAATTCATAACAAGAAAAATGGATCATTAACTAATAAAGAATACTGAAAGCACTATGTTTATGATTGGTTTTCTTACATGTTGTGGCTAAAAGTTAAAACATCAGCGCTCATCAATGATGGTTCTTGAGTAAAAAACACAATTAGATTACAAAATCAACAAATAAATTTTTAACAATACAAGGAAGAGATGAATGAATTGCTATATAAACTTTTGAAAGGAAAGAAATATATGTTCTTTCTGGTGCTGTCACTACTTTCTGCAGCAGAGGTTTTCTCTAATCTACAGTAGGATACGGAGATTCAGACTGTTGAGGAACATGGGTATAATAACAACAATAATATAATATATATTGATAAGAGAGTAGAAACAATGCTTGGATCGTGGCTAGGTACTATTCTAACAAACTATTTCAGCTAAGTGAAATATTTTTTCAGGATTAAAGAAGTTTTCTCTATAAGAGGATCAGGAACAACAAAATATAATTACTACAAAACCAGCAAAACAAGAAGTTTTGTTAATGAGTAGAGTTGCTTTGTTCTCTATCTCTCTGTGAACACTTCTACACAATTTGTAGATCACAATTAGGGAGGCTTTTGAAATGGATACTAAAGATGACAAGTGAAGCCATTTGACTAGTACTATCACAACATGTGAAAAAGGGCTATGGCCAACACATGAAGTGAGATACTTTGGGAACAAGTAAAACAATTTCTTTTAAAATAAAATAATTTTCAATAAGGCCTCCTTAGGCAGCTTGTAAGATCAAATAAATTCCACTGAATGAATGAACAAATGACATATCACAATGGAAACTTCCTTCTTCGTGATTCAACATGTCGCAGTTATGTTTAGGAAAGTCACCAGTGTTGAAAAGTATTCATTTCCAGAAAAATCACTTTCTGGTGAATGGTTTTTGGCATACAAGAAGCCGCTGGTCACTTCCATTCTGGAGGTCAATCACCCTAGCTTCCCACCGGATTTGTGTGGCTAACACGCGTGCTTTCTCTATAGGAACCAATGTATCAGAAAGAATAATCCAACCCTATCAAGAATCCATATTCAAATGTCAAAACATGAGTAACACCTGAAGGAAGGAGTTGGGTCAACTAGAACTGTAAAAATGAAGTGTAACTGAGATAATCAAGGTCAGCGTAAAAGAAAAGAGTAAGCTGGAAGATTTTTACAATGAACAGAATGACTACTTTATTACCTCGGGTCTCAGAATACGATCCATCTCAAGTAGTAGTTCAAGCATACTGCAATCTTGTGAAGCAATGTGTGAAAGGAGCCCATTAGCATGGAGCAGATCATATGTTCGTGGATATGTAGGAAACGGTTCACACCTGCCCAATTTTGAAAAGTGTTTCTATAAGCACATCACCAGAACCCTTATAGCATTTAACTTTAAAAGCACTAAACTTGTGGCCAATCAATCAACTAAGCCTCATTTCCAAATTAGTATATGTCGCCATATATATGAATCTATCTATTCAGCTCTATTCGGGCTTGTTTCATTTTAAAATAGTTTTTCAGTATTGCCATACAAAAATAAGCTGCTTAGTAAGGGAAAAGCAAGAAACAAGCCTCAAATTTCTCTGGTTTTTTCCTTTATCTTTAAGTTTATACTCACATGTGCAATATAAGTGATGGCTTTTCTGAAGTAAAACATTCATGTTCTTGAAAAGATTGAAATCATTAATTTTTAAGTTACTAAACTTTAGGGATGCCAAAAGATTTTAAATCACACGAGTACCAGGATTGTAAAACGGTTTTACAACCCGTCTCACTGGTTATAAAATTGAAATAACAGATATCTTCCTATCATATCATCTCAACCTCCCACATTAGTTGCCAAAACATACAGAATTCTATCAATCATCGACTCAAAGGATGGAGATGGCAAGCAAACTGAAAACAAAATAATTCATACAACATGAACAAGAATAAATTATGATATGTAAAACAAAAAGAATTTTGGAGTAACTCTGTCTGTAGCACCCAAAAAAAAGGACAAAAGAATTATTAAGCAATAGATCGAAAGGGTTGCGCTACAGTCCATTAAACCCATTTAAATATTCCACATAGTATGTATGTAATGCATTGTGAAAAATACATCATTGTTATTTCTTTGGAGAATGCGCTATAACTTTTTTCCACTATAATTATCTGACTGGAAAGCTGATTGATAAGAATAAATACCAGAATTCACTATCAATTAAGAAAAGTAGAATAATATAAAATATCTATATTGCCTTACTTTAGTTTGAATTATTATGTACAATATCCAAGTACAAGTCTTAAAAATATAAACGATAATGGCTTACCAGTTATGCAGAATACCGGCTAAACCTCGATCAAGTATGAGAGGAAGCGTATTACGCGCCCCAAGAGGCACAACATTCATCACCCACACTGATTTACTTGCCTCCAACATTGCAGCATTTAAGCCCCCATAATGTGCATTCATGTCCATGACATTCCTCACCATATTGTATGGAGGCGATGGATCTTCTTCACCCGGCCTCTTTGGATGGTCAGAGAAAATCAAGGGCGACAGCAAAGACCAATAATTTCTCAATGCTGACCTCCAGAATCCTGAATCCTCAAAGAAATCATCAGGATCGACTCCTGCCGAAGAGCAATACACAGGCAAAGGAGTGATTGCTAAAAGAAAGTGTACAAATAGCTGAAAATTGTAGAATGAAGAAGTCACAGAAACCATTTTAACCAAAAATACTTGCCATTAATTTTAATATCAGTTGAGTTCAGAGGACCAGATCTGTCGTGAATCGGAACCCACCGGTTACTGCTTGTCCCAGAAATACAGTGTGCAAGTGGTTGGTAGTACAGTTGCATGTCCTCTCCTTTACAAATGGGTATACTAAACTGTGAGCTACATCAAAACACAAAAGCTCATTATAGGAAGGCTAAGCGACAAAAAAGAAATAATGGAAAAGTATAACTATATCTTGGGAATGAGAATGAAAATGGAAGACAAGTATATGATAGTTTTATCGAAGATCATTTCAAAGCTATCAATGCACATATCAAGCACGATTAGAACAAGGTTGTTTACTAGAAAATTCATTTTCTGTCCCTTTCAGAAAGTCTGGGCATGCAAGTTGGGCAGAAAAAGTTTTTTCCCTAAAGATCATCTATTATAATTAGGTACTTGTTTACTGAGTCAAGCTACAATGGATAATGCCTTTTCATCTAGATCAGTGATCACTTCTTGACATTTTAGTTTATGAATTTAGTAAATGGGAACAAAAAATTGCTTCATACAAGAAGTACGTGATCTCCTTGATGGGCCTTACCTATAGCATTGAGAATTTACTGTCTTCTGCCAGATGAAAGTCTCTTCCTGCTGTCCCAAAAGAGACCAACAAAGTTTTTTAGTGAACTCTTCCAAAGGAGTAGACATGCTTCCCTTCTTTGCACTTGTAGAACTATCCTGCTGCTGCCGGGTTGTGGGTGAGGTTAAAATAAAATAACCTCCAGGCTTGAGTACACGGTCAATTTCAATTAAAAATAGTCCATCTGTTTTTTTTTTTCGAATCCTTATTAGTTTCATGCTATTGAATTCATGAAATAACAGAAGCTGAGATATAATCTTCAGAATTCCATATGCTTCCTAAATTTTTTCAGACACGCTGACAGCCATTGAGGGATCCAAAAAGAAACAACCAGTCTTATCTTCTATCTTAACTAGAGAAGTAAAACAAGAAAAAATCAACAAGCACCATCCTACAATGCATTACTATGTTAGAAACGGTGAAGGAGTTCCTACCATTCAACTCCAACCCAGTAATAAAGGTCAACCATCCCGCATCCAAAGATGGTCTTACTTTAAAGGCAGCTGCGATTGGCAGTTTTGCTTTGGTGTGATCAAGCTCATAGCAGAATTTTAAAACCAAGGGAAAATATTATCAGAGGATAACCAAATAGAATCTAGCCATATATGCAACATCACCTAAGTTGTTACTCCCTCCATTTCAATTTGTTTGTCAAGTTTGATTTTGCATGGAGTCAAATAAAGTAAAGACGACTTTAGAATCTTGTGGTCTTAAACTAAAGACATGTAAAATGTACCAAAATGTCATTTAATCCTGTGGTCTTAAATGCCACGTGGAAAGTTGGAATTAAGGAGTTGTCAAAAAAGGAAAGAGACATTCTTTTTGAAACGCACTAAAAAGGAAAGCAAGACAAACAAATTGAAACGGAGGGAGTAACTAATATATTTGAAGAAAAAGGATGGTTCAACAATAATGAGGTCTTTTGTAAAATAGAGAGGTCTAGAGGATGAACTGTAGTATCAGAAGGGATGAAATGTTTGAACTTGATCGCAAATAACATGCAAACTAAAGTGAAAATCACAGTTAGAGACATTGCATATACCTAATGGAATAAACGATAGATCAATTAACCCATACAAAGATGATGAGTAAACAGCTGGCTAACCACAGTTCCTCAGAAACATAGCAAAGGAAATACCTTTGCTGTCCCAAATGATTCCACACTGAGCACAATGAACCATATCATAAGACAACGACGGAAATGGAAGCTGTTTCGAAACAAAGTTGCCTATGACTGCCGGAAGTCCTCTCTCAAGTGCAAACTGAACTTGGCTACCAGATGACTCATATGCTGCCACACAAAGAGCCATCAACTTCAGCGAATGTAGGTGAGCACCAAAGCTACCAAATCCGCAACCAATATCTAGTACAGTGCGGACCTGTTCAGACAAGAACAAAAATTCTAATATTATTAAAGTGATAAAATGCTTAGATACCCTAGTTCCAGCAATATGAAGCGGACATGCATACTATATGTGTTATTCCTAAGAAACCAGCAAGGGAATGAAAAGTAGAACGAGATAATATGTTTATGGAAAGAATAACCAAAAGTTTACTTACACCAGCTTGAAGAAATTCTGCATCACTTCCGAGCCCAATCATCTCAGCAATAAGGTGAGAGTGATCTTTGACACTATCAACCATCATTCCATCATCTGAGTGAAAAGCAATTTGGTTCTCTTCCAGTAACATTAGTCTGGAAAAATAAAAAAATAATTTTAAAAAGGCCTATTATAAAGAGGCAAAAAAAAATTAATGCAGCATCACCTAGTGGAAGGACTTGAAGATATATTCCTACAAATAACTTAATACTGATGAGGTTGAAGACTTAACGCATAGGCTTCTATCCTACTAACATGTTAAATACTCAATTTAACGTTTGAAAGATCATCTCAGGATAACAGAAATAGAAAAGGTTCATCAAGTTCATTCAATTGACTATACCTTTTTGTCATGCTTCCAGAAGAAAGGAACTGATCTTTGGTTAGCCTCACATTTCCACTCCATATGATATCCCTACCTGCTGGCCAATTCAGAGGAATCTTATAGTCCTTCGGAGGACGAACCAAACAATGTGGTTGTCCGTGTGATAACTCACAGTGTCGATCAAACTCCTCCCCATCTTTCAACCCAGCTAGCGAATTTGCAGATACATTATAACAAGATACATAGTTCTCTCTTTCTTTCCCACAGAAACCAATGTCCTTTATCCAACTGGCTCCTACAGAAAGGCTCTTTAGCTCTAAATAATCGCTTCGCACTTGCGTCTTTAACTTTCTATAACTCGTATAGATATCAGGCTTTGCAGAATAGGCCACAGAGTCAAAGGTACTAGAAAAAGATGATTCTAAGAATGCTATTAGCACAAATACACTGAGCAGGCACAAGAGTAACCAGTTTACTGGCAGTCTACGGCCGAACAGTATTGATAGTTTAGTAAACAAAGGGCTTCTCATGTCCAAGTTTCCACCACAAACACCTCAAACCCAAATGTTGAGAAGATCAAAATAGGTGCTACTTAATGTTACAACCTGAATCTCCAAAAATTATGCAAGCTAGAACCTTTCATCAAGCAACATCTCTCATATGTATCGCCCCACATCCAAACAATTCCAATTAACATGAATTAGACCACTATCTAAGCTCCCTCAAGACAAAAAAAAAAACAATTCTTGGAAAAATAATCACAAAAATAGAAAAAGGACAAATACAATTTTGATCCCACAACTGTCCAATCTACAAATAAAACTAGTAATTCAGATCACTAAAATCACTCCTCGAAATAGACTTGAAACGTCACAAATTACCAATTCAGGAAATGGCAATTCTGAAACAACTATCACAAAAGTTTCACTTAAAAGAATCCAAATCCAGCAACTACTTCCTCAGAAAAACCTGCAAAAGAAAATAACCAAATTCCACATAAGAATCAATCAGAAAACAACAATGCCTCAATTTTAAAGTAGCCAGAGTAGACTATATACATGTATGTAGCTGCTCGGACTCTTCAAAAATGTTGCCGCACCCCTATTGGATCGTCCAAAAATACGCTACTTTTGAAGGATCCAACACACACCATTTTTGAAGAGTCCGACCAAGATAGATATACATCCACTTTATCATTACACTTTATTCAGATCAATTTCATTATAATACTCAATATCAAATGCCTCGATTCCAAACTAGCCATTTTATTCTATTTAAAAAAAACCATTTCAGTTAAAAGCTCAATAATCTGTTTTTTAAGACAAATGGGGTTCCCTTAAACAAAATAATTATTTTGAAGAATAAACATTTAAACAAAGAAGAAAACAAATGGAGCAAAAAATGGAGATTCCAAAATTTCAGCAATTCAAATTAAGATCTCAAATGCAGATCAGATCCACATATTATTGCAAAACAAAAAAAAGTCATTGTAACAAATACGAAATTAACCAAAAAAAATCCCAAAAAAGGCATTCTTGTTCTTCCAATGACAAAAGGGTTTTTGGAATACCAGGTAAATTTCTGAAAATTCGCGTGTAAAAATTTTGTGGGTGTCTATAATTCCGTTATATACATTATGGGTTTGAAGTATTTGCAGATGACAATGCAGAATTTGGATTCGCTATCGACGATTAGAGAGAGAAAATGAAAAGGAAAGAGAAGCAGAACACACTTTTTTCTCTATGGATGCGTGAGTTTTTCTAAAATGTGGGAACAATTTATTATTTTTCTATATATTTTTGTTACTTATTTCATTTGTTTGTTTATGTTATTGGTAGTGTTGGAGTAAAATTTTTCTCTAATAAATTTAAAAAGTGAACAATTAAGCACATGAAGAAGTTAAACCGATTTAACATTTATTTTATAAAAAATAATTTTAATCATATATAAATTATGTAATTCTCATCAAAAGAAATTCAAATAAATCCCTTAAGTTTACCTGAATCTGCTAATATTAACAGTTAATTTTACTTTTGAATTGCTTTTCATGTCACCTCTGTAATAATATTTAATTATAGCCGTCAAAAGATTATTTAACGAACGATATCATTTGTTAAGCAGTTTAACCATCAAAGAAAAAATTACCTGATATTGCTATTTAATTTTACCATATATTCTGTTGTTTTATCTTGTCAAATACTCAAATTTGCTTTTAAATAATATTTCCAACTTTTTTTTTCCTTTTTTGAGGTTTATCACTTTATGAAAGAGTACTCTTATACCAAAATGGGAGTTCTTTGAAAGAACACAAATAGGACATGTGTTTTAGAATTGGGAATGTTTAGTCTTGGAACTTACTCTCTTTTTTAAGAATTGTAATGTATGGTGTTTGCTTCATAACATTGGTCCCCCCCACCCCCACCCCTCCATTCCAAAAAAAAAATTGCAAAAACTTTTTAAAAATGTAGAGATCTTTTTGGAATAATATAGGTATGAATTTCTAAGAAATTACTATATTAATACAAATTTCTAATTTGACAAAATTAATGAATTACCTTGTTGTGACTTGTAATAGGGTAGGAGGGTGTGGAGACGCTTAGTAAGGTGAAATGTAGGTGTATGTCGTTGTAATAGCCGTATTATTATGGTGTTTGCTTTTGATATTTATCATCACCTATTGTATTGTGTTTCGATTATCGCATTATTTTGTTTTTCTTGTTTGTTTGTTTTGGCTTTGAACTATTTTTCTTGTTAGGTGTTTTGTTTTCTACACTATTTACATCTTTTTTGTACTTAAATTTGATGTACTCGATCCAAGTGTCTTTCAGTCTCTCTATCTTCACGAAGTACTGATAAAATATGTGTATACTCTACTTTCTCAAGATTCTAATTGTAAAATTTCACTAGATATATTATTATTATTGACTTATTGTTTTCTTACGGTGACTTGTAATATTATCCAAGGTGGGGCCAAATTTTACAAAAGAAAAAAAAAGTTGAAGAAACGGCTAGTTCTAGTAGTATTAAATTTGAATGTACGAGCAAAGTATATATAGTGATACCTAAGAGCCTATACTTTTGGATTCACCACTTGTTGTCTACTAGTCAGGCATGTTTTTGTTGTATATAATATAAAGAGTGTTTTAAACATTATAATATAAAAAAAAAATTATACCTAAGAGTGTGCTTCCGTGGTTAATGAAATGGTTGAAAATCATGAGATTTTAGATTTTAATAAAAACAAAAAATTATTAAATACTCTTTTCTCATTTATCAAAACTTTGGTGGACTGAGCCACATTTCTGTTAATCAGGGGTAACAAATAAGTAAATAAATGCTGACCTGCATTGTCTGTTATCAACAAAACAATGCAAGCTAAGTGATAATGATAGTCTCAAACTTGACATTTTTGTTTGAAGTTTAGCTTGACAGTTTCAAAGTTTGGCTTTGATGTTTCACTCGTGATATCTTTAATGGGTGAAATTTGACTTTGACGTTTCACTCATGATATCTTTAATGGGTGAAATTTGACTTTGGCTTAATATTTCATTTATTATATCTTCAATCACGGAAATTTGACTTAAGTTTTTTTTTTTGGTAACTAACAAAATTGTATTAATCACCAAGTGTATCAATTACAAAGAATCAATAGCTAAGCCACGACATAGCTTGCTATTCTCATATATAAAGACAACAAGAGCAAAAGAAAACTAAGCTAGAAAGCTAAAAGATAAATTGATGAATGGCTTGCATAGTTTTTTGGTTGGCCCTAGCACAACAAATATAAGCAATTTTCCTAGCAATAGATTCCCAAGTCCCGGCAATAGTTTGACGTTTTACTCATGATATTTTCAACGAGTAAAATTGGACTTTGATTTGACATTTAATTTTTGATATCTATACAAAAAAAAGTCAAAAAAATAAATCATGATACCTGTATAATTTTATTTCACTCATGAACACGGGCCTCGATCTAATTTATTCTTTTTCACTTCGAAATTAAGCCAAAAATTTAAAAAAAAAATACAAAATTTTATAATATAATAAATCATGAAATCTCTATTAACCTACTTGGAGCAAAACTTTTGAAGAAAAAGAGGAAACAATTTTAATTTAAACTCACCTAAATTGGATATCAATAGGGCCATTTCAACCAAAAGGTCACTAAAGCCATATCTTGCAATCTCAATTTTTTTGGTGCTCTTACTTTCTCCCAAAGATGTATATATATTGTTAAAAAAAATTATGTATTGAAAAATTGAAAAGAATATTTTGGATAGAAAATATAATAATTTTATACCTCATTTAATATAGGCATCATTGTAATAATTGAAAAATGAAATAGTATTTAGTTAATTATAACATTCTTTCTTATGTGGCTATCTATTTTGGTGGCTTATTTATATTCTGACGATTTTCATGAAGCAACATTGTAAATACATCAAATCTCTCCTGAACTTGACAACAAAATTTACTTTATCACTTTAATTGCACGGGTGTTAAAATACCCTTCTTATCAACTTTCAAGTGAATTTAATCACACCCGAAAAGGTGATGTGGCAAAAAATAATTAAAGGCGCGTATTTTTTATTATTTTTTAGAAAAAAAGTGATTCCATTTATGGATATAATATATAAAAAAAAACACCCCACCCAGTGACGGATCTAATATTTTAATTAAGAGAGTTCCAAAATTTGAAGAAGTAGGCACACGAAATGAACGAAAAGAGTTCGACATCTACTATATATACATAAAAAAAATATTTTAACCATATATAAATAGTATAATTTTCTATCAAAGGGGGTTCGACAGACCCCCCAAACACAAGGTGGCTTCGCCCCTGACCCCACCCCACCTCTTTTTCCTTCTTCTTCGAAGCCCCCCACCCCCTTTTTCCTTCTTCAAAATATCCTACCCACCCCCACTTCTCCTTCTTCGATCCTCTCCTTCCCCCGCCCTCCTCAACACACTCGCACACTTTTTCTCGTTCTCGAAAGCCCCCATCTCAATGTAGTTACCCGTTCTCCTACCACCCTTCCTCCCACCCCTCTCTGCCCTTCATCGTCATCTCTTCTTTTTTTAATTTTTTCTTTTATATATATATAAACTGACGATAATAAAATAATTCATAGAAAACATCAAATTTTATCATTATTGTCTCCAAATTGAAGTTAATTTTCTTCAACAATGACAGTTAAAATAAAAGTTGAAGCTAAGTTCGAAGTCAAAAATTGAAGCTAATTCCTTTTAATAATGGCATCTTCAGTTATATCCTCAAGTTCCACACCTTTCATCAACAAGATTTATGCATACATCAAAAGTAAAAATTTGATGCAATTTTCTTGATTTTTGGGTGATTAATAAACAAAAGAAAATTTAAATGATGACTTATGACATATATCAAATTCATTTTTTTATTTATTGACACTTGGAACCATAACATAATTGCAAGATTGAACTAAATTTAAATGAATTAAATTGGGCTGAGTTATAAATAGGTGAATCAATAACCCACTTAAACTTGAACGAATTAGATGGATTAAGTTTGATTCTTGTCATCCCTAACTACAATCATATGTTTTCTGAAAGTGTTTGAATAGTTTCTTTTGAAAAAAATTGTAATCTTGTTTTCGAAAAAATTTCTCAACCAAACATCATTTGTTCACATGACAGGGGCAGAATAATACATATGGGATGCTACATAGGATGCGAATTGTTAAGTAGAATATGTATGCCTACTTGTTTAACTCTATACAAGTTTAATTGTCTACTTGTGCGCACCCAAAATTAAAATACATAAATACCAACGAGTTTAATCAGGTTAAATGTCATATTATAATTCTTATTTCTTGTTGATTAGTCTTTCTTTTTGCAAATAATTGTATCGTATTTTATGATAAGAATTTTATAATTGTCCGCATTATCATGTGTTTTTGTTTCCTCACATTATTAAAAGTCATTTTTTGAAGATCAGTTGTAAGGTGCTTCAGTCTTCTCAAAGATTGATCTCAGGTTTGGTATCATCAACTGAAAATTAGGCTTGATGATGTGCCCAAAACAGTTTTTAGGATCAGGTATGGGCAATATGAATTTTTAGTAATGTTCTTTGGATCGACCAATGTACCTGCAGCCTTCATGAGTTTGATGAATGGGGTGTTCATACTGTTCTTAAATTCATTCGTGGTAGTGTTTATAAATGATATATTGGTGTATTCAAAGAGGCTTGTTTGGGGGGCTCTTAAGCGGCCCATGGCTAGAGAGATTCAGGCCTTGAAGGCTAAGTTCATGAGGCTGGGCATCTCGGAGAAAGGTGGGATAATGGTCAGAGTTGATCTAAGGCGGCCCACTTTTATAGAAGAGATTAAGAACAAGCAGTTTGAGGATGTGAACTTAAATGAAATCAGAGGAAAAGTGTTGATGGGCAAGGCTCAAGACTCAACACTTGATGTAGGTGGGGTGCTTCACTTTAGGGGAAGGATTTGTGTTCCCTAGGTAAATGGAGTAATTTAGAAAATCCTGTCTGAATCTCATGGTTCACGATACTCTATTCACCAGAGAGTGACTAAGATGTATCAAGACTTGAAGCGGTTATATTGGTGGATTGGTATGAAGAAAGACATAGCTGGATATATAGCCAAATGTCAGAACTGAAGTATGAGCACCAAAGACCTGTAAGTTTGCTTCAAAGGATGCTCATTCCTAAATGGGAGTGGGAGAGAATAGCCATGAATTTTGTGGTGGGACTTCCCAAGACTTTGGGAGAGTATGATTCCATTTGGGTAGTGGTTGACAGGTTAACAGCCAACACACTTTATTCCGGTTAAAATGGACTACAATGCACAACAGTTAGCCAGGATTTATGTGAAGGAGATAGTAAGGTTGCACAGGGTTCCCCTTTCTATCATTTCAGACCGTGGTACACAGTTCACTTCCAAATTTTAGGGTAAGTTGCATCAAGATTTGGGTACTCAACTCACTTTCAGTACAACTTTCCATCCACAGACAGATGGGTAGTTAGAAAGGACTATCCAAGTGCTGGAAGATATGTTGAGGGCATATGTTATAGACTTTGTGGGCTATTGGGACAAATTTTTGACCTTGTGTGAGTTCTCTTACAATAATAGCTACCATTCCAGTATTGATATGGCACCATTCAAAGCCCTGTATGGGAGGGGATGTAGGTCTCCCATAGGGTGGTTTGAAGTTGGGAAAATGGAGCCATTGGAGGTTGATTTAGTGAGGGACGCCCATAATAAGGTAAGGAGCATCCAAGCTAAGCTTCTAGCAGTTCAAAGTTGTTAGAAGGAGTATGCTGACCGAAAAGTGAAGGATATGACATTCAAGACTGATGAGCAAGTGCTTCTAAAAGTGTCACCTATTAAAGGGGTGATGAGATTTGCAAGAAGGAAAAACTCAGTCCTTACTATATTGGCCCTTTTAAAATTCTTGACTGTGTAGGGCTAGTGGTATACATATTGGCCTTACCACCTAGTTTGTCGGGGGTACACTTGGTGTTCCATGTGTCTATGTTGAAAAAGCACCATGAAGATGAGGATTACATTATTAAATGGGACTCAACATTATTAGACAAGGAGCTTCAGTATGAGGAAGAGTAAATTACAGTTCTTGATCGTGATGTCTGTAAGTTGAGGACTAAAGAGATTAGTATGGTTAAAGCGCAATGTAAAAATCATTCGGTAGAGAAAGCTAATTGGGAGACTAAGAAAGACATGCGAGATAAGTATCCTCAACTATTCGATGAGACAGGTACTACTCTATCGTTACTTTAACATATTTTCCCTAGTTAGTCACTTGGAGACGAGTGATGGGTAAATTGATATCTATTGTAATGAACTTTTCCCATCATTAGGAATAGGCCAATGGGGAAAGATTTTGGGCCAAAAAACTTCAGGCGATAACTTTGGATAAACTTAGCCTAGGCCAGACTTGGACAAATTCTGAGTCAGGTGAAGTCTAGGGTGATCATGTGAATGATGGGAGGTCAAACCTCCAATTTGATTGGATAGAATGATAGCCAGGACGATACGGAGCATTTAAGGATTTGCGGAATCGCATTCGGGAGAATAAAACTCCCAAAATTAAAGTTGATGTGAAAGGTATATTTTAATGTCTTGGGAAAAGGATATGTTGTAAAAGAGGAGACTTGGAGACTCTTTACGAGCTTTCTGTATCTGCCTATCTCACCAGAGCGGGACAGTCGCGGGACTTAAGTCATGAAAAAACTCAAAATGGTTCTTTTCTGCAAAAACAATTCCTAAGCCTTCTAGAGCCGACCTAGGGTGAGTTCCATTGATTTTTCATGGATTTCCATACTTAAGGTAAGGATTTTACTCTCTAAATTCATACTTTAATTCCTAGAACTTATATAGTATGGTTAGTAATCATTGGGGGAGGGTTTGCACTGAAAAAGTATGGTGAAAAATAGCCCTAGGATGGGGTTCGAATCATGGGTTGGCCTAGGGTGTGAAATTGTGTTATATTTCTTGATAGTTAGGCCATTAAATCAGATTTCACGTTCCTACACATATTGGGATCGAGTGTCACGTTCCTACACAAAGTTAATTTTTTTTGGTCCCTTGAAAGGACCCTTGCGTGAAGTTATAGCATGTGGAAGACATTGACTTGTGATATTGCTGAATATGGTTGAACTTGAGATTAGTTGACTTCTTCTATATATGTATATGCCTACTATGTTTAATTTACTTGTCTATGATCTTCTTATTGGCTAACCGCATGATCCTACCAGTACACAGTTGTTTTTATGTACTAATACTACTTTTACTCTGCCCTTTTATTGAGTATAGGGCATATTCAGCCGGCTGCAAAGAGACCTCATCTAGAGGAGTGATTATGTTTTCGAGTTCAAGGGTGAGTTGTTGCTTCAGGCTGTCGTGGACTCTATCATTATTTCTAGTCCTTTTAATTTCCAAGACTTAGATGTTCAGATAATGGTTATTTGTTACTGGTTTCTATTTGGAGTTGTACTCCTATTCTAGACTTATTAGTTTTTAGAGTTTTGGTATGATGACTTTCAGTTCCTAGGGTGTGTCCATTTTCGCACATTTTAATTTTATAACTAGTTGGTTTCTGAGTTTATGGAAACTCAACATTTATCTTTGGCTTAAACCTGCTTTCGCAATCTTTAAGTTATGTATACTTGCGATTATTATTATTAGTCTATTTAGAATGGTTCTCCTACCGAAGAGTTAAAGTGGGTTTTAGTCACAGCGGGTATCAGAACCTAGGTTCGTTGATATCGTCATACCAAAATGAGTCTAGTAGAGTCTTGTGGAATGGTATAGAGACATCTGTACTTTTCTTCGAGAGGCTATAATATTTTACGAAAAAATTCATTGTTTCTTTCCTTTGTGCTATGACTTAATTCCAATTGGTATCTGGTGATTCAAATTGGTATCTAACCTCTTTCACTCTTTTGTGCACAGATGGTAAACATTCGCTATAATGGTGTCAGGCCTGTAGCTCAAGTAGAGCCAAAAGAAGAGCCAGTCGTTAGGGGGCATGGCCGAAGAAGAGGCAAAAGAGGGAGGCGAGGTAGGAGTAGAGGTAGAGCAGCACCTGCTAGAGTAGAAGTTCCCATTATGGAGGTGTCAGTAGGCGAGGCCCCTCCAGCTCCCTAGAATGAGTTCAAGGGAGAGGTGGAAGTTGGAGAAGAAAAAAAGTAGGTTGGATAGGAGGAGGACGCCCAAATTGGGGTTGCTGGTATTTTCCCTCTAGATCCAATATTAGCTTAGAAGATCATGGACTTCCTGAGTGGGTTGGCTGACACTGGCGCCATCCCCACCATGCCTGCAGCACATGCTCTTGTTACTTATCCGTTTCTTGTTGCAGCTCAGCCAACAGATGAGGTGTAGGAACAGATGCATTTTTCAAGCCACTAATAGGTCTTGTGATGACTGGTACGAAGAATGGCATACTCACAAAGTTTCTTAAGCTCAAACCTCCAGTCTTCCATGGTACTAAAAATGAAGATGCCTATGAACTTATTCTTGATTGTATGAGAGGTTACACAAGCTGGGTGTAGTACATCAGCATGGAGTGGAGTTTGTGACTTTTTAGTTGCAGGGTAAGGTTAAGTAGTGCTGGAGGGCTTATGTGGAGTGTCGTTCATCTTTGTTTCCCCCACTCACTTGGGTTCAATTCCATGCTCTGTTTCTAGAGAAGTATGTGCCTTGTACATTGAGGAACAGAAAGAAGGATGAGTTTGCGGCCCTTGAGCAGGGAGGGTTATTAGTGGCTGCTTATAAGATCAAATTTCATGCATTATCTAGGTACGCCACTCAGCCGGTCACTACTGAAGAGGAGAGGATCAGGTTGTTCATGAAGCGATTAAACCCTGACTTGCAGGTACTTTAGCCAAGCATAAAAAACCTCTAATCAACACTATCGAAAAATAGTAGATCAGTAGATATGATTGTAGACAACCCTTAGGAGCGGTATCAATAGGCCCAACAAAGGCCCCCACATTCAATTATGCATAGCCAAAACATGAACTCGATGACGAGGTAAATAACAAAACTGTCAGTCACTGTATATATCCATGTATCTCTTCCATAAGTTCTGATAAGCAAGGTGCCACTTGTAAAACCACTGGAACATTTCAACTTTCCCACAGTAACCCCAAATCCGCAATATCTAAATTGACCAAGCATGCGCAAGCATCTTACCCTACCAAAAGGGCATGGATCGGTACATCCGATCCACCACTGGGAATCCATCTACGAAAGTGAAAATACGTATGGGCATAGATAGGGAGTCATACTCCATAATTTTAAACTATAGTTCTCTCCCCTTTTATTTAAGTATTCCACGACAGGTACAAATCCCACCCAATTGCTAATAAATCAAATTTTGAATCTCATAGTACTTTCCTATTAAGATAAAACAATTGAATCATAACCAATATTAATTCCATGCAATCTTTCACTTACCCAGTTTCAATTACTATTCACACCATAGTTCAGATATGACTATAAAATGTACACTTGTTCGGCACAAACTTATGAGGGATGTAACAATGACTTTTTAAAGGTTTGAATTTGGTTTGGGTGTCAAATAGTGAGGTATCGAAGATTTTGTATTTTATGTGGGGTTAGCTTGTTCAAATTATGGTAGGTGACTTATGGATGAACTACAGGATGTGATATAGATCTACATGGTTATTGCGGGTTTGAGCTAGGTTGATAACTCTATTGATGGAACTTCCTAGACTGTTGTAATGCGTTACATAGACACTTGATGGTAAATAGAGATTATATGCCCATAGTATACATAATTGTTAAGGTGACCAAGAATTTCTTTAAGTTATGTATCTTGCTTGGTTCAAGGCATACCCCTCCCCCCCACACCATCAAAGTGTTATTATTCATTGTTGGTGCTAACCTATGATATAAAATTAACTACCAAAACTTATATACAAAGTTCAGACAAGCCTTTGTAATTAGACTTCAACTAGTTACCCATTCTGCAGCCTCAAACTTTTCTGCAATAACACTAACAATCCACTTAAGATGTCATACATTTTTATCTAGAATACATATCGTTACGTTACTGACTGCATCAGCCCTGTACTCATATTCTTCTATATTAGTAGGAGCATAGAATAGCAGACCATAGATGAATTGATGATTTGTGTGCTTGGATATATCTACTTGTATGCCTTTAAACTGTATGGTAGATAGTACTAGTTTCTTATTTACACTTTTACCCTTCAAAGTTTACTACATATGCAACATAGAATTCCTAAACTATCTCAGGGTTTTACCCTATCGGGAGACTTTCTCATCTAACTTAACTGATATCTATTGAAAGAAGCTTTATGTCGGATAGGTCAAGTAACCCAATAGCGTAAATATGGGGATCTTCCAGTATATTCTTTTTCAACTTCCCTTTGTCTATGAGGGAGACAACCCTCTGATATATGGCATTCATATCTAAAATTTCCATTGTGTTTCCTCTCTAAGTTAGGTAGACTTTCCATGAAGTTCTTATAAGCATATTCATTCAGCATCAGTAGTCAAGTCTTGTGAACTCTCCTCTTTTGAGCCACTAATAGAATAAGAGTCACCAAACCTTGACATGACACTTGGTACAGACCTAGATAAAACTTCTTTCTCTTCACATTGGGGAGTAGTGGCTAGGGATTGAGTTGCTGCATGTTCTCTTGTTTGACGCCTAGTAGTGTGAGTTATTAATTGTTCTTCTAAACTACTAACTTCATCTTGGAACCGAGTTACAATTTCCTAGCCTTGGCCCCTCCTGGCTTGTGTTCTCTTCTTTAGAATGTTCTTCAAAGGTATTATACCTATATAGGTCACCATTAGATCCTAACAAGTTCAAAAATGAAAGATAAAATAGAGCATTGTAACAACTTGTTTGGGCTGCCACAATCAAACTACAAGTCGTAGTCTCATTGTATGGCTTGTAGAAAGACTTGTGAGCCCTTTCTAGTAACTCAACATCTTTGTTCCTAGTCACTATGAGTCAAAGTATGACTCATATTGTATGACCATGGATTGTAGGTTGATTCGTACTCAAAATTTCAAAGACCTTTATACTTTAGTACCACTCAGTACGAATCATACCACGACTTGTGGTTTGAGACCATGATTCATAGGTTGATTCATACCTATGAATATTGAGATTTTTTTAAGCCACCACGACTCTTAGTATGCATCGTACTTTTAATGTACAAGGCATACTGATCAATCATGCAAAACATGAGAGAGTGAATTTTTAAAGCAGAGGCTATGATTGATATCATGACTCATGGCTAAAGGATACGATTTGTGAAGGTAGTCATATCCTCTATTCTATGGAAAAAGTTTAATGAAATTTTAGAGTTTAATTTTGTTTGGGTTGATGCACACTTGAATTACATTTTAACCTTAGCATCATCAACTATCATTTTGTAGGTTTAATAGCCAGTCACTCAGAGTTAAAATTAAACTCTAGTTCAAGTGGAAATTGAATGCTAAAGTATGATCCAAGTGTGGGAGTAAATTTCATACCATAATTAAATTTGTCAAGATGCATTTTGGGTAGACACTGATGAGAATGATTGTACTTTTCAAAGAATTTAAGTGGGAAGAGTGGTATTGGAATTTCGCATGCGTGGGGGAGTGAAGTGGAGGATTATGCGACTGAATTTATGGAAGGATGGAGTGAATATAGGTAATAGGTTAAGGGGTTAATTAGTAAAAGGGAAATATGGGTCATCAGGTAAATGAATATGTTGATTTTAGACCTAGTCAACCTATCACTTTAACCATGACTCATGGTTTGATGACACGAGTTGCATGGTGATGTTACGAGTTAAGGATAGTATGACTTGTAGTGTTGCCCTACAACTTGTGCTATGACCCATAAGTCATGTGTTTGACTTTATTTGCTTTATTTACCATGAGTGTTAGTACGACCCATACTATCCTGGTATGAGTTGTACTAAGACTCGTGGGAGATTTTAGAGGCATGCAATTTTAGGGTGAAAGGTACGATTAGGGTAACAACTCATACTTTGTGAATGCGGTTTGTGAAACCAACTGTATTTCCTCCATTTTCACCTATCCATTTCTGAGTCATCTTGCCACGAAGGGCACCACGAGTTGTCCAATCTTAGTATGATTCATATTGAGTCTCATGTTCCTTGACATGACTAAAGGATTTCTTCCTTGTGTCATTCTTGCACACTTCAACAAATGTTAACCTAAACTAATGAATTCAAAACCATAATAAAAACTTAGGTTGCCACACAATAAGTGCTTGATTCAACATCGCGACACAACACGAGTATCTTGATTACTCAAACATCACTAAGATACCTTGTGGATTGCCTCCTTAGAAGTATTGATTTAAAATTGCGACATGACATGAATATCTTGATTACTTATACTTCACCAAGATTCCTCATGGGTTACCTCCTAAGAAGTGCCTAATTTAATATTGCGACACGGTGCATATACCTCAATTACAAAAACTTTGTCAAGGTCCACCTTATCAAGATATACCACTGGCACTACCTTTATCACCTCGATTATTCCCTTATATATTTTTGCCCATTGACAATTTACCTTGAACTGATATCTGGATCGATTCTCAAGCTTAATAACACCAAAGAAAAACATGTGTATCACTTTGAATTTCCTCGACCACTTAAATTTCATCTTGCTTGAACTCCCTCTTCTCAACTTTCTGATCATGATACCTCTTCATTATTTAATTTTAGAGTGATGTAATCTCATAAGATCCAAGATAAAACTCATCCATCTCATTTATGTGCCCATCCTTACGTTAGAGGCATCACTTCACGTTAGGTTCAACCTTTTGAGTGCCCAGAAAGCTTTGTGCTCTAGCTCCACCAATACGTGATTTCCCATACACAAGTTGATATGGTACATACCTATAGGTATCCTGTAGGCAGTCTAATAAGCCCATAGAGCACCACCATCTTCTAGACCAATATGTTATATTTGCATTCACCATTTTGAAGAGGATGGTCTTTATTTCTCTATTCAAAACCTTAGCCAGCCCACTCATTGGGGTGGTGAGGCATTTACACCTTATGTTTAACCCTATACTTATCAAGTAAGGTACTAAAGATACGGTTACAAAAGTGAGAGTCTTTGTCATTGATTATAGCTTTTGGATTACCAAACCTAGAGAAAATGTGTCTCTTTAAGAATGCCATGATACTTTTAGCTTCATTATTGGGAAGATCTACAGCCTGCACTCATTTTGAAACACAGTATATCACCACCAGTATGTATTGCATATGATGCAAACACACAAAGTGCCCCATAAAGTCAGTACCCATAAATAAAATAAATTCTACCTTAAGGATAGGGGTTAGTGATAGCTCATGATTCCAAGATATTCCACCCTATCTTTGGCATTGATCACATGCCTTTGCATAATCATGAGCATTTGGATGAACAAAGGGAAAATAATACCCACACTGCAAGATCTTGTGTGATGTTCGTATGCCAATATTATGGTCTCATGCAGTGGAGGAGTGACATACCTCCAAAATACTCATTATTTCGACCTCCATCATAAACTGTCTTAATAATATCGTCTACACATATACGAAACAAGTATGGTTCATCCCAAAAGAAATTCTGAACATCATATAGAAGGTTTTTTGTTGATGTAAGCTCAAATCCTCAAGAATTACATCAATCACAAGAAAGTTTGCAAAGTAGGCAAACCATGAAATCAATCATGAGAGGTAGCTATTACTTTCTCATCAAGGAAAGCATCATTCATATCAATGACATTTTCGGCATTGCTTCCATCCTTAGTCCTGATAAGTGGTTCGCTATTTGGTTTTCTGTATCCTTAAGGTCCTTCACTTCAAAACCAAACTCTTGCAATAGATGTACCCATCAAATCAGATGCGACTTTGTAACTTTCTTTGCCATTCGGTACCTCAGAGATGCATAGTCAGTATGAACAATAACTCCTGTCCCCTAGTAAGTACGCTCAAAACTTCTCAAAGGTAAAAACCACAATGAGTAACTCTTTCTCTATCATTATATAATTCTTTTATTCTTGGTTAAGAGCCTTGCTAGCATAATAGATTGGATGCAAGATCTTATTACACTTTTAGCCTAGGATTTTCCTTAGCACGAGTCCTCTAGAATCACACATCACCTCAATTGGTAGCAACCAATCTATAGTAATGATAATAGGGGTTGAAATTAACCTTTCCTTTAGACATTCAAAGGCCTTCGGACACGCTTCATAAAATTAAATTTTCACTTCCTTCTCAAGTAGTTTGCACTAGGGGTGTGCAACCTTCGAGAATAGCTTAATGAACCTGCGATAGAACCTAGTATGCCCCAGAAAGATACGAATACCCTCCATAGAGATTGGAGGAGACAACTTTTTAATCACCTCAATTTTTCCTCTATCAACCTCTACACCTTTTTTGGAGATTTTATGTCCCAGCACAGTGCCTTCCTTCACCATGAAGTAACATTTTCTCCTAATTTAATATGAGGTTCATTTCTTCACACTTTTTAAGCACACTTCTCAGATGGGCTAAGAATTTTTTGAAAGAATTCCCAACTACAGAAAATTCATCCATAAATACATCAATAGTGTCCTCAATTATGTCAGGGAAAATGGATATCATGCCCCTTTTAAAAGTTGTTGGTGCATTACAGAACCCGAAGTTCTATCTATTGAATGAAAATGGTCTATAGGGACAAATGAAACTGGTTTTATCCTTGCCTTATGAGGCAATGGTGATCTAATATATCTGGAATAACCATCAAGAAAATAATACATGTCTTTGCCTTCAAGGCAACCTAACATCTAGTCCATGAATGGCATTGGAAATTGATCTTTTTGAGTCCACTTATTCAGTTTCCTGTAGTTCATGCATACACACCACCCTGTAACTGGCCTAATTAGAATCAACTCATTTATATCATTTGAAACCACGGTGATCCCTTCCTTTTTTGGCACACATTGGACTATGGTCACCCATTTACTGTCAGAGATCAAGTAAACTACACCGCATCAAGACACTTAATCATTTCCTTCTTTACCCCCTCTTGTATTGATTAATTTAGCATGCGTTGATGCTTAATACTAGGAATGTAATCTGGATCTAGCTGGATTTTATGCGAGTAAATACTTGATAGAATTCTAATGATATCTCTTATAGTCCATTTGATAGCTCTCTTAAAAAAATTATACAAAAGTTTCTACTTTCCAGTCTAATAAATTTGGTGTAATGATTACATGCAAAATGTAACCAGCCCCCCAAAGGGTGTATATTAAATAAGTAGGGAGAGCCTTAAGCTCTAATACGAGAGGCTTTTCAATTGACGGCTTTGCTAGTTGGGTTTTGCAATATTTTAGATCCAAATCTAGTTTCTTTGGTGCATATGAATACGGACCCATACCAACAAGTGTGTTTTTCATATCATTATATTCCTCATTATCAACCCCATTAAAATTTATTATAACTGCAGCAAAGGTTTCTACTACAAATTGATACTCAATAGGACTCTCAAATTCAGCGTTATCAATAATGGATAACACCTCAACTCTCTTGGTTGTTTCATTAATTGACAAATATTAAAGTTTACCTGTTCATCATTTAACCAAAACTTTATTTCATCTCTCTCCATATCTTCAAGAGCTTTTTAGGTAGCTAAGAATGGTCACCCCAATATAACTTCAATGTTAAAGTCTCCCTCATAATACAAGATCACAGAGCTTTTATAGCATATTATTTTCCACCTCCTCTATAGAAATTCGGTTTCCTTAAGACTAAAAAACCTTGACAATTATCTTATAACCATTTTAGTGCTCAAAATCAAAGGAAAAACTTATTATTTTTGGCCAGAACTCAAGACACACTCTACCTTACGGTAGGTCATCTAATTTGCTTTTGAACTTTGCAGTGTTTAGTATTGTTAGCATATCTCATTTTGTAGAGCTCTTTTTCCAATGACTAAATATGTTTTGAAAATTTAATACGCATGCCTACAACTCTTATGATTATATTTAAATATATATTTTCTTTTATGATTTCAAAAAAGGGGATGCAATATAAGACAAATTCTGTGCAGTTTTTTAATTTAGAAATCTTCTATGTTCAACGGTTAGGGTTTTGATTATATATTTTTGTACCAAAATATATTTTTTGGTGATTCTTGACTCTTTGAAACCTTAATACATATACCTAATTCTTTCATGACATACATAAAGTCCATTTTTTCTATTTGCCTTTTCAAAACTAAGTTACAACATGAGGTACTAGGATTGGCCAGATTTGTTGTTTTGGGAACCTAGTGTCATTTACACCAACTATGCTTAATTTTGATGATAATATTATTTTATATCAATATGATGGAGTTACTAGAAATTAAAGAAGGTATTTAATTATATTTCCAAGATTTTATATACTCGTGTACAAGTTGAGGAACTTGATACGTTATTTGGTCTACGATTTGGATTCTTGAAGTTGTGGTTGCACTGTGATTTGCTAAAATCCTAAGATTTGTGTATAGGCTTGTACTTGTCTCTTGTTACCTGCCGATATATCTGAAAGGTTATCTTGGTACCTTGGTTATTTCTTGAACTTTGTATTATCGCATTGGTATCCTTTGATACTTACCAGACACTTGTTTAGATCACCCACTTACACAGATTGCTCAATCACTTGGCATTCTTATTGGGATTTTGTCCTTCTTGTAGCTGTAACTTTGTTATTATTGGAATGCCTATTGATTTGGATCTTTTTTCATCTTGACTCTGAATTTTTTATTCATCTAAGTATGGAAGTTGTCTATTTGAAGCATGAAGTAGAAAGCATTTTTTAATGGTTCTTGATTATCTTGATTATTGGGTTTTGGCCCTTCTTGATACATGATTTTGATCCTTCTTAATACTTGATTATGCTTGGTATGTCGACATGATTGGGCGGGAATTGTTATTCGATCTCTTGTGAAATGATGCTATGAGCTTTCTTGACACTTAATCTTTAAATATCGAACTTTATATTCCTAATATATTCATCTATTTTATTTATTTATTTTATTTAAATTGTGATGCCCATGACTTAAGAAAGGTAAATTGGAGAATCTAAAGGCTCCAAACCTGTAGTTTTTATACCACTAACCTTCATACTTAGCTATAGTTGTTTCTATCGTAGGGAATCCCTGAGAAGATAGTTGAAGCTGACCATTGGAGATAGAGTTTTTGAGAGCTTTAAGGAAGATCACATTTGCATACATTCATCTTTATTATGTAGAAATCATGGGACTTGTATATGATCCATATTTTATACATTTATATTTAATTTTGAAGGTTGATTGATCATAACACCATGGATTGTAACATAACTTTTGTGACTTTTTTGTTGTTTTAGGATGTGTAAACCCATGTCTTGTAATGTACTAAATTGCCGTTTGTTCTAAAATATTTGTATGAAGCATGAAACAGTTAAATTTGGTGCTCAAAAGTTCAGTAATAATTTATAACGTGAGTTGTAGTAGTATGGATGATACATGGCATCTCGTAAGGTATTTGCTTAAATTATTTTGAGAAGTTTTTCCTTCATAAATTGGAAATCTTATTTCGTTTAAACCTGAGATCAAATAAAATTCTAAAAGGCAAAACTTTTATCTCTTTAACTATTTCAATGGTCCTAATTTCTCTACAAGATTATAATTACTATGTCTTACATTAAGCTCATTTTAAATGTCGCAAGTTTTATATTAGTTTTTCTTAAGAAGTGGCATCCCTCTGTAAGGGTAGCTACACTCCTTCTCTAGACTAGAGAATGTGATGCGATTGCACTGCAGTGGTGCAAGTTATAAACTGAACTCATAGTTCTCTTCTTGGTGACCAGGTCCTTCATGGACTTTGAGTATCCATGCATCTATACAAGTTCTTCTACATAAGGAATGTCTACCGATAATTTTTTTAGCATACATATATTTTTGTAAAATTCACCAACTTCCACCTTCTTCTTCAAGCATTGTGGGAAGGGAGATAAAGTCCTATGAATGTGAAGCAAAAGCTTTAGAGCTTATTTTTCTTTCCCCTTTCCATTAATAGTCTATTGTGCATTTTTTGGAGACTTTGGAGCGATATATATTTTATGATCCTGAACCGCCGTGAGTGGCACCCACACTAACCCTCTAATGGGAGAACCAACTTCTAACT
The DNA here is from genome assembly GCF_947179165.1 of Solanum dulcamara. NCBI lineage: Eukaryota > Viridiplantae > Streptophyta > Magnoliopsida > Solanales > Solanaceae > Solanum > Solanum dulcamara. Next base: position 73,100,752 of record NC_077240.1, on the reverse strand, counting down.
AGAATTAACCTATCAACACCCTTGTTGCAAAAACAATCATGTAATTAATGAATAAAAATGGTTTTAAACAATTAAAAGGAATGATTTCACATAAACTCAATCAATATAATAAAATACTTTATGAAAATACCCTCTAGAACATGAACCTCAACCAAGAAAACAATAAACTAAAGTCTATGAAATGTCTAAGTCTGAAAAAATGGACAAAGAAACTGGGAGGAATTCAGGGTAGCCTGGAAGGAATAGCTCACCCTTGGATTCGATTTGATCACACGTCTCTCAACTAAGGTCTTAGATCAATTATTAGAATATGTGCTATACTCAACCCAAAAAGAGAAAGTATAGAATAGTACACAATCACAGTGTATTGGTAGAATCACACGGTCAATTCCAAAACATGAATATAAAAAAACTACAACATAGTAAATCAAGACAACACCATATATTAAGAATCACAATATAGAACCAATTTTCAATCACAATATCCTGAATCAACCAATCCAAGAAACATGTTCCACATGATCACAAATGTACATATCCAATCCTCTCATGGAACCCATGCATAAATTATTAGTGTACCGGTGCAGTACCCGAGCCAACCATTAATGAATCATACTAGGTGGGGTACCCGAGCAAACAATTAATGAATCATACTAGGATGGTACTCGAGCCAACTATTAGTATTATCTACCGGAGTGGTACCCGAGCTAACAAACAATCACAACAACATACACAATCATAAGCACAATGATCAATAATACTTGAGACCTCAACTAAATAAACCAGTTCATTGCGTATCAGCGTAATTTCCATTCAATTTAAGCCTTTTAGTTTCCTTCACATGCATTGCACAAGTAATACTACAAAGCAGTAGACATGCATACATACATAATTTGAATATACAAATTATCACCTAACTCGAATCAAGCCTTTAAAACTCTAAAGAACCCAAGATTCCCTTTTGGTAATGCCTTGGATTGTTTTGGTCTAAAACAATAATAAAATATAAAACAATCAATGAATTATTCCCTAGTTAAACCCGGATTATACTTATATTCTAACCCCAGGCCAATTCATGAGCATCCCACCCAAGCTAAGGCTTTTTCATAATTAATTTCAAGTTAAAACCCTTCCCCAGGGTTACTCCCATGGATTCTAAAACTTAATAATTGAATTTACAAGTTGAGGAAGTAATTAACTTACCTTTATCAATGAACACAATGAAAATAGGTAATTTTTGTCTTAAGTCGCTCTTGTAGTTCTCTAAAATAAAATAACCAAATAACGATCAGCTTTGGGACTTTTCTGCACTAAAATGATGAACGCTCAACTATGTCTCATATTTTAGAGCATAGGCGGTCGTTTGCAAAGCAATACCCAACTGATTAGGTCACGATCAAAACTGAAGGACTAGTATATTAGAATCTTCTTGAATTGAGCTGACAATTCAAACAAGTTAGAAATTATAGTTCTCAACAAACATAACTATATAAAATTAGGGGTTTAGCTTACAACTATGATTTATCACTATTAAGTATTGAAAACATGTATTTAAAACAACTTTGTAAACTAAGATTAGAAAGGACTAGGGGTATGTGCATAGTGATTGGAGTTTCAATTCGCATAGGCTAAGATTAACCTCAATAAAGGAGATTGTTACATGGATAGCATTTGGTCTAGGCTATGCGTTGATATTTTCCCGAACTATCAAGTGTATGTCCCTTTGTTTCTCCCCAACACCAAGACCCTTTCAAACAAAACTCCAAACATTGCTTGAGTATATGGACTATCCCAAGCTCACACCATTAAATGAGAAATTGTTCGAATTATCCCATCCTTACATTCACCTCTTCTTCTTCTTGCCAGATAAATTTTCTCCTATGAAAGCTCAAATCCATGGAGTAATTTCAACAAGTCCTCACTGTTGAGTCTTACACAACTCTATTTTACTTTCCCAAGCATAAATGAGTAAGAGAGCTCAATTAATATTTGCAACTACTAATTTTTATGCTAAAACTATAAGACAACCATAGATCTATGTCATACAATTAAGTTTAGAAAATATTAATCAAAACCCAAAGCATCATTTTGGGACAATCTATACTTTAAGAACAATCTCAAAGCATCTCAAGTCAATAGCATTGACCTTCTTGGTTTACCTAAATATTCACGCAAGCTTGTCACATTCATGCAACTCAATTGAGATCAAGACTTCACTATTCATATAAAGGATGCAATGCCACTCATAAAAGAGAGAATCCCATTCACAATTTATGAATATGATTTCACGGGATTATAAATTATGCAAAAAAAGGCTCACTCTCACAAATGACTTCAAATATATACACATTGACCCATAGGTTTGCCCTGTATGTAGATCGCCACTAATGAAGATTGACAAGATTCAAAATTTTGAAGGACTTGCGGGATTAACTTAGGCTTGGGAAAAAGGTGGGGTATCATTTGGTCAAGTGGCTAATATGCCTTCATAATGCCTTCATTCCTCATTTTGAGCATCCGCTCATATTTTTGGATTTTCCATTCACCTTTTTTCTCCTTTTTCATGATGGTCACTGACTTCAACTTCCTTTTTTCTCTTTTTATTTGAGGTATGTGCATACATTGAATAGGCCTCGATTCATTTTTGCTTCTTTCTTATATTCTTTCATTTCTATTTAGCAATCTTTTATGAAGCTTATTGTGCTCTATACTTCTTTAGCTCACAGCTTTTTTGTTTTCCTTTTTGCACAACCCTCAAACTTAGGCTTTTGCCTATATTTTTCATCATTCATATTTTCTCCATTTCTACCCCAAACTTATACTTTTATCCTATATCATAATCTTTAGCACATAAGGAGACATGAGCTTATCCAGAAAAAGAGTTACATAGGTTCAACGTATGTGACAAAGTGGACAAACAGTTGAGTTTAGACTCAAAGGGGCTGATTAGGATTATGTCATTTGGAAGAAAAAAATTGGAATAGAGTGGCTATTCAAAAAGAGCCTCGATTCATCTTTTAAGCCATGTCAAATATAGAATTTCTCCTTGAAGTACATTTTGGGGCAAGTTCTAGACAATACGAATATACATGAATGAATCAAATCCTTTCCATACAAGTCATTTCAATCCAATAAATTCACTAGTTATTCTCAAAATCAATTGAATCATATGGCTTTTGACAACACGAACGAGGATATTCCCATTTGTAAGTCATAAAGTCAACTCAAGAATGTACAAACCATGAAATGATATTGCCTTTCAATTTGCTTTTCCCAAAAAAATTATTTGAAAACATTTACCTTTGCCAATCATTTTTTTTTGATGGTCCCTCATGTAAGAGGTGCGATAAAAGACTCAATTAAATACTAAAACTTGGTATTTTCCGAAAGAAGTTATCTCACTTTTTATCATTGGAAAACACCAATCCAGTTCAACACAAAAAGACACAAGGAGAGAAAAAAATATAAAAAAACTATTTTGCTCCTTGGGAAAGAATTGCGGTATAAAGAAAACCTTTGGAGTTCATTTGACTCACTACTATTTACCGAGATGATTTTAAATCATGCGCCATAATATTATTGTGAGACCAAGGCCTATTGAAAGGCACTAAGCATGAATCAAGCATGAGTTGTAAGAAAATAGAAAAATGTAGAACTAACTCAGCTTCAAAATACAATGAACTTCTAAAATTACTGAAATAGCATTAAAATATATACAAACTTGAATGTGAAAATATTATTTATCATCAAAAAAAGCATAAAAACTTAACCACTTGTAAAAAAAAACTTCTTATAACTTCTTAGCTACCTACAAACCATATCAATTGTGCACCCCCAAACTTGAGAAAGGCATTGCCCTGAATACCATCAAAATCAAGAGAAGACATAGCCACTTACGCCTTGCCTGTCGCACTAGGTCTAGCTCCACCATGATGTTGGTAAGCAGAAAATAAGGACTCATACAACGCTTGCTGCACGTTCTTCTTCTCTTTTTCTGAATCTTCACATACTTTCCCTACCTTATTTAGATTGACGCCCATTTGTTTCAACATTTTGTGAATCAGACCTTTTTCCGGGCGCTGAACATCTTTAATGTCCTCCATACAAGGTGCTTATCTGTATTGCCTAGTTACTTGCTCTTTCAACTTATGTATATCGTCTTGAAATATGTTGACTACCCCTTCTATTATTTCAAACCGTGTTGAAAAGATATTCACCTGCTTATTCAGACCTTTCAAAGCATGCTTCGATGTGTTCAACATCTTGGTGGGGAGATTTTTTGCCAATTTGTATAGCTAGCTTTCATTAGAGTATGTTCTTCTTCTTAACATCTCATAATCGCTTAGTTTGGAGTCTCTTCCTGAGGTTGAGGCTGTGACCGGTCCTCTTCCTCTTGAGTGGCTGGTTCTAACTCTACATGGAGTGGGGTGCTTGAGGGTGGTGCTTCTTTACATGCCTGAAAGTCTTGCATTTATCTCATTGTTATTTGGGAGGCCTCAATGTCTCGCTTTCGACTGAGCTCAATCATACCAACAACCTCTATCATAGCATTTGATATGAAATAGGGGACATTTATGACTACACACATTTTACTTACCAACACAGAGGAAGGCATTGTCAGGTTATTTTGGTGGGCTTTTCTTCGCATCTCGGTTGGCACTATTTCACTATAGGTAACATGAAAGCCAGACATCTATGCGAATCACTGCCTCATGGGTAACACTTTGGTAATCTTAGGATGTCATGATTCCTGTATAAATGAAGTCCAACTATAGAGTTTCCTCAAAGTTTAGATCTTGACGGCTGATGTCTCCCCCTAAGGAGGCACAAGTAGGATAGCCTAAAGAAATAATTTTAGATATCCATTGCATTTGGTTGTGTTTGAAAGCTATATTTCTTGTGTACTCATCTCCATCTCCAATCAGCTCGCTCTAGAAAAGAGAATTAATAGTAGCTGGGGTCATTTCGATCTTAACAACTCTAGCCATCACTGATGGCAAATTGAGACATTTGTCTACATGGCCTTTGTGATTCATAGCATTCTTCCTAGCTTGGTTGGAAGCATATAACTCAATTACCAATTCTTTGAAATAACCCTTGGTACATCAAGAAGAGGTAACCAAACCCTAATGGTGAACTGGTTCACAATACATCAAATTTCATTCCCCATTCATAAAAGATTGAACCCATTTTCTTCAGTATTAGTAGGTTTTTGAATGATTCATAGTGTGCCTTCATCCCTCCAATGCAGAATTTTTAGTTATGGCTCATTGACTTGCACAACAGGTGACTTATCCTTAACCTTTGCCGATGAAGCAACTTTATTTGATTATCTATCTGACTTGCTTCTTCGAGGAGACATTATCTATAACAAAGTATGTTAGGAAAATTTCATCCCCAAAAATTTATGGGTTCTTAGTTTTGTGAGTAGGGAGATATAGTAGCCGAAGAGATAGAAAGAAAAATAAGGAGCGAAAATAGGTTCAAGCAGTTATAGTTGAAGTTAGGCCGGTGTTGGACCGACGTCTTACATATGACAAATTGTAAGCCACTGACTCAAGCACCGCTTTAAATTAGAAACCTAGCAACATTTTAGGTGATCCGGTGCTACACTGGTGTTTGGAAAGTGGAGACTTGCTTTTGAAAGTGAAATGCCAGCCGACAACTTGGGAAAATTTATTTTCTTAGTTGGACCAGAGTCACAGAATTTGTTAAGAAGGTTGAAGGTGTGAGGAAAGATGGGCAAGCCAAAGCTTTGGCTAAGAAGCCCAAGAGTATATGTAATGCCAAGGATCATATTCTAGAGGGTCAGGAAGGACGATGATTGCAGTCCGGCCAATTCAGTCAGTGCTACCTGCTTCTACTGGCAGCTTTTCATGTACTCCACAGCAGCATCCAACCCAGGAGGGTCAGGGAGCATAATTCCTAGGTAGTCGTCTGTCCTTTGATCATGGTTGTTTTAATTATGGAGAGCCGGGCCATATATGAAGGAAGTACGCTCACCCTCACGAGACAACTTCAGCACTCTAGCAGGCCAGAGTAGTGATCCCTACAATGGTAAGAACATCCACAAGTTGGGCGAGCAGGTAATTCGAGAGGCCATGGGGGCCGAGGTAATGGTAGTGCAGGTTGAGGAGCAGTCCAGCCAGGTAGGGAGGTATCCCATCAGGATGATCGGGCTTAATTTTATACATTTCCGTGTAAGACCGAGTTAGAGGCGTCTGATGCAGTTATCACTGGTATTATTCTTATTTGTGACCAGATGGCTACTATTTTGTTTGATCCGGGTTCTACTTATTATTATATGTCTGTGAGATATACCTTGGGTTTTGATGCACAATGTGATATATTGAATGCCCTTGTTTATATTTCTACCCCTGATTGAGAGTCAGTCATAGTCACTTATGTGTATCGTGCTTGTTATGTTGTATTATGGGATACTAGACTTGGATTGACCTAGTGATTTTAGACATGACAGATTTTGATGTGATACTAGGCATGATTGGTTGTCCCACTACTTTATTGTACTTAATTATAACTCAAAAACTGTGGCTCTAGAGATCCCGAGGAGGGAAAGGTTAGAGTGGGAAGGGGTGTACAAGCTTAAGCCAACTAAGGTCATATCCTTTCTCTAGGCTAGAAAAATAGTAGGGTAAGGTTGTTTGGCATATTTGGCCTGAGATTTGGATGTAGAATCTCTTACTATTAAGTCTATCCTAGTAGTATGTGAATTTCTAGAAGTTTTTTCGTCAGGCTTGCGTGGTATGACTCCTGATCGAGATATAGATTTCTGCATTGACTTAGAGTCAGGTACTTGTCTAATTTCTATCCCTCCCTACTGTATGGCTCAGGCAGAATTTAGAGAGCTTAAGGCTCAGATTCAAGAGCTTCTTGACAAGGGGTTCATTTATCCTAGTGCTTTCCTTAGGATGCTCCGGTATTTTTTGTCAAGAAAAAGGATGGTAGTATGATAATGTGTATTGACTATCGACAACTGAATAAGATCACCATCAGAAATAAATATCATTTTCCTCATATTGATGATCTTTTTGACCAGTTGCAAGGTGGTTTAGTCTTCTCAAAGATTGATCTCAATTCTGGGTATCATCAACTAAAAATTAGGTCTGGAGATGTGCCCAAAATATCTTTTAGGACTAGGGATGGTCACTATAAATTTTTAGTAATATCATTTGGGTTGACCAATGCACCTGCAGCCTTCATGAGTTTGATGAATCGGGTTTTCAAACCACTACTGGATTCGTTTGTGGTAGTGTTTATAGATGATATATTGGTGTATTCAAAGAGTAAATAAGAACATGTAGATTATCTTCGAATTGTGTTGGGTGTTTTGGAAAGACAAAGGTTGTATGAAAAATTGTCTAAGTGTGAATTTTGGCTGCCTTCAGCTACCTTTTTAGGCCATGTTGTTTTAAAAGAAAAGGTAATGGTGGACTCACAAAAGATTGAGGCAATTAAGAATTGGACTAGGCCCAGTTCCATTACCAAGGTAAGAAGTTTTGTGGGGCTGGCCAATTACTATCGTCGGTTCGTTAAAAACTTTGCTTCTATTTCTACTCACTTGACTAGGTTGACTAAAAATGAAGTATCATTTGAGTGGACTGACTAGTGTGAAGAGAGCTTCCAAAAGCTTAAAACTCTTATGATAACATCACCAATTCTGACCCTGCAAGTAGAAGGTAAAGACTTCATTGTTTATTGTGATACTTCACATTCTGGTTTGGGTGTTGTATTGATGCAGGATAAGAATGTTGTAGCATATGTGTTATGACAATTGAAGGTACATTAGAGGAACTACCCGATTCATGACTTAGAGTTGGCAGTGATAGTGTTTGCACTAAAAATCTAGAGATATTATTTATACGGTGTCAAATATGAGGTATTTGCTCATCACCGCAGCTTACAACACGTATTCAACCAGAAAGACTTGAATTTGATACAACGAAGGTGGATGGAGTTGCTTAAATACTATGATGTCACTATCCAATACCATTCAGGTAAGGCTAATGTGGTAACTGACGCGTTGAGATGGAAACCGATAAGCATGGGCAGTTTGGCTTGTTTGGGGGGCTCTTAAGCGGCCCCTGGCTTCAGATATTTAGGCCTTGGAGGCCAAGTTCATAAGGCTGGACATCTCGGAGAAAGGTGGGATAATGGTCAGAGTTAATCTAAGGCCCACTTTTATAGAAGAGATTAAGACCAAGCAGTTTGAGGATGTGAACATAAATGAAATCAGAGGAAAAATGTTGATGGGTAAGGCTCAAGACTCAACACTTTATGTAGGTGGGGTGATTCACTTCAGGGGAAGGATTTGTGTTCCCCGGGAAATGGACTAATTCAGAAGATCCTATCTGAATCTCATGGTTCACGATACTCTACTCATCCGAGAGTTACTAAGATGTATCAAGACTTGAAGCGATTATATTGGTGGCCTGGTATGAAGAAAGGCATCGATGAATATGTAACCAAATGTCAGAACTGCCATTAGGTGAAGTATAAGAACCAAAGATCTGCAGGTTTGTTTTAAAGGATACCCATTCCTAAATAGAAGTGGGAGAGAATAGCCATGGATTTTGAGGTGGGACTTTCCAAGACTTTGTGAAAGCATGATTCCATTTGGGTAGTGGTTGACAAGTTAACAAAGTCAGCACACTTTATTTAGGTTAGAGTGGACTACAATGCACAACAGCTAGCCAGGATTTATATGAAGGAGATAGTAAGGCTACACGGGGTGCCCCTTTCTATCATTTTGGTCCGTGGTACACAGTTCAGTTCCAAATTTTGGGGTAATTTGCATGAAGAGTTGGGTACTCAACTCACTTTCAGCATAGCTTTCCATCCACAGAAAGACGGACAGTCAGAAAGGACTATCAATGTTGACACCCAATTTTGACCCTCCAAAACGTAAATTAGCTATCGAGTTTCTTTGAATTTTAAACATTTTGAAATAATTAGCTTTATAAAAATAAAGATATTTTCATGTTATTCTTAACTATTTTAATTTATTTTTTTTATAAATTTTAGTATAATATACATATTTTTATATATAACTATATCTTTAATTACTATTTAAGTGGTTATTCGAAAATCATCTCAGAAAGATTTTATTTTTAACTAAATACAATAATAGTTAGGTTAGTTTAATTATAGTTTGTATTTTTGAATTTTTGAGTTGAAAAAAAGTAAAAAAAGTTTGGGTATTTGGAGACTATATAAAGGCTCATATTCTTATTAAGAAGAGAGAAAAGTGAGATATTTTTTAGCCATTCCAAAGTTAGAAATTTTCTTAACTTGGCTAGGATTTTGGACTCTTGTCCCAGCCTAAAAGTTATGAAAATTTTTAGCTTTCAATCTATCTTTTTCCTCGAGGAAAATAGGAGATTGAATTTGAAATTTAGGCTAAAAACAACGTTCTTATAACATCGAACCCATGAAGGTTCGAGTGTAAATTTTCAATTTTTCTTTTTGTGGATTGTAGCTCCATCAAGTTCTTGGGTGGTGGTGAAGTTATCTTCCGCTCGTTGTTTTCCGTCTCGCTGCTTGAAAAGAGGAAAAATCTTTTTCAGCTTTATTTTATTTAATTATTTCATGTTTTATATTTAGTTGATTCGTAGTCTTGTTTTTTTAGTTAGCACTTATTAAGAATAATTATACTAATGATAGAAATTTTTTATAGTTAGCATGTGTTAGGATTAATTAGCTATCATGTGTTATGGTTTTGTTCATTATTTTTTCAAGTAGTTTTCTTTGACAATATAGATTTTCATGTTTTCAATTTCTTCTTTTAACATGATTTAGATAACAAAAATATGCTTAATGTTGTTATTTAATTAGAACGTTCATTGCCTAATTGATTTAAAATCTTTTTTTAAAATTTGCGCTAGTATAGCGTATATATTAAATTCGTGTTCTTTAGTTACTTGAATACATTTCTTATTTCCTTTCCTTTGTCTACATATATGCATGTTGTTAGTCACTTCTAGGATATCCATCAATTTGATATTTAAAATATCATGATATATTCCTTGGTTTAACATAAAATAAGTAAATGCTTATGTAATTTTGTTTTGGTGAATGTGATATCATTCGAGTCCATCTTTGGACTCCATGCTTGCATATCATTGAGTTTTGAGCCTCCCATCATCTTGCTCGAATTGCTGGAAAGTTGATACATGGAAAGGAAGCTAATGTACATGGTTTGACTATTGATATTGGTTGTATACATAGAATAGAGGTGGAAAACAGTGTCGTATACACTGATATACAGTATTTATACATTCCGATATGTAAGAAAATAATATTGTATACATTGATATACAATATATATACAATCTGATATACAACAATATATAGAACATACATGGAACAAATAGGTGGTATACTGTGTATACAGCTTAATATACATAAATAATGTTATATACACTGTATACAGGGTATATATAGTCCGATATATATTATATATACAGTCGCGATATACAGTGGAATTGTGCTTAAGGCCCAAAACACAGATAGCCCAACAGCTTAGTCCAAGCATATAGAAACTAAGTGTCGGGCCATATTTTCATGTGTTATGTATTGTTTATTTATATTGATTCGGGTTGTAATAATTTATTTACTTATGTTATTTATGTTTGCTTAGATATTAATTTTAATTTATTTTAACTTAATTAGATTCACTTAAAGATAAATCAATTCATGTTAATTTACTCTTTAAATGATTTTCTACCGTTACTTAGTCATTTGATAAACTTTTACTTTTTTTATATACATGTATATTATTTTCAATGTTTAAGTTTCATCATTTTTCTAAAAAATAATTTTAAATTCTTCATTTCCTTTTAAATTAATAATTTCAAAAGTTAGTCAAATAAATTTTTAAATCGTCGGATAACCGTGCGTTAGCGGCCACTTTGAATGTTTAACAGCTTCTCAAAGTGAAAATAAGAACCTCGTACATTTTTTTCTCAACTTTTAAGACTTAAACTTGTTAGGGTCTTTTAAATTAAGTTTTCTTAATTTTTTAAATAAATTAAGTGGCGATTCTTCTTTTCTAAAATTAATTTTTTCTCTATAAAGTTGAAATTAATTTTAAACCATCTTTTTTTGACATAACAATCCAAATGCTGGAAGATATGTTGAGGGCATGTGTGATAGACTTTGGGGGACATAGGGACAAGTTTTTTCCCTTGTGTGAGTTCTTCTACAACAATAGCTACCACTCCAGCATTGATATGGCACCATTCGAAGCCCTGTATGGGATGGGATGCAGGTATTCCATATGGTGGTTTGAAGTTGGGGAAGTGGAGCCATTAGGGGTTTACTTAGTGAGGGACGACCGGGATAAGGTAAAGAGCATCCAAGCTAAGCTTCTAGCGGCTTAAATTCGTCAGAAGGAGTATGCTGACCGAAAAGTGAGGGATATGACATTCGATGCTCGTGAGCAAGTGCTTCTAAAAATGTCACCTATTAAAGGGGTGATGAGATTTGGCAAGAAGGGCAAACTTAGTTCTCGCTATATTGGCCTTTTTGAAATTCTTGACTGTGTAAGGCCAGTGGCGTACAAATTGGCCTTACCACCTAGTTCTTTAGGGGTACACCCAGTGTTTCATGTGTCTATGCTGAAAAAGTACCATGGAGATAGGGACTACATCATTAAATGGGACTCAGTGTTATTAGACAAGGAGTTTCAGTATAAGGAAGAGCTTGTTGCAATTCTTGATCGTGATGTCTGGAAGTTGAGGACTAAAAAGATCAGTATGGTTAAAGTGTAATGTAAACATAGTTCGGTAGAGGAAGTTACTTGGGAGACTAAGAGAGATATGCGAAATAAGTATCTTCAACTGTTCGGCAAGACAGGTACTACTCTATCTTTACTTTATCCTATTTTCCCTAGTTAGTCACTCGGGGACAAGTGATGGATAAATTGGTAACTATTGCAACAACCTGTTCCATTGTTAGGAATAGGCCAATAGGGAAAGATTTCGAGCTAGAAAACTTCAGGTAGTAACTTTGAAAAAACTTAGCCTAGGCCAGACTTAGATGAATTCAGAGTCAGGCGAAGTCTAGGGTGATCATGTGAATGATGGGAGGTCAAAACTCTAATTTGATTGGATAGGCTGATAGCCAAGATAATACAGAGCATTTACGGCTTCGCCGAATCGTATTCAGGTGAGAAACTCTCGGAAATAAAGTTGGCGTGAAGGGTATATTTTAATACTTCTTGGGAAGAGGGTATATTGTAAAAGGGGAGACTTGGAGACTCTTTACGAGCTCTCAGTCTCCACCTATCCCACCAGAATGGGATTTTTGCCGCTAGAGCGGGGCTGTCATAGGACTTAAGTCATGAAAAACCTCAGAACGCTTGTTTTCTGCAAAAACAGTTCCTAAGTCTTCAAGAGCCGACCTAAGGCAATTTTCATTGATTTTCCATGGATTTCCACGCATAAGTTAAGCATTTTCATCTCTAAATTCATAATTTAATTCCTAGAATATATAAAGTATGGTTATAATCATTGGAGGAGGGTTTGAAATGAAAACCTATGGTGGAAAATAGCCCTAAGGTGGGGTTAGGATCATGGGTTGGACTAAGGTGTGAAATTGTGTTATAATTTCTGATAGTTAGGCCATTGTGCTGATCCTTTATATGTATTTACTGTTTTCTAGACCAAAAATGAGAAGAACGAACCCAGAAAGGGAAGGCTCTTGCATTGTAAGGTTGTTGAAGCCTGAATTTGAGGTAGGTGATGGTCTATTTTCCCGTATGTATTTCATATACTTGTTAAATTGCTTCATGACATGCATGTATGTATATGAATAAGCAAAAATGTTAGATTATGTGTGAAATGATCACTTGCTGGCCTATTTTTGTGATGAACCTGTTCTTGGTGATATAAAAACTGTAAGTACTGAATATATTTGTGATTGTGGTATGCTTGAATCGGGTGTCATATTCTGACACATAATTAGATTGGGTGTCACATTCTGATACATAATTGGATTGGTGTCACGTTCCGACACATAATTGGATTGGGTGTCACGTTCCGACATATAATTGGATCAGATGTCACATTCTGACATATATTGAGATCGGGTATCACGTTCTGATAAGAAGTTAATTTTTTGTAGGTCCCTTGAGAGGACCCTTGCGTGAAGTTATAACATGTGGAAGACATTGAGTTATGATATTACTGAATATGGTTGAACTTGAGATTAGTTGAATTATTTTGTATATGTATGTGCCTATTGTCACGACCCAACCTCGTAGGCCATGACTAGTATCCAAACTGGATACTCGTATACACATATGTTATCTATAATCGATCAGCAACTAAACATGATATGAGACTTATATGGGCAGAACATCATCTCAAAACTGTCACATGCATACACACACACACCAAAACCACTTATCTCCTAAGGAGTCACAATCGTCAAAAGATAACATAGTACGTAATCCGACAAGTCTATCATAAGGTGTGGGAACGTCCCAACTATATATATATATGAGCAAGCCAACAAGGCTGCCACTACGAATGGGAACGTCCCAAACATAAGTCATACTAATACAACTGGATAACAGCTATATACAACTCATACATATCTATAGACCTCTAAGAGTATCAACAGTAGCATATGACAGGACAGGGCCCTGCCGTACCCCTGGATAACCAAATATATACATCAAAAGGATGAGTACCAAAATCTAGGCTCCGGGACAATAGAGCACTCCAAAACAGCTGAATAGAAATTCTAAGCTGGCGGATCCCCAAAATGAGTATTTGTACCTGCGGGCATGAAATGTACCCCCCCCCCCCGAAGAGAGGGGGTCAGTACGAAATATGTAATAGGTATATAAAACATAAAATACCATAAAGAAGATCACATCTGAAATAGAGATTCAGAAGACAAGTATAATAATCAAAAAATCACTGTACCTATATTTTATAAATGAAGTCATACATATCATTATCATATGCCGTACCCGGCCAATTATGGGACTCGGTGAATAAATTTATGTACACATATACCGTACCCAGCCCATCATGGGACTCAGTACCATAATCATATCATCATAACATCATATTATCATATCACGTACCCGACCCTCTAGTAAGAAACTCGGTGAATAATATAGTGGAATCCATACATGATAACATACCTGACCTATCGTAGGAATCGGTGGATAATACAATAACAATATGCACGAATAGGGTATCATTAGCAACCATGTACAATTGTATCATCATCTAAGACTCAATAGAATAATCAAAATGAAACATCATTTGAAAATCAAGACAGTAGTCATTTTAAGCACCCTTCGATTGTCATTATGAATTATACCAAACATGGAGTATACCAAAATATAAATTATATCAAACTAGGATGGCTGGAATCATACACATGTATCAAGACATAATGATATAATTTTTGGAAATCAAGAATATAGCCATCCTAGTGTATCTAAGAATAAGAGCTTCTTTGAAATTTATTAATTCGTTGTTCATTTATTTCATATGGATCATGCCAAAAGAAAGAAAGGTTAGCTTAACATACCTTTAGCGTTTATTCGTATACAATACGTATATGCTGCCCAATAGCGTCTCAACCAATATTAGGACGTTAAGCACTACAATTAAGCTATGGAAAGGCATAAAATATACTTTATCATTAGTAGGTTATTTCTAAAAAATTGGACAGCACCTCCCCTACATCGCTCACTTTCCTCACGCCCAAACCAGCCATACATTCACCAAGCGGCATCAACAATCACACGTTCAAATACTCCGAACAGCTCACATACCCTTTTGACTTCCATTAATAATCAACATGACGACTACGATGCTATCGAATTACTCCTAATAGGTCACAACCACCACACCCTATTGAAAGGATTTATAACATCCCAATAATTATAACCATACAATGCAAAATTATAACTACGCTTAATCCTTCAATTCAACACAAACAACCACACGTTACAACCAGCCCTTAGAACAATTAAAACTCCAACTTGACACATCAAATTCTTTCATTTTCATTATATAATTAGCCACAATAATAACCACAATATTAATCAAAATTAATACACCATTTTTAGATTAGAACAACCCCAACCAACATATAACACAACGTATAGTCTTAATTACCATTAATCTTCCAAGATCAACAAGAACAACAACAACATATCAAAATAGCCCCTAACCACAACATAAAGAGATGCCCGATAATCTTATGAACACCTTCGAATACACTAAGCAAACCACCTATGTTTCTCATATGTTATATCATACAATATTTTCATCCAAATTCGTGATTTATACCAGCCCACACATGACCACAACATCATTCATTCATATGCAAGAAAACCATGTTAATATCACCACAAGTTCTGCAATAACCCACAAAATAATTTCAACCTCAACTTTAACTATTTAATTCCTTCACTCTCATCACATAATTCATGATAATAACAACCCAAAATACTACTTAAAATTAATTCATCAATTCCGACTAGAACATCCCCTTAACATGGCTCAACAACACTTCAACATCAACATACATAATTCCATGTATTCAATTCATATCTACCAATTTATAACAAGTCCAAATACCTACTAAAACGTGTAGAATATGATCAAATATTACCTTAATAACTTGAGTCCTTAATTTGCTGAATTTGGCAATTTCAATTAATAACCACCCTTGCTGTCCTCAAGGACCAATTGACATTACCATAGGCCTTTTTTTTATTTAAAACATCATGTAAAATTAATTTGAATCAAGCTTGGTGAACTTGATTTGACTCATCCATAGCCTGAGCATTTCTTTCTATATCTCTATAGTTTAATGTTGTGGAGAAGATGAAATGAGGTTATTAGTCATCCATTTGTCCTTTCTATGCAACACATAAGGGTGACACATGTCCATCCCTTGACATGTGTCCCATTAACATCTAAGACCAATCAGATTTTACCACTTAGTAGTGGGGCCCACTTAGCAACTTAATTAGCTTAATTAATTATAATTAACCACTAATCTCCACTTAAAAATCTAATCATGGTTAATTAATTCCTAGTCTCTATTAATATTTCTATACCAAATAAAATTTATAAGCAATTCGTACACTTAATTAAAATCAGAAATTAAAAGTCTCTATCTCATATCTCAAAATGATCTTGTCCTTAAACTTATCTCGATTTGCGTAAAATATTCCAATATTAAAAAATACGAGGTATAACACCTATTATGTTGAATTTACTTATCTATGATCCACTTACTGGCTAACCGCATGATCCTACCAATATACCGTTATATTTGTATACTAATACTACTCTTGCTCTGCCTTTTTGGTAAGTACATGACATATTCAGTCGGCTGGAGAGAGACCTCGTGTCATGACCCAGTCCTAGGGCCTAGACGTGACACGATGAATGAGACACCCGAAGGTGCCTCACTCAAGCCTCTTAGCATTCGTTAAGCATTTCATTAGTAATGACATACGATAACAAGCGGAAAGTAAATAAATAAAAAGGGAACCGGGACTAAGAAAAATATCATGGAACAATAGTCCTTAGCAACTTCAAAATATTTTCTATTTATGTCTCAACATACCTTTACCAATAGACTTGGCGGGGGCTAAGACATATCCCTAGCTCACCGTCAAAATAGGTGTCAAGAAATATCTTCATAAAAGTTTTAATGTTTTACAAAATATGAGCTTAGAATATAAAGGAGGTTATTCCCAAAACATGGAAACTCACCACAAGTAACCTTCAACTAACCTGAGCTAGCCGCTGAAGGAGGTCGAGGAGAGACGTCGATCCCTACATAGTAATATAATGTAGGCAAAAGTATGCGTTAATAATTTGAATGTACTAAGTATGTGAGTATGCTAAGAAATGAAGAACATAAGAGGAACATCAATAAGCAATGTGCATAATGAATGCATACATTAAACATCATCATAAGAAACCTTAAAACATTCATTTTGTGGGAAAGTGACCTTATTCGACATTTAAGACCATGCGAGCTATTACATGAAATCCAACATAACCCCCTACGTTAGCACGGAGAGACTACTTGTCGGGTAGAACTCCATCAACTTTAGCGTTCTTTAACTTTAACGCTATTGGCTTATTGTGGATCCACTAGCCTAAATAGCCTACAAGGGCTCTTATGTTAGTGCATAGGTAATGCAACATGAGACTTTACTTAAGGACCCCTTAGGTTGAGTCCCCATCTACATGCTACATTCGGTGCTAGATCAATCCCACGGAATAACAATTAAATATCATAATAACATAGGCATTGTATAACTTTAGACATCAAATCATCATCGGTAGAATAGCTCATTAAAACATTTTATTTGATTCAAATATGTGAGAATTATCCTTTCATATTGAATCCATCCTTTGTCTAAAAGCCCTTTCATTATCATTCAATCATTTCACAAGACTTCCTTAAACATAGGCATTTTCTTCATAAACTTTCATTTGGAGTCAAAACTTTCAATTCAACTTCATTCAACATAAGGAGACTAGGTGGGTTCAATTCATATAAAACTTCAAATACATTTAGAAAAATACTTGTATGCATGAGAGTAATATAAATGTATAAAGTCAAACATCTTAAAAACAACCCACCATATACACTTTAAAACTACCTTTCAAGCCTTCATATAAGATCACGAACAAAAAATTTCATTTCATGAATGAGAGTCAATGCATTAATTTAAACATAATAAGTTTCAAATATACCATAATATATGCAATTTGACTCATCATGTAAAAGCACATAAGGATTCACCATTTAGGATTTGAAATATCAAGTTGAGAAAATATTTGGACTCCATGGGTGGAAGAACCCATGGATGAAAACCCACATACCTTAGAGTAGATTTTGAAGAAATCTTGATGTTAGGTCCTAATTTGAGAGTTTGGATCCTTGAGTTTTGAGAGCAAATCTTGTTGGAGATGATTTGAGAGAGGGGAGGATGAAGATTAGGGTTCTTTGGAGGTGAAAGTCTGCTAAATTTGACCCCAAAATATTCCAAGTTCGTATATATATATATATATATATATATATATATATATATATATATATATATATATATATATAGGGAATTATCCAAGTTGTCCTTACCAAAATCTAGAAAAATTGGGCAAGTCTGCGACAGGTCCGCGATGCGGACATGTCACGCACCCTTCTGGTCGACAAAAAAAACAGAATCTGGAAAAATTGGGCAAGTCTGCGATAGGTCCGCGATGCGGACATGTTGCGCACCCTTCTGGTCGATAAAGCATAACTTTTTACTCCGAACTCTAAAAAATATAATCTTGATAGCGTTGGAAAAAGACTCAAAGACCTTTAATTGTATAGGTTATGGTCCACCCAATTTATTATATTATAGGAGATATGGTTATTTGAAGTTGACCCTTCTACTGTCTCATACAAAAACTTAGTCGATAGAAATTCTTTGGGCTTGACTTAGTTTTAGAGATCCCTTATGACCCTAAACCACATCTAATACTCTTCAAATACTTAAAAATTAATCTTAACTCATATATACAATTAAAATTCGATGAGTTAGACCCTATACGCCTAAAAAGAATGGTTTAAATCTTGGCATAGAAATTTTCAAGATGTTACACCTCGTCTAGAAGAGTGATTGTGTTTTTGAGTTCAACAGTGAGTTGTTCCTTCAGGCTGTCGTGGACTCTATCATTATTTCTAGTCCTTTTCTTTTCCAGGACATAGATGTTCAAACAATGGTTATTATTTACTGGTTTCTATTTAGAGTTGTACTTCTGTTCTAGACTTGTTAGTTTTTAGAGTTTTGATATGATGATTTTCAGTTCCTAGGGTGTGTTCACTTCCGCACATTTTGAGCTTATAACTAGTTGGTTTCTGATTTTTATGGGGATTCAACATTTAACTTTGGCCTAAACCTTCTTTTGTAATTTTTAAATTTTTTATACTTGCGATTATATTTGTCGGGTTGTTTAGAATGGTTCTCCCACCGGAGAGTTAGAGTGGGTGCCAGTCACGTCGGGTCGGGGTCATGACACATATATATCTTCAGCTTTCCTTATCTTCAACACTTTCCCTCAAGCTAGAGAGTGGAGGAACGGTTACTCCTAGCTTGCCTTGAAACCCATCAAAGACTTGTTTTTTCAATGCTTCGATATGAATAGCTGCCTAGTTGATCTTTGGACCAAAAAATCCAGCAAAGACATGGTTTATCAACACTTCGATATGAATTGTAGCCTAGTTGTTGTTAATCTTTCGGAAGCACATACCAACCCAATTCAGTGTTCACTCCAGAAGTTGTATACCAACTATTATTGCCTTTACCCATGTAATACGTTTGTGGCAGTTGTTCCTGTTGAGGAAGATAATCTTCAGAAGTATTCAATAATACCATTGAATTAGCTTCTCTCCAGTTTTCTAATAGTTTCTTCTTTGTGCTATTATCTCTTCCTCCGGAGTTGAAGTTGTTGTTTCTTCTTCCCCTGCCTCTTTGGGCAAAGAATGTCATATAGGATTCTGCTGTGACACCTCTTCTTCATCTTAGCTTATATCAAAACCCATGAGATTATTAACAAATTAATTAAGAGTGGGATATGGTATCTTACCTAGCATGACAATCCTGAAGGTCTTGTATTTGAGACCTAAACCTCTAACAAAATTGATTACTTTGCTATTTTTATCCAATGATTTGTGTATGGCTGCAAGGCCATCACATATGCCTTTGAATTTCTTAATATATTCATCAATCTTTTTGGTTCCTACCCTAACACTTTGATGGTGGTGTTTGAACTGAAACTCTTTATCTTTTATTGCTTGAAGATAAATTTCTTCCAAGAATTCCTACATCTCCTTTGCATTTGAGAAGCCCACAATCAGGTGCATGCTTTGTTTTGTCAAGTTGCCTGAGATCCTACTCCTTAGCAACACATCTTTCTCCTCCCAAGCCACAACTTTCTCAACCCAAGCCACAACTTTCTCAACAGCTTTTCCAGTAGAACAACTAGTTTTAGTTGGTTCATCCTCTGTAATGAGACATGTTAGTCTCATCACCTGAATCAACTGCATCCAACTCTTTTGTATCTAACATTCTCAAAGTAGCTATCATAGAAAACGTAACTTTATTCTGAATTGGAATCAACTCCAACAACAACATACTTTATGTGATTTTGTTAAATTAGGTCTTAGGGCTAACTCAAACCCCAAAAGCTAGCTCAAAGGGAGGAGGATTTCCCAAGCCTTATAAGGAGTTCACACATCTCATTAACCATCAATATGAGATTTTTTGTCATTTTTCAACACCCACCTCACGCCCAGTGCTTAGCATCTGGTGCGTGGGCAATTTTAATTTTGGGGACCCAACATTGTGTGAAACGAATCCTGCTCTGATACCATGTTAAATTAGGTTTTAGGCCTAACTCACATCCCAAAAGCTAGATCCAATGGAGGAGGATTTCCCAAGATCGAGACTCCTCTAAACTTGTTGAATTTTGTTAGGTGCACACCTAAACTTGATAATTTGATAGTATCAACCTTTCTAGATGTTGATGTGGCAAAAAGAGTCAATGCACTCTTATTTAGGAGCATGGAAGGGAAGAAAAAATGAAAAATTTAGCGTTCAAATAAGTATTTTCAACTATTAATTACCACATAATCAATATAATAATTTGTTTATTACAATTGTATTTCTCTATATTTTTTCATAATATACTTTACATATTTTATTTTGTGACAACGTGTATGTCACACATCCATGGATAGTTATCATTCAGGAGGAGTTGTGGCTATCGAATTATCCAGTTGAGGCGGATAATTAAGTCAATGCAAAAATTAAATGCATACTCAATAAAACTCGATAAATATAAGAGAGTCTAGATCTATTCTGCCTTTTCAAAACTAATTTGACTTGTTGTTATTCTTTCCTTTTTTTTAAAAAAAAAAGGATTTATCTAGTGTCATTGGAGACAAAAAAGAGGCAAAATGTGAATACTATGACTTCATCAAATAGGTATATTATAATATGAATCCAAGATCATGTGATATGGAATTCAAGATCATGGTTCCACCATATGAAAGATGATGGCCTTTTTAAAAAAATTCTTCTAGTAGCATGGGCGCTAGCTATCTAACTTTGACAATTTTTATTTTTATTGTCACTATCTAGCCAATTAGTTGACACTGGTTTTGGAATCATCTAACCAAATAAATTTCAAATTAGTAAAGCATGTAATAATTTCTTTGGTTGCAAGTGTTTCTCCACTAACTAAAAACAAAATAATACTCTCTCCGTCCTATTTTAGTTATTATATTACGTTTTTCGAAAATTAATTTGATTAATTTTTAAAATTAAATTATATTATTTAAACTCAATATTATAACATAAAAAATTAGATATTTAAAAACTATACGAAAAGTATTATAAGTTACAAATTTTTTTCATAGCTATATGATAAGAAAATATATCTTAAAATATTAGTCAAAGTTTGTATAATTTGACTCTCAAAAAAGAAATTATGACAGCTAAAATAAGACAGAAAGAGTAGTCGTATAAGAATTTACGTAACTGGTGGTGACTTTAATTTGTATCCTTTTCAAGTGAATGTTCTACATAAAACCTAAATAAAGGTGTCTCTTCCTTAATAACGACACCTAAATAAACGTGTCTCCATTAATCTGTGAAGTATTTTACTTTAGCTATATAGTTAGTAGTTAAATAATAAAATTTATCGTTAATTTTATTTAATAATAAATTAACAAAATTCATCGTTAATTCTAATTGATAAAATTCTAACTCTATATAGCCTACAACTCTATAAGATTACAAAATCACATATTCAAAACTTAAGTCAAATATCGGGGGTCCCTTATTAAGATGTGTACAAAAACTAAAAACACCAATAGTTCACATGCTGGATAGTGTAATATTTCCACTTGTCCCAATTTATTAAGGTATTTGAATTTCGAGAATCAAATAAAATTTTTATTTATAATTTTTTTATATGTTTTTAAATATTTTAAATTGTTAATTATTATAACTTATAATAATTTTTTTTATATAATTTGTAAATATATAAATTTTATTTTAAAAAATTAAAAAAAAATCTCTATTTTAATGCACAATTAAAATTAAGAAGTATAAATCTAGAAAAAAAAATATCACATAAATCGTGATAGATAAAATACATATTATATTAATTATTTCAATAATTCTACACCATGTATTCTTCTTTATTTTGACTAATAATCTAATACTACAAAATTTAATTGTTTTGGCTATATATTATATTATATACTCTATTATATATGGAATCAAGATTGCAATATTAGCTAGCTAGTCGGCAAGTGAAAAATATAGTTCAAGTGTGAAGAGAACAAAAACAATGCTTTGTTTTTCATAGCTAATGATTCATGATTGAACACAATGGTCATAATTCGTAAAAAGTAAAGAATATAATCATTAATCCCACCCAAAAAAAAAAAAGTAAACAATTTTCTCCACGTTACATTCATCCTTTAATTTAGATTATAATATTTTTATTTTCATTTTCTTGAAATACATTGTGCATATAATTATAAACTTTAAACAAATAGAAAGGTTAATTGGCGTTCATATACTCTTCCCTTTTAAGTAACAACTCTTAATTATGTTGTACTTATAACATAATATGTGGCTGTCCAATGTTAAGCCATTACTTTTCCACTTTTTCTTTCCATTTTTTCCTTCTTCTTTCTCTCTTTCTCTCTCTCTTTCTCTTACTGTTTCTTACTATTTCTTCTTCTTATTAATTTGTCAAATTAGTTTATTTTATAAAACGTTATCAGCACGAATCTCCATCACTTTGAGCTATTTTAAAAAGGTAACAAAAGGGTAAGAATTTTATTTTTTTAAAATATCGAATATCTCTAAACTTGAATTTTTTGCTTTTGATATATCTGAAAATGGCTACTCATCATGGGCACTGGATGCCGAAATACACCTAGAATCTATGGGTCTGGCAGACATCATCAAAGATGACAATAAGACATCTAGTTAAGACCGTATCAAAGTCATGATATTTCTCCGTCACCATCTTGACGAGGGGTTAAAATTACAGTATCTCACATTAAAAGACCCCCTTAAACTGCGGAAGAATCTAAAAGAAATATATGACCACCTGAAGTTGGTCATCCTTCCACAGACACGTCATGATTGGCTCAATCTGATATTAATAGATTTAAAAATATAACTAAATATAATTCTATCTTGTTTAGAATTATAGCATAGTTAAATTTATGCGAAGAAGAAATCACTGAGCAAGACAAACTTGAAAAAAATATACTCCACATTTTCACTTGCGAATATGCTCCTGCAGCAGCAATATCACGAAAAGGAGTTTAAAAATATTCTAAATTACTTTCTCACCTTCTTATTGCTGAACGCCATAACGAACTGTTAATGAAAAATCATGATAGTCATCTCGTTGGTTATTTGCCACTACCTGAAGTGAATCAGCCAAACTATAATCAACGAGAAAGAGGTTATGGCTCCAGTCGTGGTCGAAGAAAAAATTATAATCATGATGATTAGATGACACCGAGAAATGATTAGCAAAATAAAAAGAAGAATGAAAAGCAAGAAGCTATACCAAAAAAAATCAGAAAGTATATGTCATAGATGTGGAGGTTTGGGGCACTGGTCACGGACCTGCCGATCATCAAAATGTCTAGTTCAGCTATATCAGGCATCCTTGAAGAGGATAGAAAATAATTCAGAGACAAACTTTATCTATGAAGATAATATTGAGTTTATGCATCTGGATGTAGTCGATTTTTTTAATTTTCCAGAAGAAAATATGAATATTGATAAGCCTAATAATATTTAAATAATTTTCTTTTCATTTATCTGTACTAAATAATATGTTTATGTTTTTATAATTTATGTAAATAAATAAAATTTATATAATAAGACATGTTTTAATTATAATATTTACTTTATTTCTTTTTGAAGAAAAAATATGGATATGCCTCAAATTTTATTTGAATCAATAATCAATCACGAGAATATTTGTGTAATTGATAGTAGAATGACTCATGTCATTTTTAAAGATGAGAAATATTTTTCAAACTTGCTTAGAAGAAAAACAAATGTTACTACAATTTCTAGTAATTCAAAAATTATTGAAGGCTCCGAAAGAGCTACTATATTTCTGCCTAAGGGAAAAAAGATTATTATAGAAGATGCACTATTCTCTTCTAAATCCCCAAGACACTTGTTAAGTTTTAATGATATCCGCAGAAATGGATATCATGTTGAGACACTAAATGAAATTAATATTAAATACTTTGGTATAACCAAGAGTGTCTCAGGCCAAAAATATATTTTGAAAAAACTACCAACTTTGTTGTTTGTCCTATATTATGCAAAAATTAGTGCAATTGAAGCACATTTGATCGTAAATCAGAAGTTTACTGATCTAAATACATTTGTGCTATGGCATGACTGAATAGGCCATCCTCGATCAATAATGATGAGATGAATTTTTGAAAATTCAACTGAACATCTGTTAAAGAACCTGAAGATTCTTACGAATGATGAATTTTCATGTGCTGCTTGTTATCAAGGCAAATTAATTGCCAGATCATCAACCCTGAAGTCTGGCATCGAATCCCCTTCCTTTTTAGAGCATATACATGAGGATATATGTGGACCTATTCATCCACCTAGTATATTGTTTAGATATTTTATGATCCTAATAGATGCATTATTTAGATGGTCTCATGTGTGCCTCTTATCATTTCACAACTTGGCGTTTGCAAAGTTTTTAGCACAAATAATAAGATTAAGTGCGCAATTCCCAGATTATCCAATTCAGACTATTTGCCTTGATAATGCTGGAGAATTTACATCTCAAGCTATTGATGATTAGTGTTTATCAATTGGGATAAAAATTGAACATCCTGTTGCTCATGTTCATACTCAAAATGGCCTTGTAGAGTCATTTATTAAGCACCTACAATTAATAGCAAGACCACTACTTATGAAAATAAAATTGTCGATCACTGTTTGGGGTACCGATAAATCATAATAAATACTCTCCGTCATAATTAGTATTTGATCATGAGTCAAATATAGATCATCTAAGAATTTTTGATTGTGCGGTATATGTGCCTGTAGAACCACCACAACGTATTAAGATGGGCCCTCAACGAAGGTTGGGCATATATGTTGGGTTTGACTCACCCTCCATAATTTGCTACCTTGACCCGTTGACTGGAGACTTATTTACTACTTGATTTGCAGATTGTCGGTTTGATGAAACAACTTTTCCGCAATTAGGGGAAGAGAAAAAGAAACTCGAAATAGAAATTGCGTGGAAAGTTTCATCACTAATGCAACGAGGCTTGATATAACATTTTCAGTTAATTTGCTGGCAAGGTATAGTTCATCCCCAACGCGAAGACATTAGAACGGTATCAAACATATTTTGCGATACCTGAAAGGTACCATTGATATGGATTTGTTTTATACTAACAAAGGTTGTGCAGACCTTATTGGTTATGCAGATGCAGTTTATTTATCAGACCCACATAAAGCTTGATCTTAAACAGGCTATCTATTTACACACGGAGAAACTGCAATATCATAGCGATCTACAAAACATTCTATTGTTGCAACTTCTTCAAATCATGCTGAAATAATAACAATTCATAAAGCAAGTAGAGAATGTGTGCGGTTGAGATCCGATGATACAGTTCATCAAAGAAAGATGCGGCCTGGAAATGATGTTAAAGTACCCATGATTATATTCGAAGACAATGCTGCGTGCATAGCTCAATTGAAAGGTGGCTTCATAAAAGGAGACAGAACGAAAAATATTTTACCAAAATTATTCTTCACATATGACCTCTAGAAGAATGGTGATATTGATGTACAACAAGTTCGTTCGAGTGATAATTTTGCAGATTTATTCATAAAGGCATTACCAACATCAACTTTTGATAAACTAAGGTATAAGATTGGAATGCAGCGTCTCCAAAATATCAAATGAAGTTTTCACCAAGGGGAGTAAAATACGCGTTGCACTCTTTTTTTCTTAACCAAGGTTTTGTCCCACTGGATTTTTTTTGTAGGATTTTTAATGAGGTAGCACTGAAGGCGTATTACCAGATGTGTGTACTCTTTTTTCTTCATTAGGCTTTTTTCCACTAGATTTTTCCTAATAAGGTTTTAACGAGGCACAATATTTATGGGTGTTCAGGATAACTATGTCTATTGTTCATTATAAAGCTTTTAATGAGGCACATTACATATGAACATCCAAGGAAAAGTGTTATAACGTAATATGTGGTTGTCCATGTCAAGCCACTACTTTTCCACTTTTTCTTCTCATTCTTTCCTTCTCCTTTTTCCTCCACCAAAAGTTGCACCCCCCCCCCCCCCGCCCCCCAAAAAAAAACTTGCTAAATTTCTTCTTTCGCAGTGGCTATGTTATGCAATTTAGAACACGGAAATAATTCTCTTCTTTCTCGCTTTCTCTTATTGGAACACAGAAATAATTCTCTTCTTTCTCGCTTTCTCTTATTGTTTATTACTATTTCTCTTTCTTATCAATTTGTTAAATTAATTTATTTTATAACAGTGTTACATTTTAGAACTTGTTTAAATTTCAAACTGCTCATAATTTTTCCCCATAAATTATAACTACCTGAGTTTAACTTATATATAGTATATATGTAATGTAAAGAACTTTCTATATTATCAGATTACCTCGAAGATTATACACTAATGACGTAACCTTTTGTTTAAAAAAATCAGACACATTACGTGTTATAAATATACCCTTTAACGTGGTTCAATTAATATTTTTGTTCTCAATTTTGAGTGTGCACAAATAGATATTTAGACTTGTATAAAATTGAATAAGTAGACACACACGTCCTACTTATGTGATTTCAATGAGTATGTTGTTGTTGTAGACATGCATGTCATACATGACATAATATGCGTAGGAAACAAAATTGCTATGTAAGATATCATATTAGGTAAATGTGTTATTTATTTAATTTTATATACAAATTTAAATGTCTACTTGTCCATACTTAAAATTAGAGGACATAAATATTATTGTTGAAGCCAATAATATTATACCTTTCGATTTCACATTCCTAACTTAAATATTCATTTCGAGACTCGACTAATTGAAATTCACGCTTTCAAAGTCAAAATCTCTTAGGATACCGTTAGAAATCTAACTATATTTGCATCCATAATAGATGATGAAACAAACTTTTATATATTAAAGAAATACCCCACCACCATTCCCACTATATATCAACCCCCCACCCCACGCTTTCTCCACCACCCCCACCCACTCATATAAGTGTGGAAACAGCCATCATGCCCATTAACATTAACAACACCCATCCCCACGAAGGAAAAAAAAAGTGAAGTACTATTTCTAATTTCTCAGTTCGTTTCATATTAGTTGATTATTATATTAAAAATAATTGTCTCATATTAATTGTTTACCTTATCAAATCAATAAAATATTAATCATTTTTTTATATATTACTTTTGCAATTAATTCTTTTTGAAAGTGTGAATAAATAAAATTATTTTTTACAAAATAAAAATTGATCAATTAATATAAGACGGGGAGTAAAAGAGAGTTCCCTTATTTGCAGGGAAAAAAAGTTAAATCTTTTAGACTTCTTCTTCTAATTTGTATTCTCTTTAATAACTCAGTAGCCAGACCACCATTTTTTGCTTCACTCAACAACCAACATATATCCTCCTCCTCTTCATTAATACATTACAAAAAAAATATATCCATTATTCCTTTTGGGAGCCTTTATAAATACACATCAAAACTAAAACTAACCAACCAAAACATAGAATTCATTAACTCCCTTATCTTCTTGATATATACTTAGAAGCCATCTCAAAAAAAAAAATGTTGAAGAAAAGAGGCATTGAGCTTTGGGCAATATTTTTGGTATTTATTGTTAGTTTTAATACAAATTCAGCACAGAATATTAGCAGAAACAATTTCCCAAAGGGCTTTGTTTTTGGTACTGCTTCTTCTGCTTATCAGGTTTGTCTTCTTCTTTAATTTCTTTTTTCTATACATGCATGTGAATGTGAATCACTCATTTTATATCTATCCACTATTTTAAAAAAATATATTCTTGTATATTATTCTCCTTTACCATAACAAAGAATTATCTTTTTTTTTCTTCCTTTTTATCTTCTTTTGTATATAAAAAAAAAATGTATTTTAATGTATATATAGGAAATAATAACCTCTCGTAATGAAAATTTTGTATCCGCTGCTTATTCTACTAAGTAGGTATTTATCCAAGGAATTTTCAAGAAACAAGAGTTTCTAATTAAGATTGTCTCACTATAAAAATAATAATTAGCAATTAGGGATGGACAGAGCAAAAAATTGTTGCTAATCACATTTGACGATAAATTAGCGATAGATTATCAAAAGAAATTTTGTTAGTTATAGATAATTTAGCAAGTTTCTATTTTTGTTTTTTTGGTTTGCAGTGTCTTCTCATGGCTTTAAGATTACTTTTTTTTTTAAAATTAAAAATACTACAACACAAACCCTTTGTACATAATTTACTTAGCTCTTGTTGGATGTTTTGATCCATATTCTTTACTTCAAGTTTGGTATAAATTTTGGCATAAAAAGGAGTAAAATCTAGAAATATCTTATTCCTTTTTTTAAAAAAAAAAGAAAAGAAAAATCC
This sequence comes from Solanum dulcamara, assembly GCF_947179165.1. Taxonomy (NCBI): domain Eukaryota; kingdom Viridiplantae; phylum Streptophyta; class Magnoliopsida; order Solanales; family Solanaceae; genus Solanum; species Solanum dulcamara. Next base: position 73,071,967 of record NC_077240.1, on the reverse strand, counting down.
CATTGGTGCTTTCCATGAAAGTAATTCTCTATTAGAATGTCTTTGTTTTACTTTCATTTTTTATTCCTGCCAAGTAAGCAACGTAAAGTGCATTAAGTAGGTAACAAAATAGTAAAATGGTAAAAGGAACAAAACAAATTTTGTTGGAACCTTTATTAGCTAGCTAAGCGTGTAGTAGTTATTTAATCCTCTAATAAATTATGAAATATCCACCAATGATGTGACTTTACTATTCTAGAATCAAAAAATAAATAATTGTTCCATCTAAAAGAAAAAAATTACACATTTCTTGTTAAATTCTGATTTTGATTCTTACAATATTTGGCTAAACGCATTTAATGTTTAAGTAATTAAATGTGAATTGTTTGTCCCTTTATATAAGAAATATGTGATATTTAGAATATTTTTAGAACATGATGATCCTCAATTATGGAATAATAATATAATTTGAAAGTACATGGACGATTTAATAGTTTAGTAACTTAATAATTTGTGAAATTTGTGAAGATTCACGATTTGAAGGATCAATAGACACGCCTATATTTGTTGATATTTAAAAATAATATTTGTTGATATTTGAGAAACTAAAAATGCTAATGGCAAAAAAATAAAATAAAAATAATTAAAAAAAAGTTGGTTTGTTTAATTTCTCAACAGAATCCGCTAGTTGATGAGGAAGAGCAGCTCAATTGCGTCAAGAAAGTAGCAATTTTACTAACCATCTTTACATTGTGTGTTTCTTTTTCTTTATATATATACATCATTTACTTAAATAAAAGTTTTTTAACAAAATTAAAATTTTCACTAAATATATATAGATACATAAAAAAATTATAAAAATTTAACATATAATGTAATTTTTTAATAAAGGAAAATACAAATAACGTTAGCTCCGCACCTGCTTGTTGGACATAGGAGTGAAGCTAAGAAGCGTATAAATATAAAAAATATTATAAATATTTTGAGACGGAAAAAACATAAAATTAAAGGAAAAAAACAATCTTTATTGGAAGCTTGGAGTCATAATTAGATAAGCGTGTGGATATATGATTGATTATAAATGCTATTAAAATCATAAATTATGAAATATGTCCCCATTTGATGTGACTTTATTGTTCAATACTTCCAGAGTCCCCATTTACTTATTAAATATTTTTTAATTTAATTTATTTTTTTATTTGTCATTTTTGACAAATCAAAAAAAATATATATTTTTTTTCTTATTATATCCTCAATTTATTAATATTGAGTTAATGTCTTTGAAAAATATAGTGAGTAAATATATTAAGACTTTATCAATTAATAAAGATAAACTCAATATACCAATCATTATTTTTTTTAATAGGTGTGCCAAGTCAAATTTTAATTTTTGAAAGATAAATATTCCTTATTAAACAGAAAATTAAACACAAAAGCTTTAAAGAAAACTCATCAAGTTGAAGTCCTCCCTCCCCCACCCCACTAGATAGAAGTTTGTTTTGGTCAATATTTCAACAAAGTCCACTTTTTTGATTGGGGGGTTTTACACCAACCATTTTTTTGAGTCTTTATTATTCCACATCAAATAAAAATTTAGGACAAAATTTAATTTGCATGAAATGTTAATACCAAATAAATATAGCATGCCATGTAACTTCTTTCTATGGATGGATGGTAATATATTAGGTACAAGTTCAATTGAATTCATTTCGATACAAAATATAGATTTGTGTATACAAAATTATTAACCTTAAAAGATTGAATTCATAAAATTTAAATTCTGAATCCACTTATACTTCCTTCAATTAATCATGATTAGTTAGCATAGATTTTTATTTCATTAAATTGCTTCACCGTGATAAATTATATTGTTTGAACTTTGACGTAAACATCCGATATGAATAAATTTTTATAATGATGATAATTAATTTTCAATAATGATTAAAAAATGGTTATTTTTGATAATTTTGTCATGAGCCCGTCACTATTACATATGTGATAATTAGTTCATTAATATTTATGATATGATATGTAATATGTTGGTTGCAGTTTGAAGGAGCTGTGAAAGAGGATGGAAGAGGTCAAACTATATGGGACAAATTTTCTCATTCTTTTGGTAAAATTTTGTGCATTCACTTCCCCACTAATATTGAGACAAATTGTTTTTTTTTTAATTTGAAATTCAATTTCTAAGTTTGAATTAGAAATTTACATATAAATGAATAAATAACTTTTATGGCCAAACAGCTCCTAAAAGTTCAATGGTCTAAATTGTATTTTTACAAGGTTAACAAAGTTAAAACTCAAAAGTAATATTATTATTTGGAGAATTCAACACAAGTAAAAAATAACAATTTTGACGTGTTCGAGCAAGCTAACTAAATACAATTGCTAAATTGGATGGATTTTGCAGGTAAAGTAATTGATTTTAGCAATGCCGATGTAGCCGTGGATCAGTATCACCGGTACCAGGTAAATCTATTTAATATTAAAATTAATTTTTTCTACACTTTTTGATTTTTTAGACAAAAATTATTAACCATCAAATAATGCCAATACTCTTTTTTTTTTAAAAAAAAAAACAAAAAAAAACAAACAGGAAGATATACAGCTTATGAAGGATATGGGAATGGATGCCTATAGATTTTCTATTGCTTGGGCCAGAATTTTCCCTAGTAAGTACTGGTTAAATTAACATAACATTAATTGTTTAAATTAAACTTATGTGTTGCTGATGTTTACACTAATTCAATAAATATAAGACGTGTATCTTATAAATTTTTATCACTCAATTATGGTTAATTGATGTCCATTTCCTCTTTAATTTTTAACTATCAAGTTAAAATTATTTGATTTGATATAAATATTAAGTGTAGATAAAAAAAATTTATTTGTATTTATACAACACTTCATTGTAAGCTTATGCTAACAAAGAAAAAACAGGCCAATAGCTATTGGGCTCTAGTTGTACAATCAGATTTCTTCGTAATAAACATTTCACTTTAATTTGCGGAAAAAAATATTTCACTATAACAATTAATTTTATTTTTTTTGGAATTGACTTTTCATGTTATGCTATATCATAGGGCTATTTTTTATAATAATATTTTATTATAACAATCAAAAAAATATCCTAACAAATAACCATCTTACAAAGAGGTTTAACTATACACGACTAAAGTATAATCCTTATTTATCTTAGTATAATAATTAATTAGGACATACCTTATATTTTATTTAAAGACATGCCAATCAACTATCCTTTTTAGGGCTAATAGACCAATTAACATGAGTACATATTCCAACATAATTAACTCAGTTTTTAAGCATTATCAGATGGAACTGGAGAAATCAATCAGGCTGGAGTGGACCACTACAATAAGTTGATCAATGCTCTACTAGCTAATGGTACCTGTCCCTTCATCCCTCGAACGGATTTTCTTTGATTATAATTTTTTTCAATTTTTTTAAAAAATATGTTGCGACATTAATTATGTTGATTTGCAGTACTTTTTATGCAATTTTCAAATATGAATTTTTTTTTCTTATGAACTTAAAAAATCTATAGCTGAATTCATAGTCAAAATTAAGTGTTTTGATCCTTGGTATTCCGAACCCCTTTACATAAATTGGGGGGGAGTATATATCATTTCTTCAACATTTATGTTAAACTTTATTTTTGCATTCAACATAAACAAATTGTGTTGCAATGTCTATGAATCTTTAGGAATTAAACCATATGTAACACTATACCATTGGGACCTTCCTCAAGCTTTAGAAGACAAGTACAATGGATGGTTAAGCCCACAAATCATGTAAGTTTTACCACAAGTTAATTATATGTGTTTGAACTTTTCTGGATATTATGTCATGTAACATTTTTTTTGGTCATTTTAACAGAGAAGATTTCGCGATATACGCGGAGACATGCTACAAGAAATTTGGAGATAGAGTGAAGAATTGGATCACTATCAATGAGCCTCATACTGTTGCCGTCCAAGGCTTTGATGTTGGGCTACAAGCACCGGGGCGATGTTCCATCCTCCTACGAGCTTTATGCAGGGCCGGAAACTCTGCAACTGAGCCTTACATTGTTACTCACAATCTACTCCTTGCTCATGCCACTGTTGTTGACATTTACAAAAAGAAGTACAAGGTAAAAAAAAAAACAACTTGAAAAAAGAAGAACAAGCAATAAATTAGGACTTTTCCTAGACAGTATACATAGATTATACATGATTATATATGCATAGTATATATAGAATATACATATATTATACATACACCGACTATTTTTAGTTTAAGCGGTTGGATGGACGACCGTTTAGGCTAAATCTTCCCATAAATTTCATTGTGCTCAAAAGAGATTAATCTTTATGATTAATTGTTGTTGCAGCCAACACAACATGGATCAATTGGGATATCACTAGATAGCTTTTGGTATGAGCCTTTAACAAACTCCAAAGATGATATTGAAGCAACACAAAGGGCCATTGAGTTTCATTTAGACTGGTAAGGATTTTGTTGTAGTAGTAAAAAATGCTTACTCTAATTTGTTGTACTCGAGCCTAGGGCCTTCCACAAACGGCCTCTCTACCTCCACGAGGTAGTGTTAAAGTCTAGGTAGACTCTACTTTTCCCAGACCCAATGTGGGATTTAAACTGGGTATGTTGTTGTTGTAGTGAAAAATGCTCCTCATTTTTTCCTTTTAATGAAACAGTAAAATTTGTAAAACACTTGAAGTTATTCAAACTTAGACTTAATTTGATGGTGAAATGTTCTGTTACTAAATTCAGGTATCTTGAGCCTGTGATGCTTGGAAGGTATCCGAGTTCGATGGTAGATAGAGTGGGAAGCCGGTTGCCTAAATTTACGCCATCTGAGTCTGCACTCGTGAAAGGTTCCTATGATTTCATAGGCATAAATCACTATACTACATGGTATGCCAGCAAGAACAAAACCAACATAATTGGTGTTCTGCTCAATGACTCTGTCTCAGACTCTGGTGCCATTACCCTCCGTATGTTGTTGACAGCTCTATTAACTTATTACATGATTGAATTTACGTCCTATTAAATCTATCATTCATTCTACTTATTGCGTAACTCATTGTGCATTTAGAACTAAGCATTTTTTTCATTGTGCTTTTGTATCTTGCAGCATTCAAAGGTATAAAGCCAATAGCAGGCAGGGTATGTAATTTGATTCAATATACAGTTAAACCTCTCTGTAACAACATTGCACTATTACAATCAAGTTTTCATTGGAATCGATTTTCATGTTATGTGATATTATACGTTCTCTATAACATGTTACATTTCTCTTGCAGGCAAGTTCAATATGGTTGTACATAGTGCCTCATGGTATTAGAAGCTTAATGAACTACATCAAGCAAAAGTATGGGAACCCTCTAATCATAATCACTGAAAATGGTAAGTCTCTAAATCTGCAATATTGTAGCTACTAAAATATACAGTCAACCAATATTTATTGAATTTGAAAAAAGAATCAAGAAGAAAAGGGTTCGAGCCTCTTTATTTTGATTTCTTGAACTGAGAGATCCATGAATCGGGATCCCGATGCCTATAGATACAAATGGTCCAATGGAAGCCATTCATCTGATTTTGAGTCCTTTTTATGCAACTGTTACAGGAATGGATGATTCAAACAACATATTAAAATCGCGACAAGATACTCTCAAGGATACAAAAAGGATCGATTATCACAATGACTATCTTACTAATCTGTTAGCTGCTATCAAGTAAGTTATTCGAATAACAGTTATATAACCAACTTTTTCGCGTCTAGAATCCTATTTGATCAACAAATTAAAAACACAACGTATTCATTTGATATCTATTTTGGTGAATATGCAGAGAAGATGGCTGCAATGTTAAGGGATACTTTGTGTGGTCTTTGATGGATAACTGGGAATGGGCAGCTGGATTTTCTTCGAGGTTTGGTCTTTATTACGTGGATTACAAGGACAACCTCAAGAGATATCCTAAAGATTCTGTAAACTGGTTCAAGAATTTCTTAGGATCTGCTTAAATTGATACATGTTACTTACAAGCATCGTATATACATACATTCCACGCGTAAAAGGCACAATGTGATGTATACAAACATTTATTCTTTCACAGTACCTTAATGTCATTCAATTTAAATGTCAAAAACCAATTGCCATTGCTCGATCACTTCCTTTTAGCAGGAACATCCATTTAAACAAGCTCAAAATGGGCATCTCCGGCTAGTTTTGAGTTTTAGGAGGCAGAGTTTGAGACAGCCTAGAAATGAGGATCAAATTTATCGAATTCAAAGTTGTGTGTTATGCTAATTGAGCCCTCCCTATGCCTCTCATATCATTTTCTTCCATCACTTGGAAAATCATGTTATATATACAAGGTCAAAAGTTTTTTTTTTTAATGTTTATATAGTATATGTTGAACCCCTGCATTCTGCTTTTGACTAGATCTCCAGCACACTCCCTGCTGCTTTCATTGTGCGGCGGCTTTGTTAGGGACAATTGGTTCCGTTGGATAGTTTAGAAACTCCATGCTGCTTATTATTTTGCTTCAGCTAAACAGATATGTTTGATTACTTGTTGTTTCATTAGCAATGCAATATTCTTGAGACAATAGCCAGAGAAGGAGACTTCACCATAATCTTTGGCATACTTAGAACACAACTCAATACGTTGCTACAAACAAAGGCTTTTCCCACGGCAAATTGATAGGTAATTTGTGTTATAAAACATAATTTGTTCACCCATTTATCACCGAACCAGCTCACTGAGAAAACACATGATGAGAAACAGATTCTCACTGAAATACTTTCTAATTTTTGTATGTGAAAATACTACTATTTTTTCTTTTCTCACGCTAACATTTTTAGTAGGAAATTTTAATGGAAAATAGTAATTTTTAGTCGTGACTAGTGACATATTACAAAATCCTGCTTCCGGGACGGTCGTATGGCGCGAGAGTGTCGCATAGTGTTCCTTTGAGAAGGGTGTGATATTATCATTTATCAGCTCCGACAACTAGTCCACGAAATTGTATCCCCACTCAATCCTAGATCTACCTTTATGCTTGAATAAATTGTTTCAGTGTTTTTCACGTTAAATTTACCTATCCATTCAAAGAACAGAAAATTTCTATAAGTTTGGAAAGAAAACTAGAAAACAAATGTGGCTTTGAGAAAGGTAAAAAAAAGAAAGTAAAAGACCAAAAGCAAAAGTTCCGTTGCCGGGACTTGAACCCGGGTCTCTCGGGTGAGAGCCGAGTATCCTAACCAACTAGACTACAACGGATTGATATCTAGATGTAGATCATTAGTTTTTAAGACCATTAATCATTGGAAATTATTGTCTATTGAAAAAAGAAAAAGAAAAAAAAAAGAATAGTCCACCAGCGATGATGTGGTCATATGACAAAAAAGACTGATTCAGTGAGACATGTCCTCAGCTATTGAGATATGTATATGTATGCTTTCATAATATTTATTTTTTTGTTTCTAAAATTTACTTTTTATCTATACTATATTAAAAGCATACAACAACAACAACAATTCAATGAAATCCCACAACATGGGGTTTGAAAAGGATAAAGTGTACGCAGACCTTACTCCTAACAAAGTAGGATGACTGTTTCTGAGAGACCCTCGGCTCAAAAGAAGCATAAAACGAAGTCAGATAAGACTAAGAAGTTCAAAGCGAGCTATGGAAAAGCAAATAACGAATAATGCATCAAAACTCTTAAAATATTGATTGAACTTTTTGTCCTTTATTAAAAGGCTTTGCTTTAGATAAAATCGTCTTTTCATAATTTTCCTCGAATAATTGTTATTTAGCTTCTATTTTGATATTTAAAAATTTGAGTAAGAAATCATAATATTTAACACTTCTAAATCAATTAGAATTTTACCAAGAAAAGATTGTCTACAATTCTATTTAATTAATATCTTAATCAAACTCTACATAAACAACATAAACATACGGCCTTTCTCCAAACATAAACATCCGACTTGCTTCTACGTCTACGATTTGTTCTTATATTGATCTTAATTCAAGTATTCTTTACATTTATTATCATCATTATTTTTGCCTTCTTTAAATTTACTATTATATAACAAATTCTCATGTCTCTCTTTCAATTAAAAATTGAATGAAACAAATATGTTACCTTGAATGAAGTAGTTGAAAAATATCAAAGATTTATTTCTTTCCTTTTTCTTTTTACCGTACATATTAATTAGACCTCAAAATAGAATTTTATCTTTTTTCTCCTAACTGGAAGACATAATATACATGTATATGTTGGGTAGTACTTTGTTATCCCTCTACAAGAGCCTGAAGCCATAATAGCTGTCACACAATTATTTATATATACAAACTTATGAAAAGATTGCAACTTTGCTGACAACTAGAGGTAAAAAATTGCACAAAATCGTCACCTCAATTATCAAAGGAGAGTGGCGTATTATTTTGTGTTAAATTATTATGTTTTCTATTGTGGCTTGATTACTTGATAGCATGTATCATGATATTCAAATAATCACTGAACAATATATATGTATATATAATATTGAATTTTTACTTTTTCATTTTAATTGTTATTTGTTTGCTCACAATGTGGGTTGACATTAACTATTGTCATTTACTATTTTTCTTAACTAATTGTTATTTAATTATTATTCTAATATTGAAAATTTTAAAATTAATTAAAGTTATAGTCATTAAAATTGTTACAAATAAGAGGAGAGAGACGAATGAGATTGGGAGAGGGAGGAGAGAGGTGAGTGAGACCTAAAAGAGAGAGAGGCGAGAGAGATCTGTGAGAAAGAGGCGAGAGGCTAAAGAAATACAATTGATTTGAATTAATAATAAATCATTTGCAAGTAATGTATAAGAACAGGGATTTTACAACCTTCTTCATTGTACATTTCTCTTTTATATTTGTCAAACTATATATTGTATTAATTCCATCTAAATAGCACTCTCGAATACATTAGGGGCAATTTATATGCTTTGGTTGACAATGTGTATTTTGCTTGTCATTGATTTTTTTTCATATCTTTTGAACACCTATAATATCTCCTTTGTTAATGTTATAATGATATTTTCATTAAATAATTGCCATTTACTATTTTAATCGAAGAATTATTATTTAGTTATTATCCTAATACCAAGGACTTTGATATTTAAGTACCCTTTTTATCTTAAAAGCTCTACATTGTTTTTAAATTTTTGTACTTAATTATATGAAGTATACACAATAATCTTTTAAAATATATATTTATTTCTCCCTCCATTCCATATTAAGTGAATTTCTGGCAATGCACACATATTAAAAAAAAGATTCAAGGACATAATTTGAACCATACTTTCCACTATTGCTCTTTGTAAAATCATAAATATAACTTTGCAAGTAATGTGATTTATCTCCTAGAAAATATAAAACTTCAATAAATGAAACGGCAAATATGGAAAAAGTTTCAAACATGTATCTTGAACTTTGAACAATTCAATTATTCACTTAATATGGAATGGAGGGAGTATTAATTAACACAATACACGTGCAAACCACGTACACTTAACTAATACTAATAAAAAAGCCTATGCTTCACAATCGTAAAAGAAAAAAAAACAAATCTTATATATATAGAACCACGTAAATAAAAAAAATACAAAGACGATATTTGTATAATCAGAAGCCATACAAATGTAAAAAGTTAGCTACTCTAATATTAGGATAAGATGTTACAAAGAGATACTTCATTCTATTCTGTTAGGATAAATATTCATGCCATTAGAATATGTAAAGAAGATTAAATTAAGAAAAAATTGGATACACCAAGAAAGAAAATTTAGATCGAAACTTAGAAAAAACCTTTCCTGATTAGAAGAACAGTTAGATAAACCAGTGTTTCAGATACAACAGTATACGAAAAAAGCTATATACAAAGAACAAACTGAGCTGTGAGCAGCGTTATTTAGCGAAATTAGTAGTATACAAGTAGTTATTAGATTTAGTACCTATAGAGTAGAATTGTACGAAGTACTCTGGAAAGTTAACTCACTAGGATAAACAAAATAGATTCATTAAAACATCTTGAATACTTAGATCTAAGAATACATCCTAAGAAGAATACAGTGTTTTACATAAAACTAATACAATTAGGTGTAATTTTGCACAGAAAGAACACGTATTACATTTTGAAGATAAAAATCACAATACTTTAGTAGATTTACTTATTAATCTTAGTGACAACATTCAGTTAAAAGATAAAGGAGTCATACACCTCTTAGAAACTGTAGAAATTAGTATAACTAAACAAAATAAGATACTTACTAAATTAGAACAAAACTTTGATTTTCTCAAATCTCAACAATTAGAAATTGATAGAAAGATTCAATATTTGAACACAAAGTTTAACTTTGAAAAAATACCTACAAAGACAGAAATAGAAAAGTTAGTAAAAATAATTATAGAAAAACCTAAAGAATTAGGAGTAAAAAATGACTCTAAGTAGTAACACAAAATTTAAGCTTCAAGTAAATGATGTAGTAGAAGTAATGGGTAATAAAGGTATAAAACTAATAAAACCTAGAATGGAACTTAGATAAACTAAGCAAACCAAAAGTATTTGTACCAGAAAATCATCTAATGTATACTAGTTCTAAAGGAGAAACCTCAATAAGATTTACAGACTATAATTATACTAGTCAAAATTAAATCGATGATACAGACATGGAGAGCACAACAACCACAGAACAAGGACAGTTTATGAATATCAAAATAATACAAGAAGATTGCGAGGTAGACAATGCTATCGAAACAACAAAAGAATTATACAAAGAAAATAAATATAGTGTCTTTAAATGTAAAGGTTGTAAAAAAGGTCAACTAGATATTATGGAAACAATAGAACATTTTAGATTATGCCCAGAAAGAAATGATAATTTAGCATATCGGATAGACACAGAATGTGTAAAAAAGAGCTCTACAAAAAATAACATAGACCTCTTAGAAGACATAGAATCCTTAGATGACATAGAATCTTTAATAAGCTACAAAAAACTAATGAATGAGGCAACAAGTGCTCATAGTGTAACAGCGGGACGGGAGTGGTATGTGAGGATGATATACGTGCCCTCATTTTATAAGATGCAAGTAAACATTAAATGTTATACTTGTTTCTTGCATCCCTATTTCAGTTGTTATCTCAGTTATGTTATGTTACGCTTTATATACTTAGTACATATGTCGTACTGACCCCCCATTCTCCGGGGGCCTGCGTTTCATTCCCGCAGGTATAGATGTTCATTTTGGAGATCCACCAGCTTAGGATTTCCGCTCAGCCATGTTGGAAGTGCTCCACTATTTTGGAGCCTAAATTTTTGGGTACTAGTCCTTCTATGTATATATTTATTTGTTCAAAGGTACGGCGGGGGACCTGTCCCGCCATATGTTACCATTACTATTCTTAGAGGTCTGTAGACATTTGTGTGTGGGTTGTTTAGAAGTCGTTTCAATTGTGCCTATATGTCGCATTGTAAATGTTTTTATGTTATGGCAGCCTTGTCGGTTTGCGTGCCCTTTCATGATATGGTGCGAATGAATGAGGCTGTATGTACATGAAAAAGTATTGACCCATTGGGGGTTTTTGTGAGAAGTATCATATTCTACATAGCTTAACTTGACTATAGCTGATAAATACATATATGGAGGTCCAAGTCGGAATCCAATCGCGAACTATGGGGTTGGATCGTGACACTTTTATAGTGATGGAGTAATGTGAAGCCCTCCGGGGTGACCCCTCCCTAAGGCTCTCAGAAAACTTCCCAAGGCAAGGGACACAGATGACCATCACGGATCGTGGAGCCCTCCACGAACTGTGGTGTGTTTCTGTGGTGGTCGTTCTGCAGGCTTAGGGAAAAATCGGGTATAAAACTGTATAAGGACATTCTTGGCCTATATTCATCATAGTACTTAATTGTAAGTCTTCTAGATTTAACGTTCCTCTTTCTAATCCTATTTCATTTATGAGATTATCTTCTTCAGAATCAGAGGACTCTGACTGAGTTTTATCTGCTACTTCAATACTTACTATAGAATATATAATCTTTGTGTCTTACATGTATTCATCTACATTTAGTAAAGTTTCTTGCAGCTCTTCGACTAATTGAGAGTTTCTAGTTTTATTATGTTTCTTTTAGGACAGGTATTAGTTAAATGTTCTATACTACCACATGTATAACATTCTAATTTATTTTTGTAGTTTCTATCGTTTCTATATCTTCTAACATGTCTATCTTTATTCAAGTATGGTTTTTTAGCTGAGGATCTTTTTAAGTAATACTTTTTACGTTTGTATGGCTTCTGATTATACAAAGATCGTCTTTTGTATTTTTTCTATTTACGTGGTTCTTTATCATAACTTTGAGTTGTATAAATTACAGATTTATAGAAATTCATTTCATTTTGTTTGGGCTGTTTTTGTATTTGTATATTAGTACATTTTATTTGTAGTATTTTCATTACACGCTGTATTTTTTATCCTATTGACCATAAAGATGTAGGATTTTGTTCTACACCTTTTCTTTTGTACCATCTTTCTTCTATTTCTCTTCCTAGAGCTCCAGGTAATTTATGAAATAATTTTTTACCTATTTGTTCATCAAAAGTATTTTCACTAACTGTGCAATAATAAAAATAATCTTTAAGAAAGTCTTTTATATGCATCAAGTTTGTAATACATAGTTGTTCTAGTTTTATAATAGCATTTCTTTGTAAAGCAACTAGGCCACTATTTGAGTCTTCACCTGTTAATAATACATGTATTTTACTAGCAAAGTTATATGGATTTGGTCCTAAGTCTATTAGACTCTGGAATTCATGGGGGTAAGTCTGTTTATATGCTTCCCATACTGCTTTACACGATTCTCCTTAGAAAGTTTCTGAATATTTATACATTGTTTCTGCGTCTGTTTCAGGGTAATTTTTTTATAAAGTCTGCTACTATTATTCTTTTTCATATGTCTATAACTGTATCCACATTTGTGGATCATGGGCGGCTATATTAGGTATCTTTCCTTTATTACCTCCCTCTTGCAGTCTAATGGGCTCTTCTAGTGGCATTCTCCTACCTACTAGCTTGATGTTTTCTTTTATTTTTGTGGCTGGTATAGGCCAAGCTTTTCTTGAAATATTTTTAGTACTATACCCAACAGTAGGTGTTTGGCTACCTCTTAATTTCTTAATAACGACTATGAATTAACCTGTAAATTCCTAGAATTATTGGCCTTGAAAGTCTGATTAATGAACAAAGGACAAAATTGTTGCCAAAATGTTTGTCCGGGGTGTGGTTAAAGATGAAGTTATTAAGAACTTAAGTTAAGAGGAAGAGATGAACAGGGTAAGTTAAAAAAAAGTAAAAATTGGGGAAAACAGGGTGTAAACCACTAGACATAGATGATGAGACTATATGAGAGAGGGAGTACTGAGTAGGATTTACAACATATTTGACTAAACTTATTTGATAAAAACTTTACCATCAGTTCATTTCGAAAAAATCACCTTTTATCTAAATCATTATAATTTGGTATCAGAGCAAGAAGTTTCTGTGTACTCTAAATGCGACGACCATTTAAAAACATTCAGGCTTTCAAAGAAACCAAAAGGAAGTTAAAAAATTTATATTGGAAATATAAACGTTTGAACCAAACCAAAAAAGATAACGGTAGATTAGACGAGCTAATTGATATAATATCTCGACTAGAATATAAATTTGTTAAATAGCTTCAAGCACGAGCAAGACCAAAAAATTTATGAAAAGACATCCTGCATATAAGGACATAAGATCTAGATATTGGTTACTCTATCATGAATACAAGATAAGACAAACTGTTGAACAATTAAAAAAGACTTTAGAGAAATATTTAAAAATAGTAGAAACTATAGATAGCTTGGATAACAAATACAACTGGTATAACCAAGAATGAATAGTTAAAGGAGATCTTATAAGTGTCTTAAAGTGGGAAATACAAAGTCAAGAAAGCGATATAAGATATAGCAATAATAGAATAAGATGGTGTAATATGCGCATAAGAGACAAAGCTTACCAATTAGGATAATTTAATGCAAAATCTACTTTTATTTCAGAGATATAAACAAGTTCATAACTGGCTTCAAGAAGAAATACATTATAACTCAGAAGTAATAAAAACTGAAAAAGAGTTAAAACAAATACAGCATAAAGGATATTTACAAACTACTGAACAATTAAAAAAGGCTTTAGAGGAATATTTAAAAGTAGTAGAAACTAAACTCTCAATTAGTCGAAGAGCTGCAAGAAACTTTACTATATATATATTTGCTTTATTGAGAAAAATACTTCAATTTATTTCTCTTAAATCTACTAATTCTCACAAATAAAAATATTTAAGTAATTATTACGAGAAGCTAAACTTTACATAATGAAGTACAAGATTTATTATCAATAAAAAGTCACGAGGAAGACCAGTTCCTCTACACGATTTAATAGCAACAAAAATTCATTAAGAATCAACTCCCTCATACCCTTGTAAGATGAATGTCAAAACTTTTACGTGTTGAAATCTTTGGGATAAGTAGGCATAGAAATATAGTTAAACTATGATGTATTTGTTAATTACACATCTAAATTATGTAAAGTCCTCTCACATCTAACTAATTATACCAACTCCAGAGAAATTGTATTTTGATAACATATGACCAATTTCGTTTTAATTTTGTAGTTGCGTGTACACTGTACAATCAAATCTCTCTATTAACAATCACATTTTCTTTCGAGTCAATCTTCATATTTTGTTAATATATTATATGTTCCACTAGGGGTAGGCCGAAGAAATATTGGGGAGAGGTGATTAGACAGGACATGGCGCAGTTACAGCTAACGGAGGACATGACCTTAGATAGGAGGGTGTGGAGGACCCACATTAGGGTAGAAGGCTAGTTCATAGTCTCGTTATTCTTCTCTATTCATAGGCGTAGTAGTGCATTACGATCTCTTGCGCTTTGACTTCTGACTTCTGATTTCTGTTATTTCTGTTATTATTTATTGCTTTCTATGCTTAGATTACTCAATTTTTTTTTATTTTTTTTTTTACTTGTGACGCTTTCATTATTTATTTAATCGTTATTTGTTATTTGTATTTATTTATTTGTATTTATTTGTTATCTATTCGTTATTTGTTTGTTGTTTTTCTCATAAAGCTTTTAATTTTCTATTCTTATCTAACATTTTTATGCATTTATGGTTTTACTGAGCCGAGGGTCTCCAGGAAACAGCCGTCCTACCTTGGTAGGAGTAAGGTCTGCGTACATTCTACCCTCCCCAGACCCCATGTTGTGGGATTTCACTGGGTTGTTGTTGTTGTATTATATGTTCTACTACTAAAAAATTACTATTTTTCTAACTAAACAATGGCTATTTTCACTAAATCGATAAGAAAAGGAAAAAATAGTACTAATATTTTTATACGGAAAAATTAAGAGATTTCTTCAAGGAGAATTTATTTTTCACCATGCATTTTTTCAGTGAGCTGATCGATTCAATGAAAAATGAGTGGGAAAATCATATTTTATACTAATTTTCCACTGATTCATGATTGAAACTTTTATTTATAGTAGTGTTCTGTATAACGATATTTCATTATACTAACAGGTAAAAGATATGGAGACAAACAATATCGTATATGGGATGGGACCCTATTATTTGTTATATTAGTATTCTACAAGTATTAGTAGAATAGAAGTAATTGACAAATGAGTTTGATTGAAATACCAAAGTAAAATTGGTTCTTTTTGTTTGTAGGGAAATGAAAAAAGATCGAGGAGAGGTACTTTATGGAGAATCTATCATGTGGAATATCAAAATTGAAAAGTGACAATTCAATAGAAAATGTGAGAGGGCCACTAAAGGGGCAGCCTGGTGCACTTAAGCTCCCGCTATGCGCAGAGTCCAGGAAAGGGCCCGACCATAAGAGTCTATTGTACGCAGCCTTACCTTGCATTTTCATATGATGAAATGATACCGGGAGACGATGATGATTCATCACAAGAACTTCCGATAAAGCATCGCTGTCATTGACTCGTGATAGTTCAGTTGGTAGCCATAAAAGAAAGCTTTGAAACTTAAGTTCAAATTGCGAATTCATGAAATTGTTAGTAAATTTAATTGAGCGATGTTTTGAGAGATTGTATATATCACGAGGAATTCATATCTCAAAATTGAGCGATTTTACAAAATTGAGAAAATTTGGTGGATCTTTCAAGGAATCAAATGCACTTGTATATGCATTGTATTCATGTATCAATGCATATGTATATGCATTATATTCATGTATTTAAGTGTATTTGTTCACTGTTATACATTTGTATCAATGTATTTAAGTGTAGCTATAGTGTATTCATCATGTAAATATATTTGGAGAAGCAGCTAAAGTGTATATGTTTTTTGCTATTCATGACATATCAGTGTATTTGAGTGTATCTGGTTATGAATTTGTATTAATCTATTCAAGTGTACGTATGTGGTTCTTGCTATACTTTTGTATCAAATGTATTTTCTGCATCTGCTATTGACTATACATTTATATCAATGTGTCAAGTGTATGTGTCCCTTGTTATTCATTATGTATCAATATAATTGAGTGTATCTGTAACGTGTTATAAATTTGTATAAATATATTCAAATGTATTAGTTCCTTTTTATACACTTGTATCATGTATTTGAGTGTATATGTTTATAATTTTATATTTTTATCATTTATTGCGTGTATCTATTCACTATTATACATTTGTATTAATGTATTTAAGTATTTCTATAGTGTATTTATCACCATAATGTATTCAAGTGAAACAAATTTGTAACATCAAAAAAATTTATATATCAATATCGTATAAGCTAAGTAATAGTTAGTGATACAATGAACTCAATATTGAAGAAAAGATAATGTAGCATAATTTCTTTTTTATGATAGAAAAGATAGACTTCGGAGTTTCATTAATTATGGAATATTGAGATATCAATGAGTGTGATTTATGCTAAATTTCTTTTTTAAAAGATATTACTGTTGCACAATTAATGTATTGTATTAAATATTGTATTTATATTTGAAGTCACTTTTAATAAAAAAAAATACATTAAATATATCTGATAGAAAACAATAATATAACCATGACTTTTAATTAGCTAAAGTATTGTGGCTAAGAAAATCTAATTTTGATCTAATATTAACTATTTCTCAAATTTCTTTCTTGTGTGTGTATTATTACCCTCTATATTAATCATGTGAGGTCCTATCTCCTCTCCAACTTATTTTTTTTAGACTATTTACCCTTATTCACACAGGAGAAAATAAGTTTAGATATGTCATGTGCATACACACACTTATACTAGGCAAAATAAAGGAAAATTTTAGTGTCTCATTTAATTTGATTCTTCGAAAGCTAAATCGATTGGACTTCATCATCTCTTAGGTAACTAAATTTACATATTGTGAGTTGTTATCTTCTTTGTTGTTTAAATTAAATACATTATTAATATTAAAAATAAAGGAGGTAAAATATGCATGTTTATGAGTTGTAAATTATAGAAAAAGAAAATTATTGGATTTTTTATATAAAATTTAAAGAGACATGTTTATAAATATCTTTTAAGTTTGTGTGATAATGTAACAAATTTCTAAATTTGACAAATGCATATATATAACTTAAAACTCTTATTTTGAGGTGATGTGATAGCTTACAAACTCTTTTCACACTCACATTATTTGGAAGTTAATCTCAAATTCAAATTCCCACAAACTCAGACACGTCTGTTTTTTTTTTGGTTACCTGAATCACAACCCTCCGATAACAGTAGCAAGCAGATCTTGACCGTTGATTTAGAAGGAACGAAAATTCCTAACACTCTATTTCGACGTTTGTTACATATTGTTTCATATATATCATATCATGATATATATTGTATTGTATTATTTTAATGAATATAATATTTATATAAATTATATTATTCTTTGTTGGTACATGATATTACAAATCAATAATTTGAATGATAAACCTATAAAAAAAAGTAAGGTACGAGTTAGAGCTATTATGAAAAAGTAGGGTAAATAATAAGTATAGATGAAATGAGCTAAAGAAAAATATTAAGGTAACGATGCGATCACATCAAATTGATTGTTACATGAAATGAAATTTTTCATACCTAACAATGGTTTTAACCAACGATACGATACAATAAAATTTAAGTAACAATCAAAACAAACAGTATATTTGACCTAAAAAATATAAGTAACATTCATCCAAACGAGGTGTAATAGTACACGTTCTGCCCATTTTATTTTATTTCATTTGCTATTTTTCTGTGTCACAAAGTCACATTCCATGTATGGAATTCTCCTATAACTACAACACAAAAAAATAGAGAATTGGGATTGGGTGGGTGGGTGGGGGGGATAATAGGAAAGAGTCTTTGGTTTGGTTTTCTGTTGTGATTTATTCTTCTAAGTCTCCTGAATATTGGCTACTTTTATGGCTATTGCTAGTGATCCATCTGTTCAAAATTTAATTTTTCTCAAATAGGATTCTTGAAATCTTAATTAAAAAGATATAACACCCCTTTTCCTCCTCTCTCTGAGATTACATGCATATGGAAACAAAGACTTACCCTTGTGCTCTGTGGGTTAAGATCTTTTACTTCCTAAAAAGTGTTATACTTGACCATAGTTCAATTCCATTTGTATCACTTGACCAATAAACCACTCAACCCCATGATCAAGATTTAGGCTTTTTCAAAGTTTTGTTCTTTTTTGTTTCTTTCCTTTGATCTGAGATTCTGTTTTTTTTTTCTTTTTTGTAAGGTTCCTCTGTCTTTTGGGGATTCTGCTTTAGGGGCAGAGTCAGAATTTTCGTCAAAGGGCTCAGTGTCGTATTTTCTTTTCTACTTCGGTTAAATTATAGGAATTGTTACTCAATGGAAGAAGATCAAGATTTGAATTTTATGGGCAAGTTGTGTAACAAGAAGTATCTATATGGGAAGTCACTTGGGGGTCACATGAGGTCTCATGTACTTGATGAAAAATTTGAAGCTAATAAGTTGAAAAAGGTGGAATCTTGGAATATTAGTAGTGGGAAGAATCAATCAAAGTTTGAACATGGTGGGATTCCTTCTGGTTATGTTCTTAGAGAGAATCCCAAGAAAACTTGGAGGGCTGAGGATTCTAAGCTATATTGGTCGGACTCTTCAAAAATAATGACGCAGAACACTATTTTTAAAGGATCTGACACGCACCTGAATCAGAGTAATAAGTATACCACCCCTTTGACTCAAGAAAAAATTTGTCAACAATGTGGGAAGGTGTTTCAATCAATGAAAGCCTTGTGTGGTCATATGGCTTGTCACTCAGAAAAAGATAAAGGGGGCTTGAAAGAAGATTATGATGATGATGATGATAACTCATGGACTAGTAGTGATCATAGCCATTCAGATACTGAAGCTGATGAGCTGATAAGTCAGAGTTGTAGATCAAAGACTACTAAAAGGTACAAGAAAATTGTAGTTAAGTCGAATGATAATTATAATTGTTCGTCGTCTGTGTCTGAGATTGATCAAGAGCAAGAACAAGAAGAATTAGCCAAATGTTTGATGATGTTGTCAAGGGATTCTAGGACTTGGAATGGTGTTAGTTCACTTGTGGAGACTTCTGATAATAATTCTGTTGTTTTAGAGACTAAACCATCGTCTAGTGACATGAAGTATAATGCTAGAAAGAACGGTCTTAAACGTGTCTATAATCAAGATGAAAAGCCTCGAATGAAGAAAGAGGGAGATAGAAACACCAAGGTTGAAATATTGGAAGCTGAAACTCAATCCGAGAACTCTGATTCAGACTACTACTTAGGCAAAAATGGGAATGTTGAATCAGATGGCTCTGTTGAGAGGTTCTTAGGAAATGGTAACGAAAAATGGAGTACCTCTAAAATGAGTTTTGGAGCTTGGTTAGACGAGCATAGAACTGACGAGAAAAAGGGCATAAACAGAATCAAACAATATCTAAAAGGGTCAAGGAAGGATTTGAGCAAGAAACTTGAACACAGCGGCTATGGATTAACCTCAAATTTGGATATATGTGAATCACGAAAGAGAACCACGGATCGATATAATCATCCAGAGATAAGGAATGACTCCAAGAAGATGAAGTTTGGTGTTAAAAGTCCTGAAGGATGCAAAAATGATATTCATAAGGCAAGAAAATACGAGTGCTTGAACTGCAAGAAGGTCTTTAGTTCTTATCAGGCACTTGGTGGACACAGACCGTGCCACAAAAAAATCAACGATTATTCTGAATCAACATATGAAACTGGTGAGAATAGCCTTGGTGCTGATCAGAATGATCCTAAATGCACAAAAATTGGCAAGCATAAGGACGTTTTTCACAATAAAAAAACGGTGATTCCTACTCAAGATCTGCCTTATGAACTTGAAAAAAAGGTTAAACTGAAGAAATCCAAAGGACACAAATGCCCATTTTGCTACAGGATGTTTAAGTCTGGGCAAGCTTTAGGAGGCCACAAAAGGTCACATTTTATTCATGGTGGTGATCATGAGAACCTCAATCAACAATCTTCAGCTGTCAAGCGCGAAGTTGCTGATTTACTCGATCTTAATCTTCCTGCTCCAGTCGATGAGGAGGACGAAGAGCATGCCCGATTCATGCCTTGGTAGTTGATTATTAACAAGATAACATACACTCAGCAGGTGCTTTTTCTCATTAATTTTTCATGCTCTTTTTTTCTATTGTCAATGTTGCCAGAGGTAGGACTAGCATTCTTTCTACATAGTTGTAAGCTATGTTGCTTCGACTCTTCAATAATGTCGATCAGTGTGTGTGGGATACATCAAAAAGTGGCGTAATTTTGGAGAATCTGGCTGGATATCAGATTGGCCTCATATGGAGCGCTTTTTGGCTCCCCAACACGGGTGCAACAATGTTTTTGCAGAGTCCGAGCAACATAGGTCACTTGTGAGAACTCTCACATTTCCCTTCTGATTTTGGCATGTTACAAAAACATGCTTCCATTTTTGCTTAGTTAATTTCATCTACTTTTTAAGTTTTGGGACATTTACATTTACATCAAAGTCTTTTCTTGTCTCTATGATTAACTTAATTTGCTTCTTCTCAAGATTAGTTGTTTTCCTATTCCTTTTGTTCTTGAAGCATTTTGTGTCCATGGTTTAAGATTTCTAGCTCAATTGTGAGCTTAATTTGATTGTCCTTAGTTCTTTCTACATTGATTATTGGCAGCTATGAATCCAGAATTTAAACGTTATGGGTCTTCAGTTCACAATATGTGTTCTAAAATATATGTCTAATTTTATTTACACGAGCACTTGCATACTCGCACGCGCACACACAGACGGCCCCAGACCCCACTTATATGGAATTACACTAGGTGGTGGTTGTTTTTAGAAATCGTAATCAACATTTTCACAGTGCAACTACGGGCATGCAATCTTTGTTAGTGATCGACATACCTCCTGCCATTGCTTCGATGTCTTCGTCAATGTTTTCCTCATGTCTCAACTCTAGAGGTACTTAGAGACCTCTGATAAATAGGCAACAATTTCTGGGAAATTTTTCATAATAGGGGGAGGGAGTTCCAATTATTAGCATAGCAGTTACACCATATGTAGATGTTACATGTCATGTATATAATGCTAACATTCTCCCACTTGATCCGTATACTCTAACTTTATAAATGAAACATAATACATGAATTGTAATGATAGTTTCTCTAGGTACGAGTAGTATTTTCTACGGTAAATTTCATAAATATACAATAAAATAGTTTTATTTACACCAAATATAACTAAGTTTTCATTTACATAAAAAAAATAGCCAAAATTAGCGATATATGTACGGGAAAAAAATATATTTTCAACAAAATGGTCATATGTTTTTGTAAGGTATCGATATGTATATATAATGTATCGATATTGTATAAGTAGTGTATACTCGTGTATAGATGATGTATAATTATATATACATTGCAGACTGATTTTTTTTTCAATCCCAACCAACTCAAATCTCCTCTAAATAATTCCAAAATTTAGATATGAATTTCTCTCAATGTTTTGAGTCTTTTGATATATTATTCACTCGAAACGATTTACATTTGCGGCACGTCATTAAAGTCAAATTTTGAACATGAAAGAAGGAGGAGGTGGAGAACAACAAAGAAATAAGGAAGAAGAAGAAGAAGAAAGAGAATCAGAAAATCTGATTTCCTGTCTTAAGAACCTGACTCAAAAGAGAAAAGAAGACCGGACTAAAAGAAGAAGTCATTAATGGTCGGGAACAAGAAGAAAAAAGAAGATGAAGAAGAAAGAGTGAATTGCACTTTGCTTGCAATTGAAAATTGTTCGAATGACCATTTTAATAAAAAATAATAATTAGATTATCTTGGGTAAGGATTTATAACTAAAGGGTTATTTTGCTTAATTACCGCTATCTTCTATGTATCAATATGTATTGTGCCTCTAAACTTTACCCTATACTGCTTAATGAATAACAATTATTCTAGGTTCATATTTTAGTGATATTTTTCAAAAATAACTTGGGACATGTTTGGCTAAGAGAATTTTTCTTGCACTTTATTTAAAAAATTTCAAATACAATTTGAAGTTATATTTGGAAAATATCCAACATTTTGTTTTAACGGTCACTATATTTTTCTTTTTCAAATGCTACCCTAATTATTATTATTTTTTTATAGAAATGACCATATTAAAATTATATTTCATATTTAAAAATTATATTTTATATATTTTTAGGAAAAGTATATTCAAACAATAAAATATTATTTAGAGTGAAGAAGGTCAAAAACACATCTAAAAGTATTATGATTTTTTGAGTTCTCTACATGAGCTATCATGTGTACGAGTTTTATGCATGAACTATCACCAAATGTTTATCAAAATACACCTCGACTAATATTTGGATAGATGCTAAATAAATTATTAGGCTAAAAATTAAAAGGGTTAATGTTTTGAATAATAGTTAGGACCTTTGTCAATTCAAAAAAGTGATTTTGACTATCACCTTTCTTCACTCAATCTCTTTTTTATTAAACATTTTGTTGTGTGTAATTTGTTGTATAAAGCCTTTTTGGATGATTATTTAGTCTTAATGTTCTTATCGTTGTAGGTTGGCCACATTTGCAAAAGACATTCATTCTCATTTTAGTGAAGAAGGATGATGATAAATGAAGGAGGTTGAAAAAATGTGCAATAGAGAAGAAGAAATGAAGAAAAATGATGAAGAAAAAGGGGAGAACTTGGGATTTTAAAGGAATTAATTGAATTTTTTAATTAAAAAAACAAAATAAATTGATGGGCCAGCTCATATAGCCATTACACATGATATGTGAATGAAATTTTTTATGGAAAAATGAAGTTGTCACGTGCCTAGAAGCGATTGTATGCAAAAAGTTAGTATGATGATTGTCGAGGTGTGTTTCGATAAATATTTTATGATAGTCCTAGTAGAAAACTCATACATTTGATAGTTTAGGTGTGAAACTCAAAAAAGGGATACTTTATTATACTTTTGACCCCTTCACTCTATTATTTATAAAAACTATAACAAAACTTAAAATTTAATTTAAAACTTAAAGGTAGTGTATTTTCAAAAAATTCAACACGTGTGCAGCAACATTTTAAAAGAGTCTAAGCAACATTTAGTTTTTTTGTTTGATTTTTTTTCCTCTTGTTCTTTGTATATGTCTTTTTTTTAACCTCATTTTGATCGTTTTTTTGTTCAAATTAATTAGTAACATCTTCAACCTTGTATCTGTCGACACCACCAGACTTGTAGGCCATATGCTCTTTGCAAGTTGACAAAGATATAGAACAATCTCCTATTCTTGTTTTAATCAAAGTCATGAAAGTTGTCCAATCATAAGTACACTTACTTTAGTGTTTCATCACAATAATCAATCATAGTCATTAACAATAATTGATGAATATGGAAGCAATTAGTAAAATTAAGGTTCTTGGTAGGTACAAGTCCAAGTCCATTCTCAAATCGAGTTGAAATAGCCCTCAACATAAAGTTTGTGGACTATGAATTGGTTAGAGAGGATATGTTCAATAATAAAAGTGAACTTCTTCTTCAATTGATAACAAGGTACTACTATATTTACTTTATGTTTGCAAATTCAGAAATTCAACATTTAATTGTGCAGTTTGTCCTTTAAATGAGTTGGTCTTTAATTTTTTCCCTTAGCAATTGAACTTATGCCTAGCAAAGCATAAGTTTTTTAAGGACATGAGACATAACTTGTGGATAGTATGATGTGAGAATATAAATTTATGTCTCGCATAAATATTATCTGCCTTGAGGTGCAAAACTTAAAGACAACAACAAAATATAGACGAAAGTGCAAATGACCCGAATTTAAAGTATATGGGTGCATTGCTTAATATATATCCCTCTCAAATTTTGGGGCATTGTTTGATCAAAAAATATTCAGGATTTTAACTTTATGAGTTTAATCTTTAGATTTTTTTAATTTTAGCCTTGAACTCATTATATTTTTAGAAGTTATGGGTCCATATTTACTACTCTCCGTCTTAGTTTATGTGACGCTCTTCCCTTTTTAATCAATCACAAAAAAAAATGATACATTTCTTTATTTAGTAACAAAATTTAACTTTAAGCTTCTCATTTTACCTTTAATAAAATAATTTATAGAACAAAATGAACTCACGCTCTTAAAAAATTACCTTGAAATGTAATTTCTCTCCTAAATAGGCGTCCTGGACCAAATACTTTGTCATGCTATGATTCCCTCAAACTAATTCAACTTGTAAATGTCAGCAAATATTAATCTCAACTAATTTTCATGGTTTGTAACAAAGTCTTTTTTATTCTATTATGCCTTACTAAATTCTTGATTTTGAGATAATTATCAGTGGTTTCCTTTGATGTTGTAAGTAAGAGAGGCAGTAGGAAAGGGTGAAAAGGAAGCATTGGTACAGAAAATTCATACAAGGGTTGGCCCTACTGGAGGAAGCATTTGTCAAGTGTAGCAAAGGGAGAGATTTTTTTTTGGTGGAGACAATATTGGTTAATTATGTTGAGTGTTGACATTGTTTTGGGTTGATTTTTAGTGTGGATAAGGGCCATGGAGATGATATTAGGCCTGAATTTAGTAAGCCCAAATACTAAGTTTGGCTAGATGGGCTGAGAGGTTCTTGTAAGAAAAAGTAGTTAAAGATGTCATTTTAGATCATGGTGTTCTTGATTTTCTTCTAGGAAAATATACAATGGTGGATCCAGAATTTAACGTTATAGTTTTGAATTGAAAGAGTGAATTTCGAAATGAATCAGTAGTGTGCCGGACCACAAATCTATTATTGAACCCAACATTGGAAATAAGGATTATATATCTTGAAATACCGTCTTTGCTTTAGTATGTATATTGTTATGAACCATCATCGGCCCAATATTGATACCTACACGAATGCCACACAACTAGTTATTGGACCTAGAAGAAGCAATAAAACAGGAAGGCTTTCACAAAGGTTGATTTGGGATTCAGACCCAATTAACAATTAGCTAAACGGACGACGATTGAGAAAGAACGGTTTATGCTAATTGTTGAGAAAAATGTCTACTTACAAAGTCTAAGCTTCGCATCTCCCTTCTACCTACTTTGTTCAATAATTCTCTTGTTTTACTAGTCTATTGTTGTTCTGTAATTTCTTTGTTAGTTCTATTTTTTCAGTTTTAATTTTGAGTTGAATGATTATAATATCGGAATATTTCTATTGTGAAATTGGAGTTGCTACATATACTATGAAAACTAGTATACGTACCCGATGCCCGGATATTAAAAAAGTAATCAAGTTTTTAAATTAAAACTAAATAACATATATACTTGTCAATAGTTTTAAAATTAATTACAAAAAGTTATTTACTTATTTATTTGAGCACATTAAATTAAGATTAGTAGTACACAATTTCTTTCTTATAATATCAAAATATTATTTCTATATATAGTTATGGTAAGCTACAATTTCAGTTTTACAATATTTACCCTCAAACTTTTATCAAGGCAAATTTTTATTTTTTAGTGTATTATTTTACCTTGGAAAAAAAATCAAATATTCTATTTGTTTAAATTTATTTGTCCTATTTTTTAGGACGTTTAAAAAAATCTCTTTTTTTTAAATTAATTTTTTAATTTTAATTTTCCACACGACATGATTAAGACACAAAATCAAAAAACACATTTTAATATATTTGACATATGTTTAATTTAAAACCACAAGATTCAAGTATTTTTTTTTATTTTTTTAAATTTCATTCCAAATAAAAATAGGACAAATAATTTAAAATGAAAATTTTGTAATATATAAATTACTACTATATATATAATACAAACATGAACATACAATTTAATACATTATTAATCTATGCATTTCATACTTATTATCATTAATTAATTGAATACAAATAGTGGGGAAAATTATTTATTATATATATATATATAATATTTCTTTTAAAAATTAAATTTGGTTCAAGTTTATTTTTATTTATGCAATTAAAAATGTCCAAACAAAGAAACAAAAATACAAAATAAAATAAAATGTACCAAGTCTTGTTTTAAAGCATAAAGACACGTAGGAATGTGAAAAGTAGGAAAGTAGGAATGTACCAAGTCACTTCATCTGGAAAGTATCAAATTTCTCTCCTCTTTTTTTTCTCTCCAACTTTCTCAAAATTTCTTGCTGCCGTTGAAATTTTGGCGGATGATTGAGAGATTTTCTCGTTGGTCTTTATTTTGTCTTTGATTTTGTGGTCTTTGCAATTTTCAGTAAGTTCAATTGTTTTTTTTTTTGATTTGACCATGCATCCAAGATCCAAGCTTGATCTGGCTGATCTTGATGCAGCTACTGGGTTTAGATGCTCCATTTTTTGGATGAGCTTGTAGATCTCTTCTCCGATTAATATGAAAATCTGTCTTCTCTCTGCAAAATTAAGATAAACTCTTTTATTGCTCTTGCTTGCTTGCTTTTTACACCTTTCTGAACTTTTGTGGTGACCTCTTTTTTTTTTTTTTTATGAATGCATGATTCTCACATAGTTATTATGAATTTCTCTATTGATGTATGTATACTTTGATGATTCTGATATAGTTCCTTTGGGTGTTTTTGTTGTGATTGATTTTTGTAAATTTAAGGCTCGGAGCTCTATCCCTTCATATGTGCTTAACTCCAAATTAGTGTTGTTCCCCTTCTGTTGCATTTTATAGCAGCCTTATTTATGCCAAGAGCCAAATACCAAGTCTTGATAATAGTAAAAGGGTGTAACACTAAGCGGAATAAAATTCTGAAAAATCTATTTGTTGTGTGTTTCATTTTCTACGAATCGGCCAATTTGGTCATTCACAAATTGCTACGAAATTGCGATCCTCTCTTTCTCAAAACCTGTGTATCTTTCCTCCATGCATCCACTACATCTGCTTCAGTACTCTTCATTTGTGTTAATCAATGGGTGATTTCAAGTAGGTCAATAGTTTGAACACTCATAGCTTGTTGAGTATACATGGCCATGGACATTTAAAATTTTGTGCTTTTCGTGTGGTTATTTTGCTTATGATCAATTGGATATGCTACCACATCAATTGTACATCGAATGGATTTCTTCGATGCTATTGCGTAAACTCTTACTCCTTATCTGCTTCACACTTGTCTTTTATCGAAATGTCAAAATCAATTACCTTATTCTCACTCTCATTTGTGAGCTGCATTCTGTGTTTCTGCATTGCGTAAAGTGTGGCAAATGGTCAGTTTTCGTGATTCCAATGGCAGCACTACTATTGTAAAAATGGAATGGATTCTTAACTGGACAATCTATGTTTTAGCAAGAGTTGTGTCTCATCTTCTCATCACTGTCAAGGTGATAAGAGATGCTTCCAGGTTTGATAAGGGTGGTGTGGAGCTACCCTTTGTTGTTTTTTTACTTGTTTTTTGAGGGTTGGAAGTCTTTATATAGTTTGAATCTTCCGGATTTGGTGATATCATCAATGTCCTAGTAGTTCTTATATATTTACATAGTTCAATTATTTTTGACAAGTCTTTACTATTATTTTTTAGGGAAAAGGCATAAGTATCCCCTCCAACTATACCCAAAATCTCAACTACACACATTAATTTTACTAAAGTTCTATTGCTCCCCTGAACTCATTTATTTTGTAATTTCGTGCACCTTACTTGTGCATTATCCCTATTTTTTATGGTGAGTCTTTATTATTGTTATTTCTGTATCTTCATATTATAATTTATTATTTAAATTTATTTTATAATAGAAAATTAAACATAAGCTTACATCAGGTGTTAGCACCCAACTTGACTCTCATATTATATTAAAATGGAGATTAGGAATTTCAAAGCTTGATCAAGAACCCCTAATGTAAAGTGTATTTTAGTAATTGTGTTAGGAGCTTTGAACCCAATTATAAATAGGATATTAGTGTTTATGTTTTTGCACTTTTTCTAGGACAGTAACTGCTAAAGACCCTATATGAGTTTGGGGCAATATCTTGAACTTTTCAAAATGAATTGTATCACATATTTGAATGTTAATCTTATTAGTTTGTATCTCATTTTGTTTAATAGGTTTAGAAGCTCCATATTTCTGGATGAGCTTCGAGATCTCTTCTCTAATGCACAACTTTTTCATTTGATCTTCCTTGCTTACTCTTTACACATTTCTGAAATACTTTTTTTTTCTGTGACTTAGGTTTAATTTTCCGTTGTTACCTTTATGTATCTCTTTGATGAACTTTCTTTGTTTTGTGTCCACTGGTGCAAGGTACGTGCAGTGACCTCCTCTTTCTAATGGCATACATAATTGTAAGATATTTGATTATGAAGAGTCCTTTGATTTGTTCTATGCCTTGATGGTTCTGATTTTATTTGGGGTATTTTTATTGCGTTTGATTTGGATATATTTAGTACTTGAAGTTATGTTCATACTGTAACAGTTAACTTTAGTGACCTTTTACTTTTGGTGTATGCATACTATACCTAAGAATTTGGGGGACAACACCATATTTTGTAGATAGTTTTAGAGGGAGACGGGTGATTAGATGCTACTTATTTCTGATAGACCCTCTATACTTCTGATGTAATTAGTATATAAGTACATTAAGAAGAAGCAATTCACATTATCAAATATCTATTAGCAAAATGCCTAACATGAAAAGAACAGAAGATCAAAAGACAACTGAAAAGGTTATTTAATAACTTCTCAGATTAAATTACGAAAAACTTCTTTGTACACTGCATTTTTGACTTCATTTGTTATTTTCCCATCATCATCGTAAGCCAAAATCTTTAACCTTTTCCTATTTGTGATCCGTGAAAGAGTAACATACAGTTGTCCATGAGTAAATGCTGATTTTTTTAAAAATAATCCCACATGAGTCAACGATTGGCCTTGACTTTTACTAATGGTCATGGAAATGAGACAATGATAGGAAATTGTCTTTGCTGGAATTTAAAAAGTATTCTTGCCTCAAATGGAGTCAATGTCATTCTTGGGACAAACACTTTTTCTCCTGTCATTTTACCTGATAAAACCTTAGCTTCAATAGCCCGATTTCCAAGTCTTGTGATAATTAGCCTTGTGCCATTACATAATCCTGATGATTGATCTATATTTCTCAATAACATCACCGGTACACCTACCTTCAATGATTTGGAATTTCAGAACACTTAATACTATTTAGAAATTCTGGTGTGTGTACATGATCCAACAGTGTAAAAGATTGATCAGACATAGAAACTGAATCTGAACTCAAATATGTCTTCTTAGGATTATGATTAAGTGAAACCCTATATTTATTGATTGACTCCACCATATCAAGAGTCGGAGCAAGAATTGTCCGTTGCTGGAGGTAATTTATATCACTAGAATGATTTAAAAAATCAGGATATGTACTCTCCACAATTGCTGATGTTGGGTCATCACAATCATTTATGAGGAGGTCATTAGGGATTTGAATTATTTCAATGCCATCAATAGAGCTTCCAATATTTCCATCACCGATTGTCAAAATTCAATTAGAAAGATTTTCTTGCAATCTCATACCTTGTTAGCTTTAAGACTTCACAATGTCTCCATAAATCTGAAGAATTTAAATTGGCATTAACAATATTTTGCCTAGTTTCTTTTGTAATGACAGGCAAAATTTGTCTCAAGTCACCATCAAAAACAATTATTTTTCCTCCAAAAAATTTATCTAAATTGGATGTGTTCTTAAACCTAAGAATATCTCTTAAGATTTTGATCGAGAGATTCAAAACAATATCTATGCATCATTGGTGTCTTATCCCAAATAATCAGCTTTGCCTTGACAATTAAATTTGCAAGAGCACTACCTTACTTTATATTGCATATTGCATCTTCAGTTGGATTAAGAGGAATTGCAAATCTCGAACGAGCTGTTCGGCCACTTGATAATAGAAGAGATGTAATGCCACTTGATGCAACAGTTAACACAATATTTCCTCTAGATTGTATGCCCGAAGACAAAGTCCTCCAAATAAAAGTCTTGTCACTTTCTCCATGACCATATAAAAAGAACAATCCACCTCTGTCTTCATTAATAATTGTTTTTTGTTTAGTTTTCAAATTTGTTAATAATTGTTGGTGTTCCTCCAATAAAGACCTCTTGTTATAATACAATTCATCACGGATTAATCTATTGGCATTGTCCACTTCTTCCTCATTGTAAATAGGTTTTGGCATAGTTAAAAAATCCTGAAAACTTCTTCCACAACTTTTTCCAACTTTTGCAAACAATGAATTTTCAATTCACCATCCATCATCTCTGCCTCTGAAAGAAAAAAATTAAGGCTCAACTTTAAATAATAATATTATATAACAATATCATATTTACATATTTATAAAAAAAATTGGTATTAGATAACTTTTTAGTTATATTAACTATTTTTAATTTTGAATTTGTACCTGGATTTGACTGTAATACTTTTTCTTCATGGAGTGATATCTTCTGATAATAATTGCCATGTTAATTGCCAAATATATTCTGATCGTGATATCAAATTGGACAATAACAACATAGCAAATAATTGTCTAAGATACGATGGCAAAAGGACGATGATTGAGAAAGAACGGTTTATGCTAATTGTTGAGAAAAATGTCTACTTACAAAGTCTAAGCTTCGCATCTCACTTCTACCTATCTTGTTCAATAGTTCTCTTGTTTTGCTAGTCCATTGTTATTCTGCAATTTCTTTGTTAGTTCTATTTTTCCGTTGTAATTTTGAGTTGAGTAATTATAATATCTGAATATTTCTATTGTGAAATTGGAGTTGTTACATATACTATGAAAATATTTTTTATGTCCCAACTTTTATATGTGTCATACTTTTCATTTTAGTTTACCTAAGAAAAATCATGCTTCCATTTTAAATTATCTAAAAAAAATGTCATACCTTTTTTTAGAAATAATCCAACTTCAAAATCCTCACTAAACTCTTTGAGTGATGATGTAAAATTGTATGCCATATTGAATATTAAGTTGAATTTAAATACAAGTTTTCATAAGAGTACTCCTTGTATTCGGAGACTTGTTCAAATCAAACACTATCAAAATTATCTAACTAATAATTGTGGACTAACATATTAAGCAAGATGCCTATCTAAACCAAAGGATAAACACAAGAAATAAATACTAATGAGTAGATAAGATCTAATAACATTATGTTTATGGCTTGATATTAGATACAAGTTTTGAAAAGGAAAACTCTATCTTAAAATTAGTACTCAATTAATTATCGATAAATAAATTCAAACGGAGAAGTAGAAATTTTGGTATGTCCTTGGTGGAGATAGTATTGGTTACATGGACATTATTATGAAGATGATGTTGGGCCTGAACTTAATATATGGGGCCAACACTCCAGGCTTGGCAGGCTGACTGAGACTCTCGGGTCGGGAATTGGGTCTCATTCGGGTCCCAGTCAGGGTAGGGGTTGGGGTCGTAATCAGGTCGGGGTCATAGTCAGGAGTCAAGTCTCGAGTCTCGAGTGGGGTTTTGGGTTTGGGCCGTTGAGGTTTAAGAGAAGTTTTTTTAAAAAAAATTCCTACTTTATGTAGGAAATCATTTTCCTTAAATTAAATGAAAATAAATCCTTTTGAAAAATAGTTTTCAAAACATTTAAATCAATTAAATATGAGAAAAATAAAATTAAAAAAATTTATACCAAACACACCCTTAATAAGTGTACACCATTACTTACTCTAAGGAGATGCAATTGGTGGGTTGAGATTTACAGTTTATTACAAGGCAAAAAAAAAAGGTTAAATGATTGGATACCCAACTCATTTACATGAATTGGATCGAATGAGTAACTATAAATATAAATTTTAGAGATAAGTGTCAAAAACACAGTTAAACTATCATCTTTTTTGAGTTTCATACCTAAACGATTAAAAGTCTGAGTTTTATACCTAAACTATCACTTATTAGTTTGAGAAACACACCTTGGTGGTGTTATAATACACTCTCTCTATTTTTTGAAAAAACCTTGTCACATGGCATTCCACATGGATAAAACATTCTACTTTGACAAAAATTAAATAAACTATTAAATATTAATTAAAAGTTAAAGACTAAAGTATTTCTATCCCCAAAAGAGAGATGTGTTTCTCAAACTAATAAGTGATAGTTTATGTATGAAACTCACACTCCCAATAATTTAGATATGAAACTCAAAAAAAAAAATTAGATGTATTTTTGACACTTATCTAATTTTAACCATTTTACCACCCAATTGAGAGGTTCTTTTTCTAAGAAATTTGTTAAGGATGTCATTTTGGGGCCAGAGAAAGTAGTTGAGATTTACGGTTTATTACAACGGAGAAGGATCAAATATACCGCTGTATTATTGAAAATAGTTTAAATATATCCCTCGTTATATTTTTGGGCTAAATATACCCTTCTTGTTATACTTTCAGTTCAAATATATCCGTCTCATTATATTTTGGTACAAATTCGCCCTTAATTTTAACAGAATCATACTTGAAAAACTCAAAATTAAATAATTCATTCTCAATTTTAAATATCTGATATTTTTAGGAGTAAATAAATTTTTTGAAAAATTTCATGGATTAGTACTGCATTGTCAATTCTAAGAAAAAAAAACTCAAATTAGTACTTGAATTATTTTTTTATTTTTTAAAAAATTAGATATTTAAAATTGGGAATGAATTATTTAATTTTGAGCTTTTCAAGTGTTATTCCATTAAAATTAAGGGCGAATTTATATCAAAGTATAAGAGAGGGGTACATTTGAACCGAAAGTATAACAAGAGGATTATATTTAGCCCGAAAGTATAATAAAGAGTATATTTAAACTATTTTCAATATTAAATGAGTATATTTGACCCTTTTCCATTATTACAAGGCAAAAAAAGGCTATTAATGCAAACTAGAGTCAACAAATTATATAAGGTGTTCCCCAATGTCGTCTTGATTTTTGTCCCATAAGAAAAGTCTTTAAAGCCTAACATTTCTTCCTCTTTATGAACAAAACAAATATGTTTTTGTCCCTCTACACCTTAGATGTTTTTAAACAATTCTTCATGCTCATTTGCCTCTCAACCTATATTACTTTTTCCTAATGAACAGAAAGTTGGGTAATCAGCAAAGAGGATCTTCTTTCTTTGACATGGAAGTAAACTTAAAGGCTTCTATTTTCAAGTTAGTTAATGCCATCTATGATAGGAATTTATATTGTATCTAATGTAGGAAAATGATGTATGTTAGCATCTAATTGATAGAGCAGTCTATAGAGAAAATAATCCTAGTTTTGAAAGTGTTCCCTATGAAGCATAACTTTTTTTTAAAAAAAAAAAGTTGCTCGGCTATGTTATGCCTCTAAGACAAGAGTTATAGAGTATCCTTAAGTTATAAATAGTTAATGTAAATTGTTACACCTGAGGCATGCATTATTTTTTTGAACCCCTAAGCTATGTTTTGTCTTTAGGGCGAGAGTTATATAGTATCCATTCGTTAGATTTTGTGAAATAGTGTCTTCGTATGATTTGAGATTGCAGCTGAGTTCCACGAAAACATAGGCATTTGAGGTACCACTACATCTATGAAAAATATTTTTTTTATTCTCAGAGGATGTATTCAAACGCCTCGAATACAGTGAGTGAATTAAATTCTTCAAGAACACAAAATAAATTATATTGTCTCAGATACATTTTATTAAAGTTTATGTTCTTCAGTCTGTTTCAATTTCTTGGTTTACTAGTTTGAGCTTAGAAATACTAATAGTTTCCCCCTTGTTTCAATTTGTTTGTCTTACTTTTCTTTTTGATCTGTGTAGAAAAGAGTGTCTCTTTTCCTTTTTGACAACTCTTTATTCTAACTTTTTACTTCACATATTTAAGATCACAAATTAAAAGTTACTTGATAAATTCTACATATCTTTAGTTTAAAACCACAAAATTCAAAAGTTCTCTCTTTCTTTTTACCTTTTTAGACTACGTGCCAATTCAAAGAGATAATCAAATTGAAATGCGGGGAGTACTATTTTGTATCAAAACTATATTTTATTAATATTATATATCAATAATATACGAAAATATATATTTTTTTAATAGATGACTATTTATAGCAATTTCTTTATATACTAAAAAACGACTAAATTATGATTATGATCTTTCTCAATTTCTTGCGGAAAATTCAACGCGGCGGCACGGACGTTGTTATCACTAATATTAATACATCCTACTTACTAGAATGGGGATTAATTAATTTAAAGCTCTAATTAGTAGCTCTAATTAGTGGTCACATGACACATCTAATAATAAATATATGCACTTACCTTACACACCTACCTTTAAGATTTGATTTAAACTTCCTCTCTTGTTTCCTTTTTTGTGCCAAATAAGAAAATGCTTTTTCATTGTTTATCTATTGCTAAATTACTAGTAGTTAAGAATTTTTTTTTAATAATTCGTTATCAAAGCTAATAGAATTAGCGATAAATTTTTTTTTTTAATTTTTTTGTTGATAATTCATGCTTATTTAGTAGTGAAATAATTTAATATATAAAAGAATATTGAGAGTTTTCATTTGTTAGAAAAAAGTGTAACAAAAATGTTTGCAATTTAATTTGTTTAGAATATATTTCATTTTTACATTCCTTTATCTTATTTATATTTACTGCAACTACTCTTGCAAAATACTATTATTATTTGGTAAACCTTGCTTTAAATTGGTGTTGTACCTAGTTCATAAACAAAAGGAATGGAGATCAAATATAATTAAAGAAGATTTATAAAATAATTTTGTTATATTCTACAAAAGGAGAAAAAGGTGAAAGTCAAAATAGCTACGAAATTTTCATACTCATTCTTCAGGATGAGGTCAGAAATAATAGTGAACATAAATTATGAAAATTAAAAACTATAAAGCAATTTAAACTAAAATTAAGGATAAAATCTCAAAATTACACAAAAAAACACGAAATAAATCACACAATTAGGTTAAGGCCTAAAAGTTAAGGACTTCAACGGATGGTCAATGTATATGTTGCAGCAAATAAAAGAAAGGGAATTTTTTAATAAGAATATACAAACCTAATAAAAATAATTACATTTACAAGTCTATATTTTCGCATTACACTCACACAACATTATACAACTTACAAATATATACACTTGTATATACGTGTATCTAGTATAGATAGTGCCGCCTCTATGTTTAAAGAAATATGACATATGCTTTAGGCCCTCAATTTTTTATCAAAAATGAATTATGTTTAGTATTTTCATAAAAAAAGTATTCTTTATGATAAAAAAAATATATAACTTTTATATTAGTTTATTCTCTTTTAACCCTTTTCAAATAGAAGAAATTAAGAAAACATTATTTTGCCTTTTTCATTTTGTCTTTTTGTAGGGTTTTTTTTTCAAATCTTTAATAAGATAACGTAATACTCTGTCAAAATAAGAATCAATAGTCGAAAAGTATTGAACAAGTGAATTGCAATTTATTTTTTTTAAAAAAAAATCTTCGTAGATTTTCAAGCATTACAATAAGCATGTTAAAGTGGGGGTATACCAAATTATCAACTTCTTGATCAAATTCTATGGTTATAACTCTTATTTTTATCTAAAAATTTTCAAATGATTAGTTAAAATTATGTTAACAATTCATATAATGATTGGCTTAGTGAAATGATATTTTTCAACTTTGAATTGATAAATTTTATGCCTCTAATTAAAATTTCATTTTAGGCCTCCAATAATATTGAGTCGCACTGAATATGATTGTATACCTAGTTTTCAATTCCTTCTGGAAAATACATCTGGAAAAGTAAAGATTAATTAGAGTGAAGGTTCCTTTCAAATTACTAGCAGCTGCTATTGTCAAAGTAAAAAGAATTTATCAACACCGTAAATGGTCAAAAATTTCATATTTCCTCTGTTTCATAATAAGTGATATTTTAGTTTGACCATGTTACTTAAGAAAAATATGTACTCTAACAAAGTTAAAAATATTTTTATTTAATTAACTAATTCTTAATCAAATATTTTTTAGAAAAAAATAGTGTTTTAATGGTTTTAAGGTTATGTAAAAGTTTATTTATTTAATTAAAGGCAAAAGAAGAAGAAAAAAATGAATGCCTTTTGATTTTGTAATCATCACTTATTTTAAAACTAGTTACGAAGATTCTGTGCTGTATACAGGTCCAATATTTACATATGAATTTATTTTTTTAAGTGATACTAATAAATAATATTAAATCATCTCATTAAGTGTAAAATAAATATTTAATAAATATTACTAATATTGATAGATTTTAAGTGGTATATATATATATATATATATATATATATATATATTTGTGTGGTAGGAAATCTTCTCTTTTTTCTCCTAGCAAATCTAATGTGAAAGATCCATTGAGATGTCCATAATTTAAATATTTTAGGGTTGTTGAAAAGTGCTTATGTTGAAAATTTTAATTTTAAAAGTGTCCATATATCTAAATTTTAATTTTAAAATATCGAATTAATGTAATCTAATTTATCTTTAAAATTTAATCAAATTAATTTTCAAAAAGCACACCATAACAACTATTTTAAAATTTATAATACTTTTCATATTACTTTGAAATTATTTTTTGGTAAAATAAGTCTTAGTTGGACCGTTGAACGTCACAATTGTAATTCAACAATAGTATACCCAAGTCATTTTTAAGATTATATGTTGCTAGAACTCATACATAGAATTTTTTATGGTATGCCGCCTGACACTACTTTAATTTCTAAAATGTGTTTCTCTCAAATTTTAAATTATTATAGTTCTCTATATAAATACATACAACAATGGCAAATGACTAGGCACATATAAATGACCAGTGTTGTGAGTGTATGTCGTACTACTTTTTTGGTGATGTTTTAGTCTTTTTATTTTATTCTAAAATAAATAATGTTTTGGATTTCAAGAAGTAATTGATATTATTTTTTTAAAATTACTTGTTTACATAATCAAGAACTATTAATTAACTTTTTTTATTAGGAATCAGTTAGTAAAAACACTTTATTTTTTGAAAATTAATAATTTTTTTAAGAGTTATCCCCAAATTAAAAATATCACTTATTTAGAAATAGTAATTATCGTAAAAATAGTCAATAATAAATACTCTTCATTTCAAGTTTTCAACATATGTTACATTGCACCGCAATTGTTGGGCTGAAAGTGTAGTTCTTGTTATTTCAAGAAATTATTGTGGTTTTATTACAAGGTTCACTATCACATATTAGGTTATGGATAAGAAATTTACATAGGTATATAACTTTTTTCACGAACAACGCAGAAAAGTTTAGTATTATCTCTTTGGATAAAAGTGCTTATGTTGAAAATAAGTGTTTGAATTTTAGGGTTAAAAGAATAAAAAGGGTAATTTGGGAATTTAGTTAAAATATAAGGGATATAAAAGTAATTTTCATGGTCAAACAAAATGGCTTTAAGCACTTTTCATTTTTGACTGACTTTAAGAATTTTATGGCTTAAAGTTAGCATTAGACAAATACGTTCAAAAGCTAAAAAGAGACTTATAAGTTGGTTTGACCAACTTAAAGCCCATCCAAACAAGCTCTAAAATGACTACTTATAAGTTACTCGTATTACAAGTCCAGTTATTTGACCACATACTGCACAAACACGGAAAATACGTACTAATAATAATGATGGGGACAATTTTTAGGCAAAATTAAACGCGTTAAGTACAATCACATCATCAATTTTTGTCCATTTTATTACTTCTATCAATTTTAATTTATATGATATCATTTAATTTAATTATAAAATTTAATAAAAAAAAATTGAAATTTGTGATCTCAAATAAAACTTAGGTATTTATAGCTGTAAATTATTTTATTAAAAAAAAATCCTTTTAAATTAAACTATTTATTATTAAAAGAAGATAACGATTCTTCAGATATTCTACTACATTAGAAGAGTCGGTTATTCAGAATATCAAGGGGTATCATGAGTTGCTTCATGTCATTTAATTTATTTGGAAGGGTAGTTTTGACTTTTGTGGCTCTTTACTCGCGTGTCCCGTAAAACTTTAGAATTGAAAACTAATACATTAACCTCATTATTGTCCCATTTAAAGTGCTAATCATGTATTCAGTGAAACCTTTGTAACTATCTCGTCGTTCACCTTTAGTGAGCGTTTAGCTCCAGATAGTTTTTGGAAAAAACTTGAAAAATATTTAGAAACTTGTGTTTGTTCATACAATATGCCATTACTTGGCAAATACTCCCTCCATTTTTTTTACTAGTCAATTTTTGACTTGGCACACCCATTAAGAAATCACTTATTGATATGGTGAGTTTACCATTTTACCCTTATTAATCACTAAAGCCATAATCCAAATTCCAAAATATTTTGATACCAAAGATATTAACTCTCTCAATAAATTGAGGGTATAATAAGTAAAAAAAATACATTTTCTTGATTTGTCAAATTTGACAAGTAAAAAGAAAACTTAAACTAGGAAATTTTTGACAAGTAAAAGGGAACAGAGGGAGTATATTTGGCAAAATTCTCAAGTTCTAAGAAAAACTAGAACTTGGAACTTGGGAAGTTTTAAAAATTTAAAAATAACCCCAAATTTTTATATTTTATAAAAACATCAATCATTTATTAATTTCAACTAAATATTTATCTACCAACTTATTCTATTAATATGATCAATCAATACTATTAATCTCTTTTAAATAAAACTTATTTATAAAAATGTTCACCGATCCTCTTTAATGAAACTTCTCTCAATCAACCAACAACCATATTTCTATTAAAGAAGTGCGATATCATTTGCAAGACTACAGGGAAAGTGAAAGAGAGCCTAAGAATGACAAAGAACTATTTAATTATAGACATACCTCTTTGCATAGTGTGATTGAAAGAACATTTGGTGCATGGAAAAGAAGATTCAGAATATTACGACAAGGCATGAACAACTATGACTTAGACATGCAGGTAAAAATAATAGTTGTTTGTGCTGTATTACATAATTTTTTGCGTAAAAATCAAAGCTTGGGAAAATTTTGTCGTATAACACAAACTTATGGGTATTTTTAATAATTTGTAGAACTTATAGGTAAAAAATAATATTTTTTTAAATTTCACCAAAACTTGAGAAAATTTGTGGTCAAACGCATGGTGAAACTTCACCAAAATTTCTCCCAAGAATAACTTACCAAAAATATTTGGGAACTTGGGGCGAAACGACACCTGACTTGGCACACCTATTAAGAAAATAATGATTGACATGATTATTTTATTACACTATCCCTAATAATTGATATTTACTATTAGATGTTAGAAAATAATTTAAGTAAATAATACTAAGGGCAAACAAAAAGAATGTCTTTTTTTATATGTGAAAACTGACAAGTAAAAATTAAAATTTATTTTAAAATAAAGATCAATTAAACATGAACAAAATACATGTTAAACTAGCTCATTGTTCCTAATTGTGGCTTGCAATTAAGTTATCGCGACTCCGATCCGCCGTGACTGACACTCACACTAATTCTCCTGTGGGAGAACCATTAATACAGTCCAACTATCATATTCACGAGATGCAAGAAATATAAAAGATGCGGAAGCAGCTTAGTAAATAACAACAAGGCTGAGTTCCCATAAACTCAATAAAATCTAGTCAATAGCCCCAAAACATGCGAAAATACCTTGGAACTGAAAGTCTATCATACCAAAACTTTAACAAGTCATCTAGTCTGGAAAAAGGGAATGCAATCCCAAATAAAGTCATTTAATTTAAAAATAAACCAGAGTTAAACGTCTAAGTCCCGAAAGAAAGACTAGGAGCCCGTTTGGATTGGCTTAAAAAGTAACTTTTATGTATGAAGTGCTTTTAGAACTTTGAAGTGCTGAAAGTTATTTTTATAAATAAGCAGTTGAGTGTTTGGATAAAAGTGCTTATGATGTGAATTTTAGGGTTAAAAGAATAAAAAAAGTAGTTTGGGAATTTAGTTAAAATACAAGGGATATAAAAGTAATTTCCATGGTCAAAGAAAATGACTTTAAGCACTTTGGAAAAAAAAGTTAGGAATCCTAACTTTTCATTTTTGACTGACTTTAAGAACTTTATGGCTTAAAGTCAGCATTAGGCAAACACGTCCAAAAGCTAAAAAGGGGCTTTAAGTTGGTTTTGACCAACTTAAAGCCAATCCAAACGGGCTCTAGAAATAAAAGAGTCCACGGCATCTTGAAAGAAACGACTCACCCTTGAACTCGAACAAGTGTCACTCCTCTAGAGGTCTCTCCGCAGCCGTCTGAATATGCCCTGTACTCAACAAAGACAGAGCAAGTGTAGTATCAACACACAAAATCAACAGTAGACTGGTAGGATCATGCGTCTAGCTAGTAAGCGGTTCATGGACAAGTAAATTCAACATAATAAGTGCGCACACACACACACATATATATAATAACTTAACCACTTTCACCTCAAACAGTACCCAACAAGATCACAGTTCAACAATCTCAATATCATGCAATTTCACATAAGGGTCCTCTCATGGAATCTGCAAACACTTAGCTTGTGTCGGAACGTGACACCCGATTCAAAGTTTGTGTTGAAACGTGACACCCAATCCAAATATGTGTTGGAACGTGACACTTGATCCAATTTATGTGAAACATGACACCCGATCCCAACATACAAAACAACCACAATTACACTCAATATTCAACATTATGTCACCAAGAACAAGTTCATTACAAAACAGGTTAGCAAATGATCATTTCACATAAAATCTAATATGTTTTCCTATTCATATACAAATATGCATACCATGAAGTAATTTATCAAGTACGTGAAATACATACGGGAAACAAAATCATCACCTACCTTGAATTTGAGCTTCAACAACTCTAAAGTGCAAGAGCTTTCCCTTTCCAGATTCGTTCAGCTTGTTATTGATCTAAAACAAGTCACATATATACAAAGGATCAATACAGTGGCATAATTCACATGAATTATAACATAATTCCCTTCCTAGACCAAAACCCATGATCCTAACCCCACTCTAAGGCTATTTTCCACCTTTACCTACAGTCCAAAACCCTCCCACAATGATCACCCATCCTAGTTTATGAGTTTTAGGAATCGAATGATGAGTTTAAGTAGTAGAATCCTTACCTTAAGCATGGAAATCCATGAAAAAATGATGAAAATCGCCATGGGTCGCCTCCTAACGTTTTAGGAACAGTATTTTCAAAATAAAGCTATTTTTGGGGTTTTTCCTGTCTTTAAATCTCGACTATCGCACTCTGGCGGGACCATTCTACTTTGGAGGCCCTGCTCTGGCGGGTTGCACCGAAATAGAGAGTTTGAAACTTGAGATCCAAACCCCCATTTCACAACATAATCCCTTTCCAAGACGTATTAAATTATACCCTTTACGCCAAGTCTAATTTCAAGAGTTTTCCTTGCTCGAATGTGATTTTGTGAAGCTGTAAATGCTCCATATAGTCTTGGATATCATCTTACCCAATTAAATAAGGGATTCAATCCACCACCATTCACAAGGTCATCCTAGACCTTATTTAACTAAGAATTTGTCTAAGTCTGGCCTAGGCTAAATTTTTTCAAAGTTACTACCCGGAGTTTTTTGGC
Organism: Solanum dulcamara; assembly: GCF_947179165.1. NCBI lineage: Eukaryota > Viridiplantae > Streptophyta > Magnoliopsida > Solanales > Solanaceae > Solanum > Solanum dulcamara. The sequence goes on along the minus strand of NC_077240.1, from coordinate 73,029,660 downwards.
CTCAAATCTTTCCCCATTGGTCTATCCATAAAGACAAGAATAGGTCGTTATATTAGATATCAATTTACCCATCACTCTTCCCCGAGTGACCAACTAGGAAAAACAGGGCTAAAGTAGAGATAGAGTAGTACCTGTTTCGATGAACAACTGATGATACTTGTTTTGCATGTCCTTCTCAGTCTCTCAAGTAGCTTTCTCCACCGCCTTTACCGTGTTAATCTTCTTAGTACTCAACTTTCAGACATCACGACCAAGAATTGAAATTGGCTCTTCCTCATACTGAAGATCTTTGTTTAACAAAATTGAGTCCTATTTAATAATATAATATCCATCTCCATGGTAATTTTTCAACATTGACACATGAAACACCGGGTGTACTCTAGACATGCTAGGTGGTAAGGCCAATTTGTACATCACTAGCCCAACACAGTCAAAATTTTTAAAAGGGACAATATAGCGAGGACTGAGTTTGTCCTTTTTACCAAACCTCATTACCCCCTTAATGTGTGACAATTTTAGAAGCACTTTTTCACCAACCTCGAATGTCATATCCCTTACCTTACGAGCATCATACTTTTTTTGACGAATTTGAGCTGCTAGAAGCTTAGTTTGGATGCTCCTTACCTTATCCTGAGCATCCCTCACCATGTCCACCCCCAATGGCTCCACTTCTCCAACTTCAAACCATCCTATGGGAGACCTTCATCCCCTCCCATAAAGGGCTTTGAATGGTGACATCCCAATGCTGGACTGGTAGCTATTGTTGTAGGAGAACTTACACAAAGGCAAGAACTTGTCCCAATATCCCCCAAAGTCGATCACACATGCCCTTAACATATCTTCTAGTACTTGGATGGTCCTCTCTGATTGCCCATCTGTTTGTGGATGGAAAACTGTGTTGAAAGTGAGTTGAGTTCCTAACTCTTCATGCAACTTTTCGCAAAATTTAGAAGTGAACTACGTACCACGGTCTGAAATGATAGAGAGGGGCACTCCATGCAGCCTTACTATCTCTTTCACATAAATCTTTGTCAATTATTGTGCATTATAGTCCACTCTAACTGGAATGAAGTGCGCTAGCTTTGTCAACCTGTCAACCACCACCCAAATAGAGTCATACTTTCCCAAGGTCTAGGAAAATTCCACCACGAAGTCCATGGCTATTCTCTCCCACTTCCATTTAGGAATGGACATTCTTTGAAGTAAACCCGCAGGTCTTTGGTGCTCATTCTTCACCTATTGACAATTCTAGCACTTAGATACATATTCAGCTATGTCTTTCTTCATATCCGACCACCAGTATAGACGTTTCAAGTCTTGATACATCTTAGTTACTCCAGGTGAATAGAGTATCGCGAACCATAAGATTCAGACATAATTTCCTAAATTAAGCCATCTACTCGAGGAACACAAATCCTTAAAGTGGAGCACTCCATCTGCATCAAGTGTTGAGTCTTGGCCTTTCCCATAAACATCTTTTCTCTAATTTCATTCAAAGTTACATCTTCAAACTGTTTGATCTTAATCTCTTATATAAAAGTGGTCCTTAGATCAACAATGTCCATCACCCTACCCTTCTATGAGATGCATAGCCTCATGAACCTGACCTTCAAGGCCTGAATTTCTTTAGTACGGGGCCATTTGTGGGCTCCCAAACATGCTAGACTGCCCATGTTAACCGATTTATGGCTTAATGCATCTTCTACTACATTATCCTTACATAGATGATACTGGATAGTGACATCATAGTCTTTGAGCAAATCCATCCACCTCTGTTGTCTCAAATTCAATTCTTTCTAGGTGAACACATGTTGTAAGTTGCGGTGATCATAAACAGCTTACACTTGATGCCATATAGATAATGCCTCAAAATTTTCAGTGCAAATACTATCGCTGCCAACTCCAAGTCATGAGTCGGGTAGTTCCTCTCATACACCTTCAACTTCCGAGAAGCATAAGTTATAACTTTCTTATCGTGTAACAACACAGTACCCAAACCTGAATGTGAAGCATCATAATAAATAATGAAATCTTTACCTTCGACCTGCAGGGTAAAAATTGGTGTTGTGGTCAGAAGAGTCTTAAGCTTTTGGAAGCTCTCTTTGCACTTGTCAGTCACTCGAATAGCACCTCCTTTTTATTCATCATAGTCAAATGACTAGCGATAGAAGCAAAGTTCTTCACAAACTGACGATAATAACTAGTCAGTCCCACAAAAATTCTAACCTCGGTCACGAAACTAAGTCGAGACCAGTTTTTAACTACCTCAATCTTTTGTGGGTCTACCATCACCTCTTCCTTTGAAATAACATGGCTTAAAAAGGCAACTGAATACACTTAGATAGTTTTGCATGTAACTTTTGTTTTTCTAAAACACCTAAGATAATTCAGAGATGGTCTGTAAGTTCCTGTTCACTCCTTGAATATACCAAAATATCATATATAAACATGATCAAAAATGAATTCAGGAACGGCTTGAACACCTTATTCATCAAACGATGAAGGCTGCAGGTGCATTGTCAGCCCAAAAGACATCACCAAAAAATCATAGTGCCCATACCCGAGATCTCTAGAGCCACAACTTTTGCATTACAATTAAGTATAATAAAATAGGGGGACAACACGTCATGCCTAAGATCACATCAAAATCGATCATGTCTAAAATCACTAAGTCAACCCAAGTCTGATATTCCATATACCAATTAAGTATCATACAGTATATCAAAACCAAAGGCATATTTCACAGACATATAAGAATAAGTAAAACTTAGATCAAACAAAATAGTAGTCATCTTGTCACAGACAAGAATAGTACCTGTGATCATTGTTCAGACGCCTCTACCTCGGTCTTGATTGGAAATGCATAAAATTGAGTCCGGTCATCCTGACAGGCCATCTCCCTTCCTAGCTGGGCTACTCCTCGACCTACATTACCATTACCTCGGTCCTCATGGCCTTTTGGATTTTCTCTTCGCCCACCTTGTGGACGTCCTCTACCGTCGCCTCTCCCGACCATGGGTACTACTGCTCTGGCCTGCTGGGGTGTTGAAATCGTCCCGTCAGGGTAAGGACATTCTATCTATATATGCCCCGGTTCTCCACATTGTTATGTCGGAAATAGATGGTTTAAAATTAATTTCAACTTTATAGAGAAAAAATCAATTTTTAGAAAAGAAGAGTCGCCACTTAATTTTTTAAAGAACTTAAGAAAGCTTAATTTAAAAGACCCTAAGAGATTTAAGTCTTAAAAATTCAGAGAAAATGTAAGAGGTTCTTATTTCCACTTTGAGAAGCTATTAAGCATTCAAAGTGGCCCTAACGCACGGTTATCCGGCGATTTGAAAATTCTGATTTTTGACTAACTTTGGAAAGATATATGTTTAAAACTAATTAAGGCATTTTACAATTTAAAAGAAATATGGATTTTAAAATATTTACAATAATTTATAAGAGAAATAGACTTGGTATGAAAATGATTAAATAAAGGAAGGATAATTTAACTAAATCATTTAAATGAAACAAACGATCATAAAAAATAGTTTCTCTTCAAGGGATTTAATTAAGTTAAACTAAACAATTAATGTTAGAATTAGCACAGGATAAATAAATATTATCAACTAATTAAATAAAAGTAAAGGCAAGCGAAATAATAGAAATCGGCGTTGACTAAAAGAAATCATTCCAGTTTTTTAAAAACATTAAACTACCCCAAATATACATAAACGAAAATATTTAAAAGTAGACGGGGTAAAAATATTTATGTACTCATATTTTTTGGATCAGCGCCGGCTTATTAATTGGAAGGTAAAAATATAATGTTTTGTCATTTTTTTGCTCGGGTCGACTTTCATCATTTTCGAAGGGCCTATCGACCCCTACCCCTCCTAAGTTTATTTATTGTTATAATCCTAAAGCGATCTAAAAGAAATAATAAAGACTAATGTCCTAAAAGGTGTCTAACATCCCAACTTAAGATTCAAGAGGCATTGAACGTATTATTAGGGTAGATTTTAGACTAAAAAAAATGTAGGCATCCTAATTAGCTATATCGTCGAACAAAACAGATAGGACAAGCAGTTAACACATATAATCTTAAATAAGCTTGTAGATTAACTAATAACATGCTTGAAAACACCAACAGTGTAGTGAAGGTCTTAACAAGTGCATACATAATCAGATATATGCACCATAACACGAAAACTTAAATAACATGAAAAAGATTAATTATTGGACATGTGGGGGCAATTTTAATTATTAAGGCGATTGTAATAAAAGAAGGCATGCTTGACAATTTTAGTTATTAACTAATAGTGTTTATAAAATCATATTAACATGATATTTAGTTAATAACATGTTGAAAAATTATTAAAATACTATAGATATGGTTTCTAACTATTGTGTTGAAAATTTATTAAAATGTCACAATTTTTTTATAAAATAACCTTATGAAAACTTATTTAAAATCCTATAAGTATAATTTCTAACAATATATTGAAAATTTATGCAAAATAGTAAGCATGGTTTCTAATACAATTATATGCTAAAATATTTATTAAAATGTTATAGGCACGATTTCAATATAAAATAATATGATAAATAATTATTAAAATCCTATAGGCATGATTTCTACACATAATATCATGATAAACATTTATTAAAATCCTATGGACATGATTTCTATGCATACTAATATGCTGAGAGTATTAAATTATGTCCTATGAACATGGTGTCTAAATTGATAAACTATGATTAATTAGGAAGGTTAATCTTAACCTATAGGCATGATTTTCACGTAAAGTAACCTTCTGAAGATATTCATTACATCCTAATAACATGCTAAAAATTTGAAGATGATTTATAAATTACTAAAATATTCATTAAGTCCTATAGACATGATTTTCTACATGATATTAACATAAGAACCCTATGAACATGACATCTAAATAACTAACGTGCTGAAAATATTATTAACCAATAACCATAGAATCTAAATAAAGTATATATTGAAAACATTTATTAAATCTTATAGATATAATTTCTTTATGAACTAACATGATGGAAGTATTTTTAGTCTTATAGGCATGATTTTCTAGGCGATACAATATGCTAAAAATATCATTAAATCTTATAGGCATGATTTCTAAATTCTATATGATATAATATGCTCGAAATATAATTAAATCCTATATGCATGATATCTATGTGAAATAACATTCAGAAAATATTTGTAAAGTGAATAATATAATTCAATTGACATGTCAAAATTTATTTAATAAATTCTATGAAGATGATATTAAACTGGTCAGCATGGTGAAGCTATTATTTAGAGCCTATGAGGATGACACTAAGTAGTTAACCAGCAGATCTAAATAATTATAATTTAATAAATTTACACAAACAATGTAAAAGTTAGACTGATTCATTAGAGGATGTTCAAAACCACTATAGTAAGATTCACATTTTTAGCAAAGAATATTTAACTAATATGATTAAAAATCATATGTAATTGATAAATGGTCATACAAACATCTATAAACACTTAACTTATTATTAAATTCAAACACAACAAAATATCATGATTTCAATGATTTTGACATATTAATTCTAGTACAAAACATAGATCATGATTAAACAAATTAAATGCAAGTAGCACGTATATTCTCTCCCCATGTATCTTCCACCTTTATTATATACAAAGTTTATTATTACAAGCCAAAATAACTAAGAAAGAATAATGGACAAATAGAAATAATAAAATGAGAACTAAAACTATTTGAATCCTGTTCCAAATGAACTCTTCATGTCTTAAACTTTGAAATCCAAACTCTGCTAAACCATAAAGAAAATATAAGCAGTATACAAATAATATAGAGGTATAATATGATTATATAATTTTACTTTAATAAAGCAAATAAGAAAGGTAAGAACAATTTTTAAAAATAATAAACTAACATATAAAGAAAGATTGGACTAACCTAGATACTTTAGTTAGAAAAAATAAATAAAAATCTGAACTGTGATGCCAAGCTAGAAACAGGATATCAAAGTATGCTAGAATGTAACGACCCGTTAGGTCGTTTTGAGTATTAGGACTTTTTATTTCATAAAAGACTCATCCCGTAAATTTTTAATGGGTACTTTGGACTATTCTATAACTATAGTTATTTAATTGAGGGGTGAATTTAGATAATTTAATTAATTAATGGGCTAAAGTGGTAATATATTTAATAACTTATACCACTTAGCCCATATATTAGATAAGTTGGTGAAATTAGTATTGGTACAAAATAAAAATTTGCCCTAGAACGTGACAAGGGAGAAGAATAAAAAATAAAAATAAAAACTCACCAGTGCAGAGGATGTGGGAGCCGACTGTCTTGTGCAGGTAAGTTACCAAATCACAACTAAATCCTATAGTAGATATATTGGTCATATTAGATTTATTATTATGTTAGTGATGAGAAAGAAACAAAAATTGGATTGTAAATTAGCATATGTGTGGTGTCCTTTTTGATTTTGGGGTAAAGCTAATGATGGGCATTCATGACCCAATAGTGCGCCACTGCTTTCAATTTTGTTAGCTTCGGCAGTAACTATTTCCATTTAATTATCACGTTATAATTCAGGTTTTGATATATTAAGATATGAAATTAAATATTAGGCACATTATATTATATGAGTATCATTAAATTTAGGATATTAGAGGAATTGAGACTTAACCCTTGCTTAAGATTTATGAATATACGACTTGAGATATTAGTGGGTATTAAAAATTAAAAATTTGATTATAGCTTTGGATGGGATATTGAGTCTAGGATAGTTATATAGTAATATTGGTGTCTACAGACTCGTGTACTTATGAATATTATATATTTGATAGATTGGAAACGTTCTGAGGCTCCAAAGAAAGGAAAGACATTGGTGGATTAGCTTGCTTGACTTCGGTTCTTCGATTGAGGTAGGTTATGGTTTTTATTCTATATCATATATAGACTCTTAATAGTGATTGATATTCATTGAGTAATGTGTGAAGTTTACTATGCATTTAATTGTTGTGGTTTGGATGGTTGATATGTTGTTGTGATTGGTCTGAAATCCCGAGGTCATGAAATCCATAATCTTAAACTTGCCGTATCAAAAAAAAATGGTGCCTTGAATAAAAAAGGTTTGATGAAATATTATTAATGAAGTGGAATGTAATCATGAAGAATGATAAATTAATTATATTTGGATCGGGTGTCACATTCCGACACGGTATATTTGGATCGAGTGTCGCGTTCCAACACGATATATTTGGATCGGGTGTCACATTCCGACACGGTATATTTGGATCGGGTGTCACGTTCCGGCACAGTAATATTAAAGGAAAACAAATTAAAATGACTTAATATTACCCAATCTTCAATAACTCATTTTTCAAAGGAGTGTGATGTGGAGGCTTGAGTACTCATGTGTGATCTTGATATTGTTGACTGGTTATGTAATTGTTCATTGGTTGCCACCTGTTAAGTGTTATGGTTGATTTCCCATTATTATTTTATGCATGTTGATTTCTATTTTGAGTCGGCCGATGATACTTACTCAGTACATGCTGTCCTGTACTGACCCCTACTTGTATCTTTTTTTGTTTTATTTTGTGGAGTGCAGCGAATGTTCCACCGACTTCGACTCGACCTCAGCTCTGGCCGGTCTCCAGTTCATCGGATTGCAGGGTGAGTTATCTTTCTAGCTGGCAATGGAATCTCTTGTCATAGCATGATGTCCTTAATTTTCGGACACGTTATGTTATTTATTTATTCTGATATTTGACATTTCGAGACTTAGTTTTAGAATTTAGATGTCCTTGAAGTGATGACTTTTAGGTTTTGAGAAAAACGCATTTATTTGAGCTTCCGCATTATTGTCACATTTATTAGTAGGGGTTTGTATCGTTGGTTCTCCCACTTAGGAGGTTAAGTGTGGGTGCCACTCACGGCCCATTTTGGATCATGACAAATTTGGTATCAGAGCTTTAGGTTCGGTGATCTCATCACACAAGGACATGTCTAGTAGAGTCTTGCGGAACGGTACGGGGACGCCTTTACTTTTCTTTGAGAGGCTACAAGACTTTAGAAAAACTCCATTTCTTCTTTCTTTCGTGTTATTACTTGAATCCAATTGGTATCTTGGTGATACAAATTGGTATCTGACCTTCTTCACTCTATTTTCGGAAACGTTCATAACTAAAGCAACAACAACGACTGAGCCATTCGTTAGAGTTGGTACTAAAGTACAGCACTGTAAGGAGTATGTGAGAGTTGATAAATTGAGTAAGTGAACGATTGTAATGGGGACCAGACTGGTTGATTGTGGTTGGCTAAAACTCAAAGAGGTGGAGTGAGATGAGTGCAAATGTTTGATATGGCACTATGAAAGGAGTATCTTGTATTATTCGACCTTGGTTTCGTACATTCTTATGTGACCACCTACTTATTTTGGAGTATGGCTTGCTATATATGCCCACACGTGTTCCCATATCTATAGGTGATTTCTTAGTGGTGGATCGGGTGTACCGATCCTATGATTGTCATCTTGGCAGGGTGACATCCTTGGGCAAGCTTAGACATTTGAGTTATGGCACATTTGGTGTTGTTTGAGATAGTTGAAGTATATAAACGGTTCTATACGTACCAGTTTCCTTATATAGAAGAGTTACCATGAATACATACTATTTTTTGATAGTCTTAAGATTCATCTAGTCGTTGGGGTCACTTCTTGACTATGTGTGATTGAATATGAGGGTCATTGAGTCTAGTTTTGTCTCTCTTAAGGATTGTTTACAATCATAGCTATTGATCTAATATATTTTGATAGTATTGTTAGAGGTTCTGTATGACTTAGGCAACGTCTTCTGACTTCTTTGTAAAAAAGTATATCCCCCGGACCTTGAGGGACGAGAGGGGAGATGAGTTCCTAAATATAAAGTAAGGAAAGATTTCCATTGCAGCCTATGAGGACATATTTTGTGCCTTATCTAGATATGATACTCACCTTTGCTTCTGTCCAGAAGAGCATATTTCATCGCTTTGTGAAAGAATTGAGGTCAGAATATCTACTGCAATTTCATAGATTGAGTGTATATCAAAGAGGGACATGATACGACTACTACAACGATATCGATGCTTACTTAGTTAGAGTTATGGATTATGTTAGTTCTGTTAGTGACCTGATCTACGAAAGAATGCATATCTCTTGGGCTAGAGACGGAACACATTTGGTAATGTTTTTTTCACGATCCAACCCCGTAGGCCGTGACGGGTGCCCGAACTGTACACACACGTGTACCCCTGCCAACCATACATAACCCATCTCCTGTTTGTACTCAAAATGCATCAACAGGTAAGAAAACATACAAGCCGATGAGGCTGTAGCAATGTATAGGGTTGTTCCATAACACGCATATACGTGAGCCGGCAAGGCCACCACGACACAGGGAACGCCCCCAAATCATAAGTCATATCAGTACAACTGTACATACATACATATACAACTCATCTACCACTCGTATACAACTCGTATGCAGCTCATACACAACTCATAAACAACTCATATACAACCCACGTACACATAAAACCCACATACGTACAACCCACATCCGTATCCACAGACCTCTAAGAGTAAGAAAATAGTAACATAAGGCGGGACAGGGGCCCCGCCGTACCCGTGAGCAAAACAAATATATCCAATAAGGTTTAGTACCCAAAATCAGGCTCCATCACAATGGAGCACTTTCGGACTGCTGAGTGGGACTCCTATGCTGGCGGATTCCCAAATGGTGTATATGTACCTGCGGGCATGAACGCAACCCCCCCAAAAAAAGGGGATCAGTACGATATATGTACTGAGTATGTGAAACATAGTATAGCATAACATAGCTGGAAACATATCTGACACAGAGAAGCAGGGAATAAAATGTCATATAAGGAACCTGTACATGAATCTTGGGAATCATAAACATGCATGCTGAAATTATACAATATAGCCGGCCCTTTCAGAGAACCGGGGAAAGCATACATGTAGGACCATCATAGGTCCGACGCCATCACCACCTTATTACATCACATTATCATATATATACATATGTACCCGACCCTCTAGTGAGGGACTCGGTGAATAATGCAGTGAGATTAAGCACGAATCTGTAGCCGGCCCGGGACTCGGAGAAAAATATGTTACCGTATACACGAATAGAGTAGTGAGTAACTAATGCAGTTTAAATCATTATTGGAGACTCGACCGTATAAAAAGAATAAGCTAGCGTCTGAGGATCAGAGTAGTAATATGATCACCTCACGTGTGTTCTAGTTGCCATTCGGGGCTGCAGCAATTGGAATCTCAGGGATCCTAGACATGTGCTAAAGTAATACTAGCCACTTATGAGATCGGAAGCACTTATCATCCTATAGTCTTTAAGACTAGGAGTCTGTACATTCATTACTTCCTTAACATATAGAAAGTTCTAGGAAAGTAGTTCATCATCCAGAAGTGAATAAGAGACACTTAGAAATGAAATTATTTCAGAGATCATATCACATTTTACTTGCCTCTAAGACATGCCAAAAGAAGAGAAAGAATAGGCCTTACATACCTCTTACGGGTTACTCTTTATCCCGTTTGCCTCGTCGTCCTTTGAACCTAGGTAACACGAAAGCAATACGAGTATTAACAACCTTAGAATTTTCAGCGCCTTAGGTTACACACGATTATTCATAGAACTCATCCCCTCGCTCGCATTCTCGACTAGTTCTTTGACTAGTTAAGAAGTTAATGGCAATCGGACAGCACCTCCCCTACAATGTGCCCTATCCGAATCCCCAATTACATCCTTAATACCTACATCCAACCAACAACATAACCAGCAGATCATATATATATATATATAACATGGCAACATTACGCAATATAAACTCCAAACGACTCGCTCGAAACTACGATACCAAAATGAGGTTTCTAGTTTCCATTTTGTAAAACCTTTAACCGCACGAAGCGGGGGTCGTGTGGCTGCAACCAGGATCTCCCCCACCTATTTTAGAACCCATTTAGTCCCTGAAACACACATCACATAACCAGCAGCCGCCTCCAAACACACAACGCCTCACTTCGACTATAATTTAACTACGACGACTTCAATTTAGATTATTTCTTTCGCTGAGCATATCCACGATTTTTTTATACTTTAAGCAGTATAAAAGGTACCTAATACACTTCAAAACAACCCCATAAAGTCCAAATTTAAAGGAGAACTCTTACCTTACCCGAAATTGGCCAAAACTAGACAAAATTATGCCTCGGAAACCTCCTTAGCGCAGCTGAAACTTCGGGGCTGTTTGGTAACGTTTTGGGCTGCTCCAAACCATAAATTTTCATTAATAACACCTTCATAACATCGGAGAGCACCCTAGATAATTAATTCACGGAACAAAATCGAAGACTCACCTTTGTTTCTCCAAATCCGAGCTCCCTCTCTCTCTAGCTTCAAGTTTCTCCCCTTTCTTTTCTCTAGATTTTTCTTGTAGCTTCTTGTTGATAAAGAGGACTTAATGGATAAAGATGACTTAAAAGTCATCAACATATATATATATATATATATATATATATATAAAGGCTACTTAACTAATGGGCTATCTTTACAAGACTTGGGCCTTTTCTTTTGTTGGGCCTCAATATATTATTATTATTATGAGAGCCCGAACTACTTATTGCACTTATTATTTAAGCCCAAAAGCTACAAGTCTTCTCTCTTTTTGCAACTCACAAACTACTCTCCAAAATTCCAATTTTTCCCTCGGCCTTTCTCCGTATTCCCACATCAATGTTTTCCATGAACATCACCCCGGTACAAACTAGAATAAACAAAATAAATCACAACGTCATTCCTTGCAAATCAATTTTTTTTCTTTCTTTCCGAATGTCCAAAAGTGCGGGATATAACATCCCTTCCTTCCTTAGAATCATTTGATAGCGTCATAGTTTATCCGGCTCTCATGATAATGTCTAAGGAACTTAGGAGACATTCCAAGTTTTAAAAGTGAGGGGCGTAACAGTTTTGCAGCTATTCAATGGGTAGAAATGTGTGGGCCATTTGGGTATGATCTTCTCAATAGGTATAATGTGGTACTAGTTGTATATGGAAATGGATATGTTGATTATCAGGTGCGAATACTAACTACTTAAGGATTTATCAATTGTATCACATGCTCGTATAATGAGATCCGATGTTGTATTCACGGTTGAGAAACTAACTAGTTTGTTACTACGGACGCTTGGGTTAAGTATTATTTATAAGAAAGATTTTAATGGTGGATCTTTGATAAGATTAATGTGTTTAGGTTGTTCAGTGTATCATGAGGATTCTAAATGAGGACCGGTGATTTCATGATAAGCTCCAAGGAAGAAGATCGATATATGAATGACAAGATTATGGATAAAGAAAGTCCCAGTGAGTAAACTTGGGTAAAGGCAATTAAAGATTTTAGTAAGAAAGTGCATGTAAAATTGGGTTAGTCCTTTGGATTTGGTTGGTATATCTAGGTTTGAGGTTGTCATGTCGATGACAAGGTTGACTTATGGTGATGGTAAGAGCTATTGAGCATGATGGTAACAAGAGTTCATGATAGATTGTAGTTGGGATGCAACTATATGCTAAGAATTTTCGATTTAATAAATTTGGTATGATAATAACGACTTGCGAATATCTAAGATTGTGGTTTGCTACTATTTGGTGAGTCATGTGGTCGTATGGAAAGTTATAGGATGTGTTGAAACACCACTAGAATAGAATTGAAAGGAGCTAGAGTCATAAATGGAAGAAATTAGTTAACCTTTGGAAGGAGGTGAGAATGAGGATAATTACTCTGACTGCAAGGCCAAAGATGTATCTTCAGAGAGAGTGGAGAATTGAATTCAAAGACACGTGGTTTCATCTGTTTTGCTCTGGTTATGGTGATAGTGTTACGTGTCATTTATATGCGTTAAAAACTGATGGATAGGATTTGAGAAAAAAATCTACATGCGTTCAACTCGAGTGTGGTGATAAGTTTTTTTTTGTGGTTTTGAGTTTGGTAACTCGTACAGTTGGATTTTTAACGAAGGATATAGTAAGGTCGATAGAGAGGCAATCAATGATAATCTAAGATACGTGAATTCATAAAGATCTTCAAGGTGTGAGCTATTGTTGGCCTCATAAGCAGACACTGACAAACCTCCCTGCTCCAGATTAGTATAAATTATAAAGAAAATCAAAATCTTACCATATTATGTCAATTACATGTCTTTTATATACACAAAAAAATACCTTGCGTATCAGTTTGTGAGAACTATAAAATTCATACCAAATTCATGCCAACTACAAAAAAAATAATCAAACTAAATCTGTACACATTTTTCACATGTATATTTAAATAAAAATACCATTTTCATGCAAATACATAAGTTCCGACTAAAAAAATTAGAATATATCAAATTCATAAGAATTTCATACTAACTTCAATAACAGGGTATTCATACAAAAATTAAACCAAGAGCAGCAATAATTTCAAGTTTCCATCTTCCAATGCGCAGTAATGAAGTAAAACATAGGACGATTGCCGAGGACATAAAAGCACTTCGATTGATTACTGCAATCAAAGCCCCATATCTATTAGATGGAAGATTCGATCTTGAGGCTGATGACGCCTTAGTAAATTTGATAATCGAAAATGGTGTCAATTGATGACCTGGGATGAACACATCATGTTTGTTGGTCACACAATCAATTGTTTTGGTGGATCAATTAAAGTTATTGAAAACACATAAAGCAATTCCATGAGTGAAGGAATCCATGTGATAGAACAATGATTTGCTGTACGATTTGGATTAGAAAGTGTTTTGAATTAAGTTGAAGAGGGAAGGTGAAGTAGAAAGAGAAAAAAACTGTAAGCACACGAAAATGGTGAAAAATTTAGGCGTGGGTGGGTGATAACCCGAGATTACAGTGATTTGTATTTGATCCCATTAATGCGCTGTCAAATTATATTCATCTCTCTCCACATAATTGTCTCTTATTAATTATGATCTAAATAAAAAAATTATAAAGGATTTAATTTAAACTAATTTTAAATAAATAGAGATATGTTAAGATCTGAGAATAAACTGTTATAAGTTGAACACACTTAAAACTATATTGAAAACTTGAAATATTGACTCTTAAATACATGTATGGTGTAATTTTTCCTAATTTTATTCTATTTTTATGCTCATACTCATTTTTCCTATACCTTATTGTTTAGAGTATATTTTCGTTTATCACTATCAACATAATTTTGATTTTTCATATTAATATAATTTTGCTTCTTAATTGTTAGTGTAATGGTAAGTTATCATATTCCTCCTCCAGTACACTTTTAATCTTAAAAAGTTAAATAATATTTCATGTTTTATACTTAATAATATAATATATATACAATAATTTATTTTTTTATATTCATTTATTATTAATTAACGCGATACACATGTACAAAGCACATACACTATGCTAGTTAATAAGAAAAGTGGGTCAATGTCACATAAATTATGATAGAAAAAGTATTCTACGTGATCTTGACAACTATGACTTCCTTGAAATTTCATCATTAACCAATTCAACAATTCCTTTCAATGATTTATAAAAATATATAGTAGCTAGAATAAGTCTTCCTACCGTTGCTTCTTATTCTATATTTTCACAACAAAGTTCACTAATCACTAATTAATATGGACATATTCCATAAAGCCAAGGTTGTAACATTCAAGAGCCATATAGATAAGTACTTAGTAGCCGATGATGATCAAGTAACCACCCGTCAAAGCCAACGCCATGGCTCGTTGAGTCGAAAAATCATGGTGGCTGGTCAAGCTTGTTAGCGGAAGCAGCCACCTTATCCGACTCAAGAGTTGTCATAGTGGCAAGTACCTCATGGCTTCTGACTAGCCGTTTCAGAATTTGCTCGAAAACTATACGAATAATGAGTTGAGAATTGAATGGGAACCGATAAGGGATGGATTTCAAGTGAAGTTAAAGGCAGGTACACCACCGTGGAGGAATTCGGTTACACATGATAGTCCTTACACCGGTTCGACACATAATTGGATTTTGTGGAACGTGAAAACAATCGTTGTACCGAAAAATGAAACGTCGAGCGTTTCATTTGTTTCCGATGAAATTTCCGGCTTGGAAATTGGATCTCCGGCCATGTTGATACGTTCAAGTTTTGTCTCAATTTATTTATGAATTTTAAATTTATGAAAAATATACAAAAAGTATCACAAGTCAATATTACTAATACATGATGGAAAATATTTTTTTAAAAAAAATAAAAAAATTATTTGACTCTCCAAATAACGCAACATAGGGAGTAGTTACTAACAATAAAATAATTCATAAAGGTAAAGAGAACAATTAAAAAAAATATAAAGAGGTAATTGTCACGACCTTATCATAAATTACGACCATACTAAGAAAGACGTATTAATGTCTATTTTATTATAAGAAGAAAAAACACTTTTCTTTTCCAACGTGACAAGGCACCATAATGAATAAATGATAACGTGTATGTAAATATGAGAAAACATAAAATACTATAAAAATATAGTTAGGAATTACGTCACTAACACTCAAAAATAACTAACGGCTTCCCATTTATTCGGTTTTCGTAACCATAATTACTTTTATATATATATATATATATATATACATATATATATATATATATACATATATATATATATATATATATATATATATATATATATATTTGTGTGGTAGTAAATCATCTCTTTTTTCTTCGAGCAAATCTAATGTGAAAGGTCCATTTAGATGTTCATAATTCAAGTACTTTTCGTCATTGATCATTGATATTTTCCTCAAAATAGTTACAAATATACACAAATATTACCGACATTCAAAATAATAAAGGTATAACTAAAATATATGAATCTAAAATTAAAGATCGTAGCCAAAGTAGGTCCCATAATTTTAGAAAACTTGTACACTAATTAAAGTAAAATAGAATAAAAAAACAATTCTTTTAAATTTTTTTCAAAAATATCCTTGCTGAAGCAAGCACATCAACATAGACGTTCTGCTTCAGCTTCAAACTCTCTTTTTTATATAATAAGAGAATATAAAATAAAAAAGTAAAAATACCAATTATATTGAAACAAGTATCAAATTATTAATTAGGAAATTGAAGGACTATATTGAAATTTGACAAAATAATAATAATAATAATAACAAAAGTCAAAGGAAACGATAAATTTCGACAATGATAAAAGAATTCAATTAAAATGACTACTTATAAGTTACTCGTATTACAAGTCCAGATATTTGACCACATATACACTGCACAAACACGAAAAATAGTACTATCAATAATGACGGGACAATTTTAAGGCAAAATTGAACGTGTTAAGTACAATCACAACATTTTTGACCACTTTATTAATCATTCAATTTTAATTTATATGAAATCATTTAATTTAATTATAAAATTTTAAATTTTTTTTTTTTTTGAAATTTGTGATTTCAAATAAATCTTAGGTATTTATAGCTGTAAATTATTTTATTAAAAAAAATCTTTTTAAATGAAACTATTTCTAATTAAAAAAAGGATAATGATTCTTCAGATATTCTACTATATTAGAAGAGTCGGTTATTCAGAATATCAAGGGGTATCAACATGATTGCTTCATGTCATTTAATTTATTTGTAAGGATAATTTTGACTTTTGTTGTTCTTGTTCGGTAAAACTTTAGAATTGAAAGTCACTACATTAACTTTATTATTGTCCTGTTTAAAATGATAATCATGTATTCGGTGAAACTTTTGTATTCACATTTAGACTTGACACGCCTATTAAAAAAATAATGATTGACATGATTATTTTATCACTTTATTCCCAATTAATAATGTTTAGTATTAGATTTTAGAAAATAATTTAAGTAGTTAATGTTAAGAGCAAAACAAAAAAGATTTAAATCTTTTTTTGATATGTAAAAAGTAACAAATATAAATTAAAATCTATTTTTAAAATAATGATCAATTAAACATGAACAAAATACATTTTAAGCTAAGCTCATTATTGATGACTTGCAATTAAATAACAACAACGTTATTAGGTCTGCATTTCGTCTCAATTAAATCTCTCTTCATATATTCACTACTCCTTGAAGTAGTAGGTTAACAATACATATAACAATACATAGTGTGCCCATGCGTGCACAAGCATTATCCATCTAATATTAAGAAGAAAAGGGGTCAATGTCATATAAATTACGATAGAAAAAGCACTCCACGTGATCTTGACAACTATATATGGCCCCCTTGAAATTTCATCATTAACCAATTCAACAATTCTTTTCAATGATTAATAAAAATACAAAGTAGAACCGTTGCTTCTTATTCTATATATTCAAAACTACACTATTTCTACCCTTTTGGAGCCCACACAAATAACCTATGATTTGCATATCAAATAGTTTGATTTGTTTTAATTTATATGATATAGTTTGATTCGATATAGAATTAAATAAAAAGAAAAATTTGTAATTTGTAATTTTAAACATATTATAATACTTTTGAAGCTATGAAATCGTTCAATGTGTCTAAAAAATAGAAACACAAGCGAAATTCTATTTGTTTATATTGTTAAGAAGCTAGAGCTATGTTGATGTTAGATTATTCATAGCATTATTCTCATTAAAGGTACATAAAAAGCTTACTATTAATTGTTTCTGACTATAAAAATGGATTATTCTCTTTTGAACTATCTAATAAAGAAATAGTACCAGATAAACCGTTGAACGGATGGAGTAACAAACACCAAACCAAATTAATAGTACTATAATATATATAATAAAACATCATGCCCCCACAAGTTGTAATTTTAAACACATTATTTTCAAAATTTCAACAACATATATGGTCTTCTTCTATCCATCCATCTTAATCACTTTACCAATAATACAATAAACTATCAAACAAATATCATCTTTCCCCTTATAATTAGCTACATATTTATCCATTTGATCTCTCTTCCAAACACTACAAGAAAAAATCTTAGTTATGACCAATATTTAGGGACGGGCTAATAATCTTGTCTCTAAAAATATATTTATTGGGACAAGATTATATTGTGGTCCTCATTTGTATATTCTATTACGAAGGTATTAAATCTGGTCACAAAAATACTTACTAACTAGTCCCAAATTGTAATATAAGATCTTTGAGCAGGAAATATTTTCACCAAATGTTAAAAAATTATTTTAACAAAAATTTAGGCGCCAAACTTTTATATTGAAAGTGAAAATTAAAGTAAAAAAAGGCTGGTCTTCTCAAAACAGAGCGTGCTTAGCTGGTCGCAATATTGCCCTAGTTTCTCTTCTACATCGACATCGCCTAGCTCAGCAGTATCTCCAGTAGAAACTCTCTGCCTTAATCTCAACGTTGCCACTCTATTTCCATCGCAGCTCTGTCCTAAAATCGAAGCAGGCCATTTTTTCTTTGCTAAAGATAAAATTTCATAGCAGCTGCAAACTTACAGGCTGGTTCCTCTTCCCATTGAGTTGCTGATCTGTTTGTTCCATAAGTTGTTTTGATGACGTTTTTTTTCTTGTTTATTGAAGTTACTCTCCTCTTCCTCCTTTTTTTCTAACATTAAATAGATTACTGATTTCATAATCTTGTCTTTTTTTTATACAATCAGTGAAAAGATTATTGGATTAAGAATTCTAATAGATAATCTGATTTTCTGATTTCATAGTCTTGTATGAAGATTCATATTTCATAAAGAGTGATTATGCTAATAACTAATGGCTTCCCATTTTATTTGGTTTTCATAACCATAATCACTTGTCATTTTGATTACTTGATAGGAAAAAGTTTTATACAATATGCAAGTTATTAATTAAAATTGTACTTTTCATTTTTATTGGTTTGGTTGTACTTGAAAAGGTAAACTCTGATTCACACGCGTATATATATATATATATTAGTTGGTTTTTTGTTTATACAACACAATTGAAGTGGAATATATTCAAAAGTTGTTAGCCAGATTAATTTAAATTTACGCTAATATAAGACCAATAACGAAAAACAAGTTATCATTCCTAATATACCAAAATTCAAAATTTTTAATTAAAAGTGACAAACTCTTATTGATTAATTCCTACACACACTCCTTAAATAGTATATAACAATATAGTGTCTAACATGATATTAATAACTAGCAACATAGCTAGGAGTAAATTGAAGTGAACGATGATAATTCTTAAGGGCGCTTCTTAATAAAAAGTGAGGGATTATATTTAAATTTTATATACTTGTGGGAACAATTAAATTATATAAATTACTAGTGCAAAAATCTTTTATAGTCAACATAGGTTTATTAACTTATTATAATTAAGTAATTAATTATAACAAGAGTGATCTTTCTAGTTACCTCACCTTTTTATTAAAAAAATAAAATAGGAAATCTACGAGAAATATGAGGCTTGTTTTTTAATTAATATAAAATTGTTTTTTTTACGTGTAAATAATAGGTCTATGGTAGACCACAATATGTACATATTTCTGACCATTTTCATGAGTCAAACCTTTTGACTTTGACTTTGAATCAGCTATTTGATTAGGGCTGCTAGGATCTTATCCTTCACATTCTTTATTACTCTACGCTTCAAATTATTTATCGCTATTTCTAAAAATAATTATCTTAAATTATTTTTTTATATTATATTGATTTCACATTTACTTAAAAAAATATTCATCAAAGTTTTAGTTTATTGCATTAATTTATTAATTATATTTTAAAATCTAAATTTAACTATTAATATTTTATACAACAATGATCCAGTGAAATTCCATAATGTGGAGCCTAGGGAGGGTAAAATGTACGCAGATCTGACTCCTATCAAGATACGGCTGTTTTCGAAAGACTCTCGGCTCAGTAAAATCAAAAAAGAAGTCAAATAAAAACTATTAATATTTTATATAATTCTTTATTAATAAAAATAGTATAACAATAATAAATATATTTTGATTTTTGAGATTTTCAATTTGGGTATCTTTAACATTTTTAGCCAGCTATCAAAGCCGTAATAATTTGTGGGCATCACCGATATATAATTAATTTTAATTAATATACTAGCTAAAATTTATAATATTTTAGCTAGGATTCCTATGTAGTATAAAATAATTAAATTTAATGAACTTCCAATTATTTTCAGTAGCTTAATGGGGTCCATTTTTACCAGTCATAAGAAAACTGACAGCCAAAAAATTGACTTTATTTAATTATTATTTCCATGACTACGTTAAACAGTGTATTAAATGATCCGTGTCGCATATGCTTAACTTACAATCTAAATGGCTGGCGCCGTCTGCCAAATTGTCTAAACTTTTTCATCCGTGTCCGAAATCTGCATTAAAGTCTCAGCTAAATTTAGATTGTGCACTGCAAAGTTTATTTGAAAGTGACGCTCGCTATAAATTTTTCTCTATATCTAGGACCTGAGCCTTGAACATCTGATTATGAGTGAAATAGTTTTATTACTACACCACAATCAAACGTTGATTCTGCCAAATTGTCAATTTTCAATTCCCTTGAATTATTCAAACACCAATCAATCAAAATGACGAAAATAGTCCTTTAAGTTTGAGTTAGGTTTAAAATAATCCTTTAAGTTTATAAAAAAAATTAACAACACTTTATAGGTAGATTATTTGCCAAACTCTATAGGTCTAATTTGACAGACCTATGATGATAAAAGGAGTAAATTAGCAGAAAATTACATTTATAGGTATGAAGTATGATATTGTCGTTTATGTTATTTTTAATGTCTAATACAACGAATTTAATAGGATTTTCTTGATGTTTATAGTTAAAAAAAAAAATATTCCACTATTCTCGTCTTACTTTTTCTGTCTCAATTTATATAAAATATAAGAAAGAAAGAAAGAAAAATTTAAATAAAATTTGTGATTTAAAATAAGTTATAAATATTTAGATAACTATAAATTATTTCACCTAAAGTAAAATAAATATTTTTAAAATTAAATTATTATTAAATATAAAAATACATCATTTTTTTTGGAAATTGATTAAAAAATAAAAGTGAGTCGAATGGAAAAAATAACAATTTGGCATAAATCAAACATTTTCAACAATTCATTTTCCACTTGTTCTATAAATACTACTTACTCTAAAACAAAATATTAACATCAGCGCAATTTTCATTTCTTTTTCTCTCTTTCAACTCTCTTATAAAATCCTCTAAAACACAATCAATCAAACAATAATATATTTCAATTTTTAAGTGTTTTGATCAAGAAAGCAGAAAAAATGGATCTTTTTTACAAGGCAAAAGCAGTAAGGCTAAGAAGTTACCATGAAAAATACTTAACAGCAGAGGAAGATGAAGAAACAGTGATTCAAGATCGTGATGGGGCTTCAAAGAATGCAACTTGGACTGTAGAATTCATCAATAATGCTCAAAATTTCAACACCATTAGACTCAAAAGTTGCTATAACAAGTACCTCACTGCTTCAAATCAAAGATTTTTATTAGGTATTCTTAAGGTTTTGCCCTGATTTTTTCTTAATTTGTTTGACCTATTTTAACTTGCCACGGAATTTATGAAAGATAGGTTAAATATACCTAAATGTTGTTTACTCTTGTTGTTTTAGACCTGTTAGGTGAAAAGTCATTTTTTTTAAAAACGGACGAAAAAGAAAAGTAGCTTAAACAAATTGAAACGGAGGGACTAATCCTTTTTCAGAAAACGGATCTTTCTTTTATACAAGAAAAAAAACATCATAGTTATTAGGGGGTGTTTGACTATGAAACTTGTGAGTACTTGGAAAGAAATAGTTTTTGTTTTTTTGGTGAAAAATGATATTTGAAAATTGGTTGTGTTTGATTATGGATACAAATTGGAGTTGTTTTTGAATTTTTGTGAGTAATTTATTGGGCGTTTGACCATGTTTTATTGTGAAATTTGAAAAACGTAGTTTTTGTTTGAGTGAACAATGATATTTGAAAATTGTAGCTGTATTTGGCCATGAATACAAATTGGAGTTGATTTTGATTCTCTGTGAGTAATTTGGAGCGATAATAGTTTCTGGATGTTTTTTCAAATTTTGAACTTTTCCAGTAATTTATGACGAACTGAGTTTAACTACAGAAAAAGTACGAAAAATTCATGGTCAAACGCCACCTAATAAGAGTTTTGATTACAAGGGAGGTTGTTTTCTCCAACTTATGGTCATCTAAGTTTAATAATTGTTAGCTTTTGCATGACGTCCTGTAATTTCGATCCCCACAGGTATGACAGGGAGGAAAGTTCTGCAAACTCTGCCACAAAGGCTTGATTCTTCTGTTGAATGGGAACCCATTAGAGAAGGGAACCAAGTGAAGCTTAGGACAAGAAAAGGTCAGTTCTTGAGGGCTAATGATAGTATCCCACCATGGAGAAATTCAGTGACACACAATATCCCACATAGGACTACAACTCAAGATTGGATTTTATGGGATGTTGATGTTGTTGAAATCTTGGTTCATTCACCAGTTCCTAAAGAACCTCCACCTTTGGTTTATCATAATCATCAAGATTCTGATTTGGCTTCTGAATCTGTTTCACCCTCATCTACTGTTAATTCTGCATCAGCAGCCAGCTTTTCTAGACAAGAGGTATGTATTATTGTTATTTCCAATTTTGTTAAGAGTTTGAAATTCACTGTTTTGCTATTAGCGGTCATGTTTTCATTTTAATTACTGCTTTGATTTGCTTGAGCCGAAAGTCTTTTGGAAATAGTCTCTCTACCTCGAAGAGGTAGTAGTGGTAAGGCCTGCGTACACTCCACCCTTCGCAAACCCTACTTTATGGGATTTAACTGTGTTTGTTGTTTTTGTTATTGTTGTTAGAGTTTGAATTCTTTAATGTTATGCTGATTATGGTTTGTTATTCTTTGTGTTCCAATTTATGTGACGTAGTTTGAATGTGGCACAAAGATTAAGATAGAAATGAAAGACTTTTTGATTTTTGTGGTCTTAAACATGACGTAGCGTAGAGTTCCAACTTTGGTGTTTTTGTCAACATATTGATAAGAGGAAACTTACAGCTTAGATGAATTTTCTTGGTAAATCTGAATGTCAGACTTTTCTGAAAATGAGTTGATTTTGTCCAATTTATGTGACATAGCTTGAATCTAGCACAAAGATTAAGATAGAAATGAAAGAGTTTTGAATCTTGTGGTCTTAAACCTGACATAGTACGGAGTTCCAATTGTTGGTGTTTTCGTCAAACATTTTGATTAGAGGGGACTTACAACTTAGAGAATTTTTCCTATAAATCTGAATATCAATTTTTCAGAAAATGAATTGATTTAGTCCAATTTAGCTCTGAAAACTAAGTCGAATTGTCTTTTGATAAGTGAAAAGTGTGAGGTAATTTTGTGGATGGTCAGTTACTTTTTATTTTATAACACCAAGGCGACTAAACTATTTTTCGTAATGAAAATAACTCAATTATTTTTGCTTAAGCATCCACAAAAAGTCCCTAAACATAGCTTTTGTAACCAAAATATCGCTCAACTTTGCTAGTGTCTCCATTGTTTCCTCGTAGTGACATTCAATATCCATTTTGTTTCATTTGCATATTATTTCCTTCCAATATTTAGTAATTTATCATTAGGAGAGTTTGGAGTTCTCTATTTTGTTATGGTATTGAAACCTCCTTTGCTTTTTTGCAGTCGGCTGACTTTATGGCTAGTTCATTAATGAAGTTTGGAGATGGGAGGCTGATTTATTATCACATTGCTAATGAATATGGAGAAATCGATGAGGGAGTGGAAGGGATTTGCATTCCTTTTAAGGGAAATAGTGTTGAGGAGCTGGCGAAGACATTGGAAGAAGAAACCGGGCTTGAGGACATTACTGTTTGTACAAAGAGTTCTTTGAATGGGAAACTTTACCCTCTTCGTTTGCAGCTTCCTCCCAACAATGCAAATATGGATGTCGTTGTTGTGCCATCTGGCATCATCTAAAGGTGAGACTTTTTACTTGTCTTGAATTGGTTCTGTTTTGTAAAAGTTGTCACACATCTTTAGCAAATTTAAGATCCTTGTCTGGTGTCCTTCATGTCGGAAAATGCTAAGTTTTAGGGGGACCTATATTCTATGTTGCACGGACTCTTCACTTTCGATGCCCCACCCCGTGTCAGATTCTCCAAAAATATATAATTGGAGAATCCGTCATGCACCCTTTGACATTTTTGAAGAGTCCAAGCAACATAACTTAGATTCTTGAATGAAGAGTATTATCATTGAATCTGCATCTTGGCAGATGCTATTACCATTTTGCTTGCTGAATAAACTATATGTAAGACATTCGAGCTGCTTGCTCAATTTCTTTGGAGTTGGAGATTTTCTGTTGTTATTGAGTTCCCTAGCTTTGAATTAACCCGAGGGAAGGAATAGTAGGTAAATGATGTCCTACTGTTTAGGTATATATCTCATGTTTGGAGACATAATTAAGTAAATAAAAGTGTACTTTCTATCAGCTTAAACTTTTAGATAGTTAAAGTATGCAGCATGTCAATGTGCCTTATGTTGTCACAATAGTCAAAAAGATCCTAGTTAAGCTTATTTCTAAGTTTAGGCTATTATGCAACAATATCTTGTCCATTGGTAGCATCAAGATCAAGTTTTATGATAGACGTTTTGTTCCGTCACTTAACAATGACATTCTTTCCATCTGATTTCGTACTTAATGAGTCTTCTTCCTTCTACATGCTCTCTTAAGAGCAGTCTCTTTATACTTACTTTCCACTGTGCATGTTATTGGAGTGCTGTTGAATTCAGAAATTATTGAAGCTTATTTAGTAGTGTAGGATCAACATTTCATTCCCTCTGATATCTGTTGTCATCTTTGTGATGCATTTACTTCATGTTGTGTTCATCAATCTAGATAGTTTTAGCATAAAGTTTGCTTATATTACCTTTGATATTTGTAACATATCTCTAAACTTGTCGTCTTCGTGTATCAGTAGCAGGAGATTTTGCAAATGCAAGGATGTCAATGTAGAGCAACTTAGATTGCACTATACATCAAATGGTGCCTACATATTTCTAGTATTTCGATATTGAGATCACGACAAGCCCTCCAACAAGCAGAATAGAAGTTGACCACGAGGCCATCTCGGTGGGAGGTGCTACTACCACAAGGCATGTGGGACAACCTATTCAGTCCTCATACTTATAAAGCTTATATATATATATATGTATAAAATATTGGTTTGTGATGGGAGTATTGTTAGTTTGGCATGTATATCATTCTTTAAACTTTTTCCTCCCTTCCCATGGGGGGGGGGGGGGGGGGCATTATTTCTTGAATTGATTTTTGTAGCTAGAGTTTCCTATTTGTTTGTTCTTTGGAGACATGTTTGATTGTAAATTCTTTATCATTAAGATTGAATTTTTTATCACTTCCTTGCTTTGAATGAATTGCATAAATGTTAAAACCCGCATTGTTTCTTGGTTTTCCACTTGATGACCGGTACTTACTTTGAAATTTCAGTCAATTTGGATTTGTGCAATAAGACTCGTTAAAGAAGAAACGCTTGCTACCAAGATTTTCTCTTATCCTAATGGTCTTCATCCTGCTTTCATGTAGATGTGAACATCTTTTTGACTAAAACATGCCTTGATTATTAAGGAATATAAGGTCCTAAAGGCTAAAAAAAACATAAAAAGATAACAAAAAGTAAATTACCCGGAATGCCCTTTTTACCAAGAATGTCCATTTACAAAAAATATATTTCATACCTATTTAAGAAAAATATTTACAAAATTCCAAGAAGGTAGATACGTACATTGTATGCCTTATAGGTATATACAATTACACATGTTGTATGTGAGTGAACTATTTTTACTGTTGTATACACATTATTGTATACAGCGAAAATATATGATGTACATAATAATAGGGACTTTATTTTTACTATAGGTATAAAAAAGGATAATATTTACCTGTTTCAGCTTGATTTTTGGATTTTCAAAAAATGACGAGTTTTTTTTTAATAAACATATATAAACTCGATCAAAATATACAATTTGCATGCAACTTTTTGTTGTATAGGATCCGGTCAAAATATATAATTTGCATATGATTTTTTTTGTTGTATACATATTCGGTCAAAACATGACTTACAAATTTTATACAACCTGCATACAATTATATTGTTGTATGTATTTTGTATGTCATTGTATATAATTTATTTATGTCTTCCTTTTCAATTTTCAATCTGAAATTTCAATCAAAGTCAATTCTAGTCTTCTCCAAACTTTTTCAAAATTGAGATATAAACTTCAATGAATATTTTCAATTGTTTGTAATAATATTCAATTCAAATAAATAACAATTTCACAAAGTCGATAGTTGAATTCAAAACTTTTTAATGACTATCAATGGAGCTTTTTAATAAATTTTAAAATATTGTTGGTGTTTGGAGTAGCAATTTTGATATATTCATGCATTTATAGTTATATTTATATTATAAATTTAACAAAATTAGATGAAACGATATTAAGCATTATTTACATATTTGCATTTTTTTGAGCAAATGAGATGGTGAATGAATTGCACATTCGATTTTTTTGTGGCTGAAATTGGATTTTATTAGAAATGTAGTGGTTCTAGATTGCAGATGATGACTTTTCATTATATTTTTTTTTTTTTTTTTTTATGGGAACAGACCCTACACGAGGCTCCCACCTCTCGTGCACAGTCAGGGGTTAAGCAACACCCCCAAGCCTTAACATAAATAATCAAATAAAAATACAAGGAGGGGGACATAAACCTTACCTCCGATCCTATGGTGGTTCATAAGTCGACTAACCAATTAAGGTCGGCTAACTCATCCCCGATACAAAAAAAAGAGACTAACTATAACTAGAAAGCAGTAAACCTGTGAGAGGACTCCTCCCGGTACAATTCAACTATGAAAGCATAAATGAGGGAGACTCTCCCCTTCCATGAGAAAAAAGAAAAGTAACCTACACTAGTCCTATTCCAACTATGCTACGTACCAGACATAGCTATATTGAAGAAGAACAAGTATACGAAACTTCTATCTCGCATGGGATGGGAAATTCTTTTCATCTTTGCTCTTTTTAGTCTTGTCGTACCAAGTAAATCCCGGTGAAATATGCCTTTGTATCAGTAACATGATTACCAGCTATGGGGGCTGAAAGGATAGGAAGTATATGGAGTTATAGTAGCCAACAGCCTTTGATTTGTTGTGGAAGAAAGTGTAGCTGCATTCGAACACCTGCATGGTGGTCCAAATGTATGGTTGCTGCAGACCTACACCTGCACAGATAGACAAAACCAGAAACATACACAAGCAACCAAGTCTGGAGGTTGGTGTACATGGGTGTGTTGGTTTTGGCATCTGTTGTTGCTGATGCTGTTGAACTTCATCTTTCAATTCCGCACTTTCAGCTTCAGCTCTGTGATTGAGTTGTTGTTTGGTGTGTGGCTGAGTAGTTGTTTGGTGCTGTGTTCCCACAGTATGTATCTGGAGTTGATGGAGGTGTAACCTTTTACAGCTGCTCATGATATTGTTGTTGGTTCTTGGATGTTGTCTATGAGGGTGTTGGAGTTCCTTCTGGGCTGTATCTCCAACAACCTGCATAAACAAAGAAGAAAACAAACAAGCAAACTCACAATTATAAGAACGATTCCAAGAGTTCTGTTGTACAAACTCCTTGTTGCTGCCATTGTAGTTAGTCTGCTTGTTGGTCCTTGCTTTGAAGTGGTTCATTCTTGTACCTGCACAGCCAAACAAGACCAACAATACATACAACCAAATAGGTGTGCAAGCTGCTGTAGCATTAGCTTGTATTTGTTCCTTGGCTGCTGCAAGTTGGTGGAGCTGTTGCAGATGTTGATGGAATGCATCTGGTATGCATGGAGAGATGATCCATGCTTTAGTATCCAATTGTTTACAATTATGAGGATCTGCACCTGCACAGACAAACAAAAACAAAAACACCAAACCCAAGGCTGCCAATCTGCAGGTGGCTGCAGGTTCCCTAGGTTGCTTGTTGGTCTTTGTTTTGAGGTGGTTAGGCCTCTTGGAGTACCTGCACAGAAAAACAAAAACAACAAACTTGTATATGTTTCTTGTCTGTTGCAGGTTGATGGAGTTGTTGCTGGAATGTGTTAGTAGTTGAGAATGTGTTTGGCAAGCTGAGTGTGTTGCTCCAAAGCAGCCCCAAGATACTGCAGTCTTTTTAGCATGGGGAGTCTGCCAGCTGCTTTGGTGAAGCTGAGAATGACTGATCATGGAGATCAATGCATTCTCCAGGAGGGGGCTGTAGTTGGGGTACCTGCATAGACAAACACAACCAACAATCCTTACCACCAAAGAGAGCTGCAGGCTGCTGCACCCATGTTCCTTGTGTGTTGCAAGTTGGTTGAATTGTTGCTGTGGTGTGTTGAAGTTAAAGAATGTGGTTGGGGGGCTGCTCCATAGAGGCCCCAGGACATTGCATCCCTCATAGCAGTTCCAAAGAGGGCCAGTTTTTGATGTCCCTAGGCAAAAATAAACAGCCAAATACAAACAACCAAACAACCACAAAATCCAGAAGGAAGTTGCTGCTCTGCACAGTCCTTGTGTAGGCCTCTTAGTGAAGGTATTTGTTTTGGTGGTTGTATCTGTGGTGTGATCTATGTAGGTGTTGGGAACACATGTTGATGAGTCCATCCTGACATCTGCATCTACACAACAAACAAGAACCAGCAAGAAAGGAGCTGCTGCAAGTGTTGAGTTATTAGAGAAGGCATAGATGGAGTGGATTTGTTCCTTGTCTGCTGCAGGTTGGTGCTGGGGTGTGTTGATAATAGAGAATATGTTTGGCAAGCTGAGTGTGCTACTCCATATAAGCCCCAGGTTACTGCAGTCCTCATAGTAGTGCCAAAGAGATTCTAAGCAAAGAAAGTCAACCAAAGACAAGCAACAAAGCAAACAGGTGTTGAACTGCTGCAGGTGTTGTAGGTGTTGGGCTGCTGCAGGTGTTGAGTTGATGCAGGTGTTGTCCTCTATGTATTTGATGTTAAAGCATGTTGGTGTAAGTCTCCAACAACCTGCAAATACACAGCAAATAACCAGACACAAGCAAAGACCTATACAGGTTAGTAGAGAGGAATGGATCTCAAATAGGATTTTGGAGCCTGTTAGCATTTTCCATGTCGCTCGACTAACGTCTTCACTTATCCGTTTGAGCTGAAACTTCATGAGGTTTGCATATATATTCATTACTTTAGCCATGCAAAGTTTGAAGGCTTGTTTCCCAAGTTGGAGCTTCCATTTAGTAAAATTCTTCCTTTTTAAGGTTAAGACAGCTGATTGTTTCAAGCTCGCTCGCCTAACGTCTAAAATTATCCGTTTGGGCTGAAATTTCTTGGGCCTTATCAAAAACATATATGCTACCATCCTGCAAAGTTTGGGAGACTTTGGGCAAGTCCACAAGTTACTCCCTACCCTGCACCTGCTGCCCTGCTGAGGCTTAGAGGTTGCAGGGTGTTTGGAAGATGTTGTTGTGCTCTTGTCTATGTATTTGTTGTTGAAGAATGCTAATATATTACTCCATACACCTGCAATAATACAACAAACAAGCCCAAACAAAACATAATATACACAGACTAGCAATAAAGAGGGGACCTCAGTAAGAGCTTTGGATAGTGTTATCATTTTCCAAGCCGCTCGACTAACGTCTCCAATTATCCATTTGAGTTGAAACTTTATGGAGTTAGCATGTATATCCTCTCCTTTATTCCTACAAAGTTTGAAGACTTGTTTCCCAAGTTGGAGGGCCCAAATTACTAAAGACCCTCTCTTTAGGCTTAAGGCAGCTGAATGTTTCCATGTCGCTCGCCTAACGCCTCCAATTATCCGTTTGGGCTGAAACTTCTTAGGGCTTGTCAAAATAATATATTCTAACATCCTGCAAAGTTTGGGGGGCATTGGACAAGTCCACATGCTACTCCACACCCTGCACCTGCTGCCCTGCTGAAGCTTAGAGGTTGCAGGGTGTTTGGAAGTTGTTTTTGTGCTCTTGTCTATGTATTTGTTGTTGAAGAATGCTAATATATTACTCCAGACACCTGCAATAATACAACAAACAAGCCCAAGCAAAAAATAATGTACACAGACTAGCAATAAAGAAGGGACCTCAGTAAGAGCTTTGGAGAGTGTTATCATTTTCCAAGTCGCTCGACTAACGTCTCCAATTATCCATTTGAGTTGAAACTTTATGGAGTTAGCATATATATCCTCTCCTTCAGTCCTGCAAAGTTTGAAGACTTTTTTCCCAAGTTGGAGGGTCCAAATTACTAAAGACCCTCTCTTTAGGCTTAAGGCAACTGAATGTTTCCATGTCGCTCGCCTAACGCCTCCAATTATCCGTTTGGGCTGAAACTTGTTGGAACTTGTCACAATAATATATTCTAACATCCTGCAAAGTTTGGGGGGCATTGGACAAGTCCACATGCTACTCCACACCCTGCACCTGCTGGCCTGTACCATCTTGCTAAATCCTAAATCTATTGGTAAGGAGATTATCCTATTAGAGCAGTAAATTAGGGAGACTCTCCCTTTTTCAATGGACCTGATTATCATTATTAAAATCAGTTAATAATTCATTGTATGAAGAATTTCCTTCAATGTGGTTGATTGATCTTCTTCATCTTGGTTCTCCTGAAGCTAGCCATGCCAGCTTTGTCCATTTTGTAATGTCCCTTGGTCTCTCTTGGAAGCTGCTGAAAGCTGTAGTAGTGTTGTGTATAGCTTTTCATGTGGCTTTCCTTTGAGAGTGAATCTGCAGTATAATTAGCTTCCCTAAAGATATGACTGAACTGGAAATTCTCTAGTTTGCTAACCAATACCTGCAATTCATTAGTATAAGCAACAATGTTCCATGGAGGTTTAGCCTCTTGTTTGAGCCACTTGATTAGAAGTTCAGAATCCACTTTAAGGGCTACCCTGCTGTATCCATGTTGTAGGCACCACTGAATACCAATAATTGCTGCCTGCACTTCAGCTTGGTTATTAGAACCACAACCTAGTGGAGATGCAAAAGCATATATTAATACTCCATTATGGTCCCTTAGAATGCCCCCTGCCCCTATCTTCCCTGGATTGTTAAGGGCACTCCCATCTGTGTTTAGCTTGATCATTGTAGGTTGTGGTTTAGTCCAGCATACTTTGGTTATTCTCAATTCATGTTGGCTTTTTTCAACCATGGTAACCAACTCTGCCCAATTACTTGGCAACTCAATATATGGATACACAGTGGAGATAAGCATATATAGATCTTTGGATATTGAGAATATTACTCTAGTTGCATTAGACTTCTTGCCCCCATACTTGCATGCACATCTATTCTTCCATAGATTTCAACACACAAAAATGGGGGTAGCCTGCATTACTAACTTATGTAGCTCATTGTTAGTTTTGACTAGCCACCACCTCATCAATAGGTTTTTTAGAGGAATGTTGCTGTGTTGCAGACCCCAGTACCCTGAGAAGTGCTTCCATATGTGTTGTGCAAAGTAACCTGATACAAAGATATGCTCTATATCATCAAGACCTGCTCTATAACAACAGGAGCATGCTGCAGGAGCATGTCCAAATGTTACTATTCTGTCATTTGTGGGGAGTTTAAGTCTGAAAGCTCTCCAAAGCAGAAAAGAGGCCTTGAAAGGAATACTACTGTGCCATATGTTGCTGTTAGTGGTTGATCTTGTCTTTTTCTTCCTTACCAACTCCCAGGCTGATGAACAAGTGAAATTACCATGAGAGTTAGGCTTCCAGTAAGCTTGATCCTGCATATTTGGATTGTAGCTGATGGGAGTGCTGAGAATCTTGTGCACCAGCTGAGGGGGTGCATGTTTTCTTACTTTCTCTTCATTCCATCCTCTATTTTCCATGAATTCTGATACAATAGAGTTATTCAATCTGGGGAGACTTTCATTGTGGTAAGCTAAGGGACCTACCCCTAGCCAATCATCCCACCAAAAGCTGCTTGTTCCAGACTTAATCCACCACTGTATATGAGGTTCTATATCCTTTTTGTTGCTCATCATATGCTTCCACATTAGGGACTGTCCTGTGTTCCACTTTTTAATGACTGGATGAGCCCTTTGGCAGTATTTTGCTTTAAGGAATTCCCCCCATAGTGTCTTCTTTGATCTGAAAGTCCACCATTGTTTGTATTGGAAGGATAAGCACACATCCTCTAATTTTTTAACACCTATACCACCCTCCTCATAAGGATAACTGAGAGTATCCCAAGAGGCCCAGTGATATTTTCTTCTTTCAGTATCCCATCCCCAAAAAAAATCAGCAATTAGTCTTCTGATCTGATTCATGGTGGTCTTGGTAGGACTGATAGCTGACAGCAGGTGTATAGGAATGGATTGCAGCACTGTTTTCACCAAGGTAACTCTACCTCCATAGCTTAACATTTTAGTTTGCCATCCCCTAATCCTGCTTAGAACCTTAGAAACCATACTAGAGAAGTATATGATCCTTTGTCTTCCTATATATAGGGGGCAGCCTAGGTAAGTGATTGGGCCATGAGTGCATTTGTATCCTGTGATCATGCTGACCCTATCCACCACACCAGAGGGAGTATTCAGTGGCATCATGGTTTGACTCTTATCTTTATTGATAAGTTGTCCTGAAATAGCTTCATACAGTTTAAGAGTTTTGGTAATCAGTGTAAGTGAGAAATTGCTGGTAGATGTGAAAATGATCACATCATCTGCAAAGCTCAAGTGATTTACTTGAGGACCTCTTCTTTCCATCTGGAATCCTGTGTATAAATGATGGTGATGAAGATTGTTGAGAAGCCTAGACAGAACTTCAGCTCCAATGATGAATAAGGTAGGGGATAGGGGGTCTCCTTGCTTGAGTCCTCTTGTAGAGTGGAAGAAGCCATGCCTTGCACCATTAATGATGACTGAGTACCAATTGTTTGACATAATCCTCCAAACCATATCAATCAACACTTCTCCAAACCCCATTTTCCTCATGACCATACAAATGAATGACTAAGAGACCCTATCATAGGCCTTGGCCATATCCAGCTTTATCACCACATTATCCCCAGCCTTTGGTCTCTTAATATTGTGGATGATTTCTTGAGCTAACATTATGTTCTCAGCAATACTCCTACCTTTAACAAATCCAGATTGGTTATCTGAGATTAGCTGAGGCAATATAGGAGCAATTCTGATGCTTATCAACTTAGAAATGATCTTGTTAGTGAAGTTGCTGAGAGAAATAGGCCTGTATTCTGATAGGCTGTTGGGATGCTCATTCTTAGGAAGTAGAGCTAAGCATGCATGAGAAATAAACTTGGGAATACCATGTCCATTGAAGAAATACTGGACTAATCTCAGTAGGTCTTCACAGATGATATCCCAGCATGAATGAAAGAATTTCCCATTCATTCCATCTGGTCCAGCAGCTGATGTAGGGCTCATAGAAAATACAACTTTCTTCAGCTCATCCATAGTAGGTAAGGCTTGCAGGCTCTCATTCTGCTCCTCTGTAACCATCCTTGGAATGCACTTAAGAACATCTTCCCTGATCAGTCTCTCTTCTCCAGTAAATATTTTTTCAAAGTGTGCTGTGGCAGCTCTTGCAATATTGTCTTCACCTTGAATAGTATTGCCTTGTTCATCACTAATCTGATGGATGAATAACCTTCTTCTTCTTCCTCTGATAATAGCATGAAAATAGCTGGCATTGGCATCTCCATCTTTGAACCAATGAAATTGACTTTTCTGCTTTAAGATAGCCTTCTCCATCTTCAGATATCTGATGTACTGAGCATTGATCTGATGTAGCTTGGACCTGTTCTCTTCAGTATTGTCACTAATTATTTTTTCTTCAGCTTGTCTCACCTGCTCTTCATATTCTTTTACTGAAGCAAAGATGTCCCCAAACTCATTTCTTGACCACTTACTAAGAGTATTAGAAACTCTTTTCAGCTTTTGTTGGAAGGTTCCCATTGGATTTCCTTCCACAGGATTATCCCAACATGCTTTTACAGTGCTAAGGAAATTGTCATTGTCTGTCCAGCAGTTTAGAAATTTGAAATACTTGATAACATTACCTTGTTTTGCCCTGCTTTCCATCAATAGAGGGCAATGGTCAGATCCTGTGGAGGCTAAATGACTGACAGTTGTTACAGGCATGACTTCTAACCAAGAGTCATTAACCATGGCCCTGTCAAGTCTTTTCCAAATTCTAGCATCTTTGTCCCTATTGTTGCACCAGGTGAACTTCTGCCCACAGAACCCCAGATCAGTGAGTCCACATGCTTCTATCACACTAATAAACTCAAAGCTCTTGTTCACATTATATGGCTGGCCCCCCATCTTTTCTTCAACATCTGTAATAACATTGAAGTCTCCAATAGTGCACCAAGGCTTCTCCTTACTGGAGAACTGCAACATCTTGTCCCATAAGTCTCTTCTCATGTAATCCTTGCACTTTGCATAGACAAAGGTAATGAGGTAGCTATTAGGACAAGCCACATGATTGATCTCACAAGTGATCTGCTGCTCATCCTGGTCCAAAATATTGCAGGCAATGTCTTTGTTCCAGAATAACCAGATTTTGCTATTGGAGTTGGACATAACATTATCCATACCTAACTGAATTCTGTGGAACTGAATTTGAGATATGTTGGAAAAAGGTTCCAGCACTGCTATGATAGACAGCTTATGAAAGTCTTTCAACCTTTGTAACCTATCAAGGGTCCCCTGAGTATCAATACTCCTTGCATTCCAGCAGATTGTACTAATCATCAGGGTTTTTGAGTTTTGGACCTAGTGTTGATGTTGCTGTTGACAACAACATTAGCAAAACTGCTGATGATACTTTGTTTAGTCTTCTTCTTTGTCTGCTTACTTTTAGAGGGTGGCTCCTTCTTTTCCTTGTCTTGCTGACTTTCCTTCTGCAATACAGCTGTCATTGTAGATCTGAATGCCTCCAGGTGATCTTCTTTTTGTGCCTCTTCCCCATGGTCATGGTCTTCCACATCTTCAGAAGGAGTGACCCTATGTGCATCAGATGATCCCTGGGACTTAGCAACCAGTTGGACCTCATCCTCATGCACCTTGTCCCTGGATGGGCTGAAAGCCTTAATGAATTGTTCACTCACAGCATCCTCAGAGTCAGAGTCAGTCATTGGTTGATAGTCACTGTCCTCTTCATTCTCAGATACACACACTGCATATTCATCAACCTCAGTGTTGAAGTTGGGCTGAAGATGTTCAGTAGTTGTCTCAGGAATAGGCCTTACTGAATGGGGGGTAGTTGTGAGGATACAATGGGATATTTGTTCCTTGACAGAAGAGTCTTTTTCAACAGTTCTTTTTTTAATTGCATCCCTGCTCTTCTTGCTCATGTTATGCTTTTTTCCATCAAAACCTGTGATACTTGTACTTGCTACTGCCCCCATATCTTTGGCCATAGAGCCTTTGAGTGTTGGCAATTGGATTGCATCAGTACCAATGTGATCCTTGTTAGCATTCTGATCATCTGTTTGAGTGTTTGTGAGAGGAGGACTGCTGTGCTGTGATTGTTGTACTGGGGTAGTAGGAGCTCTATAGTCACACCTAGGGTCAGTGCTTGGGTTCTCATGCAAAACATGAGACAGTCTCCCACCCCCTTTGGTTGCCCCTTCCTGCAAGTTAGTGAGGTTCTCCTGTACTCCTCCAGCCATTCCTCCAGCAACTACTATGTCAGCAGCAGTAGTATTATTATATTTTGGGGGATTCTGGGGTATTGGGAGTATCAAGTCAATACCTGCACTTCTTGCTTGTGTGTTTACATAATTATCACCTGGTGAGGTAGTACCTGTGCAGTCTACATGAGGAATTGGGGTCTGTGGGGACACTGAGATAATCTCATGTCTTTGTTCTTTGGTTTTTTCTTGCCATGTTGGTAAACTCCTTTTCTTGGAATTCCTTGTGTTTACTGGTTCCCCTGCATCTTGGTTAGTGGTGTGATCTTGTGTAACAAGATCAACATAAATATTGGAATTGGAAATAGGATTAGGAGACTTACCTGCACTTGTGTTTTTCTGCTGTAATTGATCTTTGTTGCTGTAGTTCTATGGTGGAATAGGCCTATTCACATTGTTTTGTTGATGATGGCTTTGTCCCCTGTGTTGTTTCTTCTTCTGAATTTGCCATTCATTCTCATTTGTATTATCATTCATGGTCTGTGTTTGGGTTGGAACTTCAGTTGGTGAGGTATAGTTCCTTTTCTGCACACCAGAAGTTTGTGGGTCCTCTTGGTCATTTCCATTTCTGTTCTCCCTGGTCTTGCTCTTTTTAGCAGCTTCTTCATCCTTTCTTCTTTGTTGTTCATCATCCCTCCTCTTAATATTACAAGCATGCTGCATATGTCCCTGGTGTTTACAGTACATACAGTATTCTGGGACATTCTCATATTGGAGAATTTGCCATCTTCCTATGTTGGGATCCTTTTTATCATGGCCAAGCCACACATGAGAGGGTCTCTCCTTAGTGAGGTCAACCTGAACTCTCACCTTGGCAGTGCTCCCTCTAGTCTTCTGAATGGATGCTGCATCCATGAATAATACTTTGCCAACAGGAGCAAGCAAAGTAGTCACAAACTCCTTAGTGTAGCAATGCCAGGGGAGTTCAGGAAGGGCCACCCAAATTGGCACAATAGGAGTCTCTTCCTCAGGCCTGAATGTTGGTGTCCAGGTCTGTATTCTCATACTTTGTCCCTCAATTAGCATTCTCTGTTTGGTCCACACTGTGGTGTAGTCCATTTCATTATCCAGGTCTATGTACACATGCCTAGCATTAAAGTGGGCAATCTTAACTCCTCCTACAAGTTGAGTTTGGAGGATGAAGCTTTTCCTGATAAGCTCTATTTTAGGCATAGTATTGGAGAATTTACCCACTAGAGTAAATTTACATTTTTCAGCTAATTTGACCATAAAATCATTGTTGTCATATAGCACTGCAGGAAGACCTTGTCTAGTGGTGTATATAGGTGTAGATAATTCTACAGGGGTCTCAGTTCTTGCTTGATTGATTCTCAATTTAGCAGCAAAGGTTTGAGTTACAGTATAAGGGGCAGGCTGAGGTACCTGTTCTTTTCTGCTAGGGAACTGAGGCTTCTGAGCATTTTGGTTGGTGTGACCACCTGTTTGTTGATGGTTGGCAGCTAGGTTGTGTTCCTTTGGTTGGGGTTGGTTGTACACTAACTTAGGAGCTTGGTGATTTTGATTAGTCCTATCAAAATTACTAGATATTTTGGGGAAATTTTGCTGGTTTAGAGAGTTCCTTGTAGGGGCTGTTGTCAGGTTGGTATTTGTTTTGGGAATGTTGGTACCTTTGTTCTGCATAACATTAGCTACAACAGGTTCTTTTTGCTTAGTTGCATTAAGGGTATTGCCAGCACCATTTCCAGGATGACATTCCATCCCCTGCATTGAAGGTTTTATCACAGCACCATGGTTCTCATTTGCATTGGATTGCAAGTGAGTTCCAATGGATTTCAGCATGCCATGGACATTACCAGTTTCAACATTTTTACCATTAGGATTAACAAGAAGTGATTCAGTAGTCTTAGCATGTATTTGATCATCAAGGTTAGCATAATTAGTATGAGGTAATGAAGATTGGTTTAAGGGTTCAGAAAACTTACCTTGTGGTTCTGTCGGATTCATACTGTTACATTGTTGTGGAGCTCCTGAAGTATTTCTATCAATCTTGGAATATTGATTCATCAACTTTGCATTATCCATTAGGTGCATATCATCATTTGGTTGATTGATTTGCTCAGGTTGCAAACATCGATTAAGAGACAGTGTATTCATTTCAGCTTGAATTGCAGCAGAACTGGGCACATCACCTTGAGGAACGTCTTGACGACTTTTTGAATTTTGACTTGTAGGTGATGATTCGAAGTATGTACCTTTACTGGATGTCTGCACAACACTCTTGGGAAGATTTTGGCGTTGGTTTTGCACTGATTGGGTCGCCGGAGCTCCGGCGAGCCCACTTGGACGGTAGCTCTGCTGCCTATGCATATTTGTGCTAATCGAAGGGCATTGAATTTCTTCTATAGTGTTTGGGGGATGAGGAATCATATTTTGCATCTCAAATAAACCAAAACTGATTGAATTACCTGAATCGGAAGCTCGAATTTGGTTTTCCAATTGTTCTTCATTTTTTGAACCAGTGGCAGCTTTTTGGAAATTCGAATTGGTGTGTGAAGATTCGAGAGTTCTTACCTGGTGAGGATTGATCAGTGCATTGGAGCGCCCATGTTGGCATTGGTTTTCGACTGAAAAAGTTGACGGAGCTCCGGCAGCTTCTCCGGCGACTTGCTCCTTCACTATTTCTCCGGCCATTTGGTCTGATACTTGGTGAGGAGAGGCTCTTGGATGTGGGGAACAAACCCCTGGGTTGAGCGCCCTTCGAATGTCGCCGGAACTTGCTCGCACCGGCGGCGGACCAGTCGCGACTCCTCCATCAGCCGCCAGTGAATATCTCGACATTGGATGGTTCAAATGATCTGATTTTTGCATATTGTGTAGTTCTTGCAATGCTGATGATTCCCCAATTTTTTGTTCGATTCGAATCAGCCCAGCTTTCTCCAAATCATTGATGCGATGAACCCAGGCAATTTGCTCCTCCGACAGTGCTACAGTGATCGCCGACTGATTTTGCACTTTGGAGGGGCTACGGGTGGAATTTTCCGATGCTACGACTTGCGTTGCATTCGTGTCGTCGTTATCTTCGTTTCTATCTTTTGAACGAAATTTTTCGAGATCCGGAGGTGGGTCCCACCCCATATTCGTCTTGATGACAATAGTGCCTTAGTAGAGAGCTTTATTCTTTAGAGAGATGTTAGAGAGAGTTGCGATCCCCTTTTCATTATATATATTTATGATTTTATCGTTTTGCTATAATATTGATTTAGATAGGTGATGAAGCAAATCTGTTTTATTTAGTTAGGTGTTTGCTGAGTTTTTACTTTTAAATTGTTCAACTGTTCTTATAGAACATTGTTTTAATTTAGAGTAAAGAATCTTAAGTTTTTACACAAAAATGTTGCAAACAAAATGAGTGTTGACTACCATAAAATTCAAAGGGTGCAAAAGTATGGGCTAAACATACTGGATTTGGTTGTGTGGAACAAAGCTGTAATTGGGAAAGTAGCATATTGATACAAATCGAACCTTCACATTTCATATCTGCAGCCGCAATAAAAAAACTAGCAAATGTTAACAAGGTTCAGCGCTAAAAAAAGTAAAACGATATCTGAAAAGGCTACAACGGCTCTATTCTTTCTCAAATTGACAATAACACGTTCCCCAATTCTTTCAGCTTAAAAAGAGTGTCCAGGATGATGCACGAGCAAGCAGAAAACACTTGTGTGCATTCATATAAAATAGGGAAACAGCTTGACAAGTAAACGGGATCTATAATCACCTTAAATCAGCAGCAGAGTAACTACCAGCTTGATCACCTGAAGCGTAATGATTATAACCTCCGCCACCACCTGTACCCCTGCCACTCCTTCCCCTATAGTTATTATAGTTTCTCTGTTGGTAATTACCAGATTGGTCGTAGTATTGATTGCGACCATTCTGGTAGGACCCTCCTCTGCCCCGTCCTCCACGGCCATTGGAGTATCCACGACGGTCACCCACACTCCCACCACGGTTACCCCTGTAATTCTGATTCTGGTAAGACCTCCGGGGAACAGACTGTTGGTCATTGAAATCTGCATCCTTCACATTGTCAATGACTTCAACCTCAGACGCGACTTCTTCTGGCTCAGCAGGTTGATTCATATCCTGTCCCCCCTGCAAAGTGTATAAAAAGGACAGACATAATGTTATATTACAGTGGATACATCCACTAAACTCTCTTAGAAAGGACAAGAATACCTGCTGCAGTTCGATATTGCTGATGTGAATTTCATTAGTTTCAATTGCTTGAGAGCTTATAGCTTCTTCCTGAAAAAAATAATGTTCACAGCTAAATGATATTATAAAGGAAAGTTACTGTACAGACCACTAAACAACAATGATATAAGACTAGACAGATAAACCTCGATGCATTTTAGACCATGTAACTGCACACAAGGATAGCCCTTTCCAAAGACAAGTAAATTCGAAGCACATCGTCTAATAAGAAAACAGTAGTGACTACATTGAAACACACAGAGATGGGGAAGGGTTCTCATATTGTATTTTAGACGACTTAAAAGTTAAAATTTACTACAATCACAAATTAAGGATAAAAGAAGTTAAAATTTACTACAGCTAGAAATTAAGGATAAAAGACTTGTGAGAATAAAATGTTTTGTCCCTTACACATTTTACACAAGTTTCAGTGTAAATTATAAAAGCAAGCCTAGGTTGCCAAAAGAATGTAAGAATATATAGCCAAAGATTACTGTAAGAAAGGTAAGGACCCAAGGTTAAAAGTTCTTTTCACAAAATTCTTGCTCTCACCAGTAGGTAGCTCTGGGCCTGCGCAAAAAGTTTTCAGACTTGAAGCAAAGAGGATGTTAATATGTTCTTTCACAAAATTATGCTCATACTCTGACCAGTATGTAGCTGGGTCTCTGCAAAAAC
Organism: Solanum dulcamara; assembly: GCF_947179165.1. Taxonomy (NCBI): domain Eukaryota; kingdom Viridiplantae; phylum Streptophyta; class Magnoliopsida; order Solanales; family Solanaceae; genus Solanum; species Solanum dulcamara. Next base: position 72,988,894 of record NC_077240.1, on the reverse strand, counting down.
TGTTCAAACTCGAAGAAGAGGACATAAAGACAAAAATGCAAGTCCATCTTTGACCAGGTTTTCAAGCCTCTTCCTATTCGACTCATTAGCAAGCAATATCAATCAGTCAACCAACTATGCCACAATCTAAAACTAGTTGGTTAATTTGATGAATCCTCTCCATCTATTCCACTCTTTTAGGGTACATTTCATTTCAATACTAAATAAGTCTTTTAAGGCAATTAAGGGTTGTCTAAAACTGGAGCTGCTCGAGTTTCACATGTAATTGCCTCTACTGTAAGTCTCTAACTAGATGAAAAGAAAGTTAGCCTCTTGTCAGCATAAGTATGCAACAACTAAGCATAATCTTAACCAGTTGGTGCAGTCTATATGGACCATTTGCTTCCACTAAGCTCTGTTTTTGCTATAATTTTGGAAGTGTTGTATCATACCTAAATCAAGACGGCAAAGATCTTTTCAACATCCAAGTATATTGGCATTTTCCATGCCTATCAGATTATCCATTGATACTTCATCTGAATACCTAGTTAAACTCTAAGATCAACTACTTTCATCAATCATTTCATAATTAACTCCAAGATCAACTACTTTCATCAGTCATTTCCTGCATTATGAAGGAAAAGGAGACTCCTGTTTCTTAATCTCAGGTTTTGGTCTTTTGCAAGTCGAAAAGCACAAAAATCTCATTTTAGTTCCCGCACAATCCTAAGCACTAAAATGTCATAGAAACCAGCAAAGGTTACTCTTCTTACCTCGTTTCCACCATAAAACTATGGCACACTTCCTTATAACCAAAAATGAAAAGTTGAGTGGATTTAGTTCTTGAGGTTTGACATAGTTGTTTTCCAACTGCATAATTTTATTTACCTGTCTGACAGCAAAACATCCTTAAGGATTAGACACCCCTCATTCAAAATTACCTTTTTATTAGTTCATTTACCACATAAGAATAGCCCATATTTTTGGGTTTACTTTCCTATACCATTGTAGAGAAGCAGAACGATCAACGCAAAGCTGAAGAAAGAAGTATAATATATATATATATATCCCTGTTAAGAAGTCACCAACAGTTGTGTGCAAGAAAATACAGACCTTTTCTTTTGATGAAACTAATATAAAAATACGCATAAACCACTCTATTTTCAATCAAATGGAAGACTTATTCAACAATTTCAAAGGAGAAACAACAGTTGAAGAGAAAAAACATTGTTCAGAACACAAAATGCAGATTAAGCATTCTCACAGGCAGATTGCATAGAGAATCGATCACAAAGAACGAAAATAGATGCCAGGAATTTACCAACTGAGCATCCGGTGATTGGTTCTTCTGCTCCACTTTTTCAAAAGGAACCCCACTACACCCTCAAATATTGTTAGGTTGAGTTTGGAATTGATTATTAGCACTACATTGTGCTATTGACTTTCTTATCTTCGGATTTTACGTTAAGATAAAAGCATTTCCTGAAATTTATCCACGCAGCCAGGTAAAAAGGTTTGTCGTTGCTTATCTGTTGGGTAGTCTACCAATGTGAACCTCAATCCTTCTACCCCCCCCCCCCCACACACACACACAACTCTCGAACTCAAATCTTTTCCCATTTCCAACAATTTACTAGAAGCCTACTCTGGTTAAGGTTGGGGTGCCAGCAGGCACATCAGCTAAACTCTTAAGTGCATCACAAGAACAAAATGATGTGGAACTGGAACAGAGAAAATGGAAAAGTTTAAGCCTTGTTCACTTCAGAACCAACACATATTGAAAAAGGCATATTGTAAGTTGGTAACAAGGCTACATGAGTGTCTTAATAAAATCACAAGTGACTTGCAAAGAAGAATCTCGTAGCCATCTCCTATTCTAAAATTGAGAATTTACTAGAAAATAGTGTAATATTTGGTTAGGCAGAAATATTACTACCATTTTTTATGCTTGTTCTAGCCAAGAACTTTGCCAAAGACACTTCAGTAAAAATAGCATGTTTAAGGAGAATATAATACTCTAAGATGAATTCCTAAGAAACTGTTTTTTCAAATCTACTCATCCAAAAAATTAACAAGCCCGAAGGGAAGTATTTCTTAATGACATGCATAGCAAGCTAAAGTCACTTCTTTATTTTGAGAATGAATTAAAGTTGCTTCTTTAACACGAATCCTATCTAATTCTACCATCCAAAATGCCCTGAATTGTGTAGTTATTACTTCACACACTATCTCAATCTGCTAAATTCCGCCTACTTTCTTAGCATGCATGTTGAATATGTGTCCCCAATTGAATTCATGTAACATTAGCACAGCCTTCCATCCTCTGACTGAAGGACAGTCAGATGGCAACTGTACGGTATTTAGAACAGCATTATAGAAAATAGCAAAGAAAATCTTCTCCAATATATTCGTATCACTCATAAGGACTTTCATCTAAGAACACAATAAGAAAACACATGAAGACCAATGTGTAAGAATTTTTTTTGTTGACGAAGACCAATGTGTAAGAATTTTTTTTGATGACGAAGACCAATGCAGAAGAAATTATGAGCTCTTTATGACTCAATAAATAACAAAGAGAACACACATTAATGTTACAGAAAAATAAAAAAGGCAAACCTCTTAGATGTATATCCCTCCCCCAAAACAATGGGAGAAATACAACCCCATTACCTAACCTAGAGGATATGACACGTGCAAAGTCTTACAGTTAAAAAACCAACATGCCAAACCATATGAACATCTTGTTCATTCAAAGGAGTGGGGAATGGAGGCTTCTGTTTTTGAAGTACCATAGAAGTGAATTGCAAGGTAAGAAACCAACTTAAGCAGGAGCTTCAACAACAAAATAGACCGGAGAGTGTGGTGTGTACGTAGCATTACCCCTACCTTGTAAGGATAGATAGGTTGTTTACGATAGACACTTGGCTCAAGTAAAGCATACCCCTACCTTCTGCTTTGCTTCGCTCTGGTCCTTTGCTTCGGTTACCGTATTATTTGTTGTTGCTATTGTTCTTTCTTCATTATTTTCTACTTGGCTTCTTTACTACTGTATTTCCTTTTTATATTGTTGTGGATATGCTTTACTTGAGGATAGAGAGGTTGTTTACGATAGACTCTCGGCTCAAGTAAAGCATATCCACAACAATATAAAAAGGAAATATAGTAGTAAAGAAGACAAGTAGAAAATAATGAAGAAAGACAATAGCAACAACAAATAACACGGTAACCGAAGCAAAGGAAAAGTGCGAAGCAAAGCTGAAGCTTCACTGGGCCTTAACATTACCTCAACAATTACAATAACTACACAACAATTGCAAACAAGGGACATAACAGAATGATAATGAGTTAAAGCTTACTATTCAGCCATAAAAATTATAGAAACAAGCACAGTCCATGTGAATCCAACAATCAATCAGATTTCATGCAAGTTTGCAAGATGTTTTCAGACCTTACATATAGTAAATAGACTATAGACGCTTTACTTAAATAGGCATTTACCTTCTGATCATACTGCACACTTGGGGTGTCCACTTGCAAGGGTATATCAACAGCCTCCACATGCTCTTCTACTGGCACTGAATAAGACCCATATTTACCAGCAGTTGCCTCCACTTTAACAGGGTCTGTGATAAAATATAGTGAACCAATGATCTTATCCAGCTTTGATCTCAGCTCGGCATCTGCAAAATTGGGTCATAACCAGCTATAATCATCCCAAAACCCAAAAAATCAACATATCTAGCTAAAAATGCAAATTTCCGTACAACAACAGCTAAACCTCATTCCAACCCAGCTAGGGTCAGATACATGAATCCTCTATATCCATTCCCTGACAATTAAAAATTGTAAACGCGCGGATAACATAACAATGGCCATGACAACAACTAAACCTCGATCCGAACTAATGAGGACACTGAACATATATATATGCTATATCAACTCCTAGCAAAGTAAAAATTGTAAACGCGCGGATAACATAACAATGGCCATGACAACAACTAAACCTCGATCCGAACTAATGAGGACACTGAACATATATATATGCTATATCAACTCCTAGCAAAGTAAAAACAGTATTTTCTCTGGAGAAGAAAAAATATACTCACAAGTAACATCGGAATTGAGTTCAATGGGCTGCTCGGACTTTGAAAGCCATAGCTTTGCACGTTCAATACATTTCTGAAGGGCGTGCTTGTGTGACAAGGGAGAGTTAACAGGCCGTGAAACAAGCAACCCGCTAAGCATCGAAATCAAATCCAAATCTCTCTCCCCTAACAGATCCATCACGTCCGTTGATTCATCATCCGGCATACAATCGTAGCTCAAACAACAAGCTCTCTCCATAGTCCTCGTCAACATCGTAGGTGTAAAGTCACTTTGCAATGACTTCACATCAAACATGCTACCAAAGTATAATAGATTAAGTAAATCCTCAACCACCAAAACACCCTCCCGTGCAGGTTCCCCCGTTTTAGTCGACTCAACAGCTGTATCAAGAGCGGATTCGGATGGAGAAACTTGACGTTGTTCAGTGGCGAGGTTGATTTCTTCAACCACAGCGGCAGCTAGTGGCTGACGAAGCTTCTCGAGCTCATCAATGGCAGCAATAACAGCGGATTTGGAGCGAAGAGTTTCTTCTTGTTCTTTGTTGAGATTTTTTCCTTTAGAGAGGGATTCTTCCATTTGGAGAATGCGGCTGTGTTTCTTGCGAAGAGCACGGAGACGCTTGTTGATAACGCTCAGTACTGGTCCATCGGAGAGTTCTGACACCGGCGTAGATGCCATTGGTGGTTCGACGGAGGTTGACGAAGAAATGAGGAGTATGCCGCCGTGGACGGCGGTGGATGACAAGGGTTTTGGAGGGTCTGTATAGTAGAGAGGCAGAAGAATTGAGACTGCGGAGTGGATTACCTTTCCCAATTTATAAATGAAATAGTAATATTTTTGTTATAAATATAATGTATGGAATATATTATTGTAAGAGCCGTTTGGATGGGCTTTAAGTTGGTTTGACCAACTTATAAGACCTGTTTTAGTTTTTGAACGTGTTGCCTAATGCTTACTTTAAGCCATAAAATTATTAAAGTCGGTCAAAAATGAAAAGTTAGAATTTCTAACTTTTTTTTTTCTAAGTGCTTAAAGTTATTTTGTTTGACAATTGAAATTACTTTTATATCCTTTATATTTTAACTAAATTTCCAAACTACCATTTTTATTCTTTTAATCCTAAAATTCAAACACTTATTTTCAACATAACCACTTTTATTCAAACACTCAACTGCTTATTTATAAAAATAATTTTCAACACTTCAAAGTTCTAAAAGCATTTTATACATAAAAGTTATTTTTTTAAGCCCATCCAAATGAGCTCTAAGTGTATATTCATTTATTTTTGCAGAAAAGAAGGGATTTTTGGAATAATATTAAAAGAATTTTTATTCACTATACTTTGATCTCTTGAAAAATAAAAAATAAAATTCTTTTTTCTATCTTTTTTATTATATTTTTTGTGAATTTATTGTTTTATAACATTTCGTCTCTTTTTTTTCTTAATGATATAATTCGAATTATCTACTAGTTTTGAATGACCAAAATGCAGACTTGTTTGATACGCGGTTAATGTTAAAATAAAAATTATTATCTTTTTTATTTAATTATGTTAGATTGTTATTATTGCATTATACAATTATTTACAATTAAAATATATATATTTTATTTGTATGATGACCTATAATGTAAGTTAATGAAAAATGATGTTGAGCTTTTATCAAGACAAATATTTATTTTCGATTTATCTGTATTGAATAGAATAAAAATATTGAATAAAAATAAAAAATATATTTTACAAATTTCAAATGCATAGATAGTTCAACAGTGGGATATTTCTCTCTTTTAATTATAGATGCTAATCTTTTTAGGATTTTAAATAATATATTTGAAGTTTTGATATGACCTATATATAATTAAAGAAACTTTTTCTGAGTTAATAATATTTTTTTTGATTAATTGAATATTTTATATATGAAAGAATTATTAGTAAAAGGTCTTGTTTGGAGGCAAGAGAGGTTCTTGTATGATTGTTTGTCTTATCACACACATTATTATTACATGTAAAAAAAAAAAAGAAAACTTACATAAATATATAATATTAAAAAATTATTTACTATCTATAGCAATAAAAAAAAAATTCACTGAACACTTATAATACAGTTTTAATACATATTGCAGAGAACTATTTATAAAACATATATAATACAAGTTTTATAGATAGATAATACATTTATCACATACTTTAATAGATTTATAATACATTATGTCAATTTCTTACTACACAAACATAATATATATTTTAAAACACTTATAATATATTTATATTGTATGCATAATTTACTTTTAATACAAGTGTAGATTTATCATAATATTGCTATGTATTGCTATAAATTATAATAAATAAAATATATCGCTAAAATCAGTAATTAATTTTTAAAAAGCACTCAATTAAGTAATTTTTTCAAAAAAGAAATGGTTAAAATAGTTTCTAAAGTGTCAACACAAAAAAAATAAAAATTAAAGCAAATATCGGAGAACCTATTAAAATATTTAATTTTATCGAAAAGTTTTTTTTTTTCTCATTTAGTATCCGAAGTTTGTGGAGCTCCGATTAAATTCAGATCACGCATTACAGACCCCATTCAAAATGGTGCTCCCAACAAAAAAAAAATCATACCCAAAATTCAAATTAAAAATCTCTAATTAAAAATGAAACAGTCTCATCACTCTATTATAATCTATGTTAGCGAAAAGTTTTTTGTTGCGCCTTCACTGACGTGCTTAATGACTAGAACTTTCAACTTCTGTATTAGTGACTATTTGTTAAAGATATGTTATTATAAAGAAGGAGTTGACACGGACCCCAAGAGATGCCCAAATAGGGGCTTATTTTACAATTTGTATATTCAGCACTCTTACGTGACTCCAATAATTTTGACATGAAATTTTAGTAATTTTTGACCTTCTGATTCAAATACTTTCGATAAATATACATTCACTAGAACAACACAAATTAACATGCCAAGAATATTGATTTATTATTTCACAATTCAATTTTTTAAAAATTAAATATTCAAATATTTTTAATCTTATAATTCAAATGTAATCCCAAATTGTTAATCTCAGCTCATTTTTTTTAATCTTCTGCTCTAACAAATATTTTTACTTCAAGCTTTTGACTACTAAAATAACGTACAAATTTTATATTTTATTTCAAATTTTTGACTTCTAAATTTTAAAAATTCATCTTTTTGTAAGGATATCATCTTTATACACATTTTATTTATTTGATTTACGAAAATCATTGTTTAACCCAATTTAAGTGACTATAATTGAAATAGATCAATCTTTTATGGCAATTGAAAGTTAAATATTTCAATGAACCATCATAAAAAATATAAAGAATTACAACGTAATAATTCAATTTGAAAATTAAGATCCAATTTGAAAAATAAAAAACAAAAGCTACAATATTTATAACTATGAAAAGAAGATATCAGAAAAATGACGTGCATCGACTTCACACAAATAGAGCACTACAAGTATTATTTGTTGAATTTCAACATAGATCTAAAGTCAAAATTCAGCAAAAAATAAATAGGAACATACCTTCAACCATAGTTGTTTAAGTGTAGTAGACAAAAAAACTTAAAAAAAGATCGATTTGTAGCAAGGTCATGAACTCTTTACCCTATGTCTATTTCACTGTGAGCCAGATTGATAGAGTCACAAATGCATTTATGTGTAGGCTACGGATTTTTAAGCAAATCCTAAGGACTTCTTGTTAAATACGATTTTTTTAGGAACTCAAAATTTATAATTTTCTTCAATTAAGAAAATTATTGAACACGCATAACTTGAATTAACTTAGTTATTAAAAAATAAGGTCAATATTTAATTATCAAATATTTGGGCTATATTAAAATCTCTAAAAAAAATGTGTAATATTTCAACATTCTCCCGCTTAGTTCACAAATTAAAATCAAACAATTTTTTATGAATGAAAAATATAGTAAAATGGGCACAGACTTTATTCACCCGACTTAATTATTACTGCAATCACTTTAACTAGAACATATTTCTACATGAATCATGACGGTCATGTTCTTAAATAAAACACTTCCTTTCATGTATTATGATGTATAATATAGTCTAACAAAATGTTCAATAATTTTATTGATCTAGTGATCACAATATAATACATGAAATTTAAAATGTGCATTTTCATGTATAACGAAGAAATGATAGTATCTAGACAAACTTATAAAGAATAAAGTATGATCAAAATGAGCTTGCGGGTTTCATTTTTATAAAGAATAAAGTAAAATCAAAATGAATTTGTGAGTTTCATATAAGTTATCTAATTCTTGAAAACGTTAGCTGATAAATCTTTCGTCATCAAATAAATAATATAAAAAAATTATATTATCAAACTCAAAATTCAATCTCATTTTTTTACATATTTTCTAACCATCAAAATTTATGTCGATATAATAAAAAAAATTTAATGCACTTTGGAAGAAAGCCAATAACCTTTTAAAGTCCAAATAATGTACTTCAATTATAACATCTGTGATGTAGCTTCATAACATGTTATATATTCAACTTTCATTGTGGATATTACAAAAATGATTTGCTTGACAGTTGACACATTTTCAAGACAACACCTTCAACAACAAAAAAAAAATTCAGAGGTAGATCTATCACTATTTTTACATACACTCAAATAAGAATCTAAACATCCAATTATCTTCAATGAGTCTGAATATTTTTAGATGAGTTTACGATTTTTGATTTCTTGCAAATATTTCAAAATATTTTTATCAATTTTTTAATAATCGAGATCATGATTACTTTAATATCTATCAATCATTTTTACAGCAAAGGCAATATCTGATCTAGTGCAGACCTATGTATATATAAGGTTTTGTGCTCCGCTTCTCTCGCGCTTACTTGCATGTTCGTTTTTCCATTTTGAGATCTTTAGATTCGTAAGATCATAATAGAGTTCCTTTCAACAAGTGAAGCATATAGAATGACTTTTCTTTTGTCTTGTCTCAATACATTTTGTGAACATTGATAAAATGAGATTTTTTTCAATTTTTTTTTAAAGTAGAACCCTTGAGATAGTCTAAACAACAGTTGAGATCTATCTTTAGAAATATCTATGCCAATAACATAGAATTAGGTGGTTTCACCCGTATCCTTCATTTCAAAATTCTAAATAAGAAACTGTTTCATTACTTTCAACTACCTCAAATCAGGATCAGTAAGTAAAATACATTCAAACAAAAGGCTAAAAATATGATTTTTTAAAAATTTATTTTTAAACTATACATCAATCAATGATATTTTCCGTAATTCAAACAAAAAAAATAGTATTATGAAACTTAATATATTTTTTACGGAAAGTCAATTTTAGTTCATAAATAAATTTATTCAACTGACAAATAAGGTAACTTTCATTCTTATCAAAAAATTCTTCAGGCTAACACATGTATATCATCTCTTTAAGATCTCCATTATATATATATAAATGAAAGTGAGCTACTAATGTCATGATTATTCTGAATGAATTCTACTTTGATAAAAGAAGATTTTATGATAATCAATATCTTTTTTTGAGTGAAATCCTCATCTACAAATTTAGTTTTATATCGTTCAATATTATCACATGAGTCACTTTTGATTTTATTAATCCATTTGAATCTCAACGTGGAGGCTCTTGATAATTCAACGAGATTTTACATAAATTTCAACTCTTCTTTCGTGGCATCATAACAAAGTGTAGAGTTTACTCCACTCATTATATATATATAAGAATGAATCATCTTTTAATCCAATATCATAATAACACTCTTGAAGATATACAACATAGTCACTAAAAATTATTGATTTATGAATTCTCGAGGATTATCTTACTTTCACGATACTTCTTCTTGAGCATTATCTTACTTTCACTTGCTTAGATGCTTCTTTAATAGGTTAAAATAAAATGATTTGCTTTTTGTGTGGCTACTTAAGTGATAGTGACTGTTGGACTTGTTACTCTCTGAATAATTCATGAGAATTTGTTAGATTTATTTTCATGTTTCCAACGCACAAAGAACAATAAGTGATTTCTTATTCTCGAGCTCCACCACTTGAGTTGAACCACTGTCACTTGATGTTTTTCAAGAATTTTAACATTTTTAGCCTTAACAATTTTAGGAGAATGGGATATCATGACAATAAAATTAATTTATTTTAGAGTTAATTGTGTTGGTTATATGTCATGACCTCGATCTGTGGTGGCTGACATCCACAATACTTATTTCAGTGGGAGAACCATTTCTACAACCCAGCTTATCAACTTAAGAAATAAATATTAAAAATCTTGCAGAAGCAGAAATATAACCAGAAAATAATACTGAGTTTCCATAAATTCAGCCAACAATTTTAATAACTATGAAAATGCGGAAGTCAACATATCCTAGGAACTGAAAGTCGCCCGTTCCAAAACTCTAACCAGTGTCAATGTAAGAAAAGGGGAAACACTCCCCAAACAGAAGTCAAAATTCTAAAACACTGTCTAAACATCTGAGTCCCGAAAGAAGGTCTGAGATTAATGGAAAAGTCCACAGCAGCATGACAGAATAGCTCATCCTTGGATTTTGAACAAACTTCTAATCTTTCAATCGAGGTCTCTCCGCAACCGGCTGAATATGCCCTATACTTAACAAAAGGCAGAGCAAGAGTAGTGTCAGTACACAAAAATAACGGTGTACTGGTAGGATCACGCGGTTAGTCAATAAGCGGATCATAGACAAGTAAATTCAACACAATAGGCATATACATATACATAATAAGTCAACCAATCTCAAGTTCAACTATTATTCAGCAATATCATAACTCAATAACTTCTGCATGCTATAACTTCACATCAGGGTCCTCTCAAGGGTCCTACAAACAACCAACTTTGTGTCGGAACATGACACCTAATCCAATTATGTGTCGGAACGTGACACCCCATCCAAATATGTGTCGGAACGTGACACCCGATCTAAATTATGTGTCGGAACGTGACACCCGATCTAAAGGTACCATAATCATAAATACATTTAGTATTTACAATATTTATATCATCAAGAACAAGTTCATCATATAGACAGGCCAGCAAGTGATCATTTCATACATAATCTAGCATGTTTTCCTATTCATATACATACATGCATATCATGAAGCAATTTAACAAGTAGATGAAACACATACGAGAAACTAGACCATTATCTACCTCAAATTCAAGCTTCAAAAACCTTACAATGCAAGAGCCTTCCCTTTCCAGATTTGTTCTTCTCGTTCTTGGTTTAGAAAACAGTAAATACATATAAAGGATCAACACAATGACCCAACTATTAGGAAATATAACATAATTTCACAACCTAGGCCAACCCTTTATCCTAACCTTACCCTAGGGCTAATTCCCACCATAGATTTTTAGTTCAAACCCTCCCTCAATAATTACCACCCATAATTTTTAGTTTCTAGGAATGAGGGTATGAATCGAGGGAGTAAAAACCTTACCTTAAGTGTGGAAATCCATGGGAAATTGGTAGAATTCTCCCTAGGTCTCCTCTTGAAGTTTTAGAAAATGATTTTGTAGAAAAAGACCGTTTCTGAACTTTTTCACAACTTAAGTCGCGACTGTCCCGCTCTGACGGGACCCATCGTACTCTGGCGGGATATGCAGAAAGAGTGAGCTCGGATTTTGTGCTCCAAGCCCCCATTTCACAACACACCCCTTTCAAAGATGTATTAAAATTATACCCTTCACGCCAAATTCAATTCAGAGAGTTTTACTTGTCCAAATGCGATACTGCGTAGTTGTAAATACTCCGTATCATCTTGGATATTATCCTGTCCAATAAAATTATAGATTTGACCTCCCATCATGCACATGATCACCCTAGATTTCACCTGACTCAAAATTCGTCCAAGTTTGGCCTAGGCTCAAATTTTCTGAAGTTACTATCAAAATTTTTCTGGCTCGAAATCCTTCTCCATTGGCGTATTCTAACGACGGAGACAGGTCGTACATTATATAAAATTGCTTATTATTTTTTTATTTTATATTTTTAAATGATGAATTGTCACGATTTGAATTAAGGCCTAGTAGTAACATGACAATCAAAACCAAGAAGGGCTCCAACCATGCCTCTTGACATATCATTAAGCATACATAATGTCAAGTAAAGTGGAACATAGCATAAGAAAGAGTATAAAATCATGAATCATAAGAAGATAGTAAACTTGACTACATAGACTCTACATTATATGTCCAACATATGTCTCTACTACTCAAGAAGGGCGGGAGTGGAAAGTGATCCTCGACCCCTATATTATGAGACAATATAGGCAATAATATGCATTAGTACGTTTGAATGTACTAATGCATTTACTATTTTCTTTAAATAATTGTTATTTAATTATTATGCTAATATGTATGACTTTGAAATTAATTAAAGTTATAACTATTAAATATTAATTCATTAAGAATATAAAAGTTGTTCAATATTTAATGGATATTTTGGTCAATCAATATCATAAATCATGTAGAAATTCTCTCCTCATAGTTTAATTGAAATAGATTTAATGTTAAACTCATAGTATTAGTAGGATAATATGTATCCAGCAATAATACTTAGTCCTAATAAAAATATATTTTGTTTAGTCATAGTATAAAATTAAATTAATACCTATTAGTAATTTTTCAAATGGGAGAAATTTTTAACATAAAAAAGACAAAAAAGTCAATCCACTTTTAATAGATATTTTGGTCTATCAATATTTATATTCATTTTTTTTTTTATAATAATATAGATTTTCACATTATAACATATGCCTACCTGGATAAGAATGTAACTTTTCGAGCCTTCCTCTCCATTGGCCTTAATGGACAAAACCAAATCTTCAAAAACAGGGCCAGAGACACAAAGCAACTCGCAAAAACAAAAACAAAGCCTGAAAAGTGTGTGAATAACACAACTATATTCACACTCATTCGATGCCTCTAAAAGTATTCATTATAGTAAACTCAGAATCTCATTAATTGCAGTTTCTTCAGGTGGCCTCCAACTGTTTGAAGAAATGCCTGAACGATGGTTTCACTCATTTTTACGCCAACCCATTTGAGTTTTCCACCTATTCCCCGAAAAAGACTTCACTCCCGAAGAAAAGATTCCATTTTTAATCTTGTATTGGAAAAAGATATGGGGTCTTTTCGGGTTTTTAAGCTTAGCAAGAAAAGAGCCGGGGATAGTGCATATTGCTGGTGTAGGAAAGGGTTGGGAAGTGAAGGGGATATGGAGCTGGAAGAGGAGATTTTGGCTTTCATGGAGTTATCTGAGAACCCAAATGCTTTTCCAACAATGAAAGAATTGGAGAAAGCTGGACGGGTGGATTTGGTAGAAGCTATAAAGAACAGAGGAGGGTGGTTTTTGTTTGGTTGGGACGCTGAGGATGATGATACGAACACTGTGAATGTTAATGAAGTTGAGACTGTGGAAATGCATTTTGACATTGAGGAGTTTCATAGAAGAGTCGAGAGTTGTCAAGAGAGTGATTTATTACATGAGAATGAAGCTCATTTTCCTGCCTTGTCCTCTGGTAGATCGATGTGAGGTTCCTTACACTGGAAATGTGCTTTCTTTTAGTTATTGTTATTGCTTTGCTTTTAGTAAGGACCTTTCCTACGTGAATCCAGATTAGTTTGGGCAGTAGACTCTGGATACATGATCCATAACTTTTATGTTATGTTTGATATTGTGGATATGGAATTGCGCTTGTTCTGCCATTTTGCAATTTTACTAAATCTTATCTGACATATGTGATTCTTTATTCTATTCAAATTTTTTTCATTAAGATTGGCTTTAACACTTGCCTTCCACATGTAAACAAAAATAAAAGCTTCCCTTCCTTTCTTTCACTATTCACACTTAGCTCCAGAGGTTGGTTGTTTGACAGGGATAGAACCAGAGACTTGATAAATGGTGAAGCTTATAGTTACAATTAACCAACGCAATAGAAGAATGAGGTAGATGGGATTACCAAGCGAAGTGAAGTCTAACTTCATAGCTCAGTACTACTAGTAACAAGAGTGAGAAAAGACAAAACTCAGGATGACCAGAAAAAAAATAATAAGAAACTAGAAGCATATCTCTAAATGATTATCTCCATCTATTTATCTCCTAGCTATTCATCGCGGGTTATATTTTTGTTGTGTGAAAAATCGTTCATTGGTATCTTCTTTTCTTCTTTCCTCTCCCTTCCCAACAGAGAAACTGTAGCAGAGGAAGATAGCGGGATTGAAGGGATATTGAGTCGACTAGAAAAAGAGAGGAACTCATCTCTTGGTATTGATCTGGGAAAACATGGACATATTTCTCGTAATTCAAGTAGGGACAACATAGATGAAAGAAGCTTTGGAACTACTGATGCAGGTAAATTAGTTAATCAGAAAGCAGGATGACATGTTATCAACAAAATGGTTGAAGAATCTATTAGTTACCGCATTGATTTGCTGTTTAATCATTATAACCTTTGTGTTCTATGTCGTAGATATCTTTTAAATTTCTTTGAATCTGAAACTGTTTTCCTTAACTTTTTGAACTAGAAATATTTATTCCTGAGTATTTTGTTTGTAAACATTTAAATTCATAATCATGAGATGTCATTTCTGTTACACTGTAAAAGACAGGACTGACCAAGGGAAAAATGGTAGCCTCAGTAAAGGTAGCCCCATGAAAGACATTCGAAGTGACGAGGAGTTTAACCATAGCATTTCACCAGCCATGTGGAGAAAATGGAGCAAACAACGTGCAGGCCTTCAGGAAATTGATTTTGAAGGTATTCCCATTCTTTTGTCTAATTCTGTTTATAGATTGTAAGTTGTAACCTCGCTTCACTACTGGTCTACTTCTATGAACAGCTGGTGAGGCTGCCCTGGGTAAAAGTTGGATTGAAGGTACCAGCGAAGCTTCGGGAGATGATGTAGTTAATATCACAGAGAGTAGAACTGAAGCTTTACGAAGATCGAAAAACGACAACCACAATGGGATAAGCACTCGGCTTCAACATTTAGAGCTTGAGCTATCCTTGACACTCTGCTCATTGAAATCCAATAGTGAGGAGTTACGTTCGAAGGAGGTATTAATCTGTATCTTTTTTCTCTTCTTGATAACCCGGTGTCTGGGCCAACTTTCCCCACTAATTTTATGGGGTACTTGTTACCTCTTGCCAGCACAAGTACCGGGTAACTCTGTCCACCAAGGCTTAGACAGATAGGTAGAAATATGTATCTTTTGTTTCTCAAAATTGCTAATGACAATTTTCCTAGCATCATATATTTTTGTTCTTATGTAAAATAATGGATTAGCTTGGCTGTGTTTTCCTGCCGATGCAATTATTCCACCAAAAAGAATTGTGTATCGTTATTTGTTGGATAGATGTCAACAGGGAGTTCATCGATAAATTTGTTTACCATGATTTGTTTGTGATCATTACATAATTGCTTGTCAAACAAAACTTTTTTATCACATTTCCAAACACTTTTTGCTAACATCAACCTACCCAAAAGTTCTCTTAGGAGTTTAGACTCAATGCCTAAAATTGCTTCCTTCGACTTCACACCCTTTCCCATAGAAAAGCTGAAAATAATACTGTTAAGACATTAATTTTAAATAAAGGAGTATCCCCTCTCAATATATACCTTATGTTTTTTAATGTGGTTCACAATCTTTAACATGATATCAGAGCCAAGGGAAGGTATTGGTCATGGATTTAAGTGTTTCCAAATGCATGACTCAGGAAAATGAATTAGGTCCACAAGTGAAAGGCTGTGTTAAGACATAGTTAGGTCCACATGGAAGGTAACATAGTGCTCTTCCTTCTTCGGGAAACTCAAATTGGCTACCACCAACCCAAAAGCTCTTGCGAAATCTATGCCTTAAGGGAATTATTTACCAAATATTTTCTTCAACGATTCTGTCTAAAGGAGAAAATACTTAGGTATTTGAAGGGGAGCCTTGGAGTAACCGGTAAAGTTGCTGCCATGTGACCAGGAGGTCACGGGTTCAAGCCTTGGAAACAGCCTCTGGCAGAAATGCAGGGCAAGGCTGCGTACAATAGATCCTTGTGGTCAGGCCCTTCCCCGGACCCCGTGCATAGCGGGAGCTTTAGTGCACCGGGCTGCCCCTTTTTTTTACTATATAGACATCTTAATTGGAAACAAAGTTCTGCTAACTATTTACTCCCGTCGTCCCAATTCATGTGAGGGTGTTCAGCAAATAGTTTAAGAAAAAGAAAGAAAGATTTTGAAACTTATGGTCTAAAACAAATCATAGATATTTTTGCGACTATAAATCATCTCATTAAAGGTAAAATGAGAAGTTTAAAGTTAATTGTTTCTAAATATAGAAAGACTGTCATTCTTATTGAAATAGACTAAAAAGGAAAGAATGTCTCATAGATTGGAACAAAGGGAGCATTGTTTAATGGGATAGTGCTAGTATGGTTAGGTAACTTCACGACTTCTTCCTTAGGTTTTTGGAAGCTCCCCAAGTGATTCTGATGCATGGGAGTTTCAAGAGAATGAATCCATCAAATCCCGGGAGAGATTGAGGTTGATTCGTGCAAAGCTGGCTGTGCTTGAGGGGAAAATGACACTTGCAATGAAGTCTGGTCACATCTCATTCATTTTAATATACATACTTTTGACTAGATATCTTAACCAAAACTGAGTTTTCCTACTATACATTTTCAGTGATGCACAGAAGATGTTAGGCGAGAAGCAGAAGAGGATTGATAGGGCTAGTAAAGCTTTACAACTTCTTCGTACTGCTTGGATTGTTTGGCCTAACTCCGCCTCAGAGGTTCTTCTAGTAGGTTCTTTTGATGGATGGACAACTCAGGTTTCATCTTGCTTCTACATCAATAATAGTAAATAGGAGACATGTTTTTACTGTCAAAACGTCATGCATAGTTTCTTTAATGTGATTGTCCAGACCAACTTAATCTTATTTTTGTTGTTTAAGATGAAGATGATGTGTTACCAATGATAACAGTAAGGGCATCATCTTCTGCTTGGTTTAGTTTAGAAGTGTCACCATAGAGTCAACATTTAGCTTTTCTTGTGGACAATGTGAGAGAAATTCACAACTTAGTTTTGTTTGGCTAGAGCAGGAAAGTCAAAGATTCTCTTTTAGGGGGTAAACTCAATTACTATCCAGTGCAATATGCTTTGCTGACTCGACTCCAGCAAATCGCATGACTTATTGCCTTCACAATATTTTCTTTCCTCTTTTATTTTGTTGGTGGTGGGATGCAAGGAGGGTTTGCAAGAAGAGGTATGGATCTAATCACAATAGTATCTGATCACTTATTAAGAAACTGAAGAATATAATCCCTCCGTTTCAATCTGGGTCTTACTTTCTTTTTTAGTTTATTTCAAAATGCCACCTTTTTGTATCTAGTAAGTTTTTTTCCGAACATTCCCATTTCCCCTTTAATGATATTCCCTCATTAGGAATAACATGGTATATTTGAAACCACAAGATTTAAGGGGTATTTTTGATATCTTATATAAAGCTTTATTTAAGATCACAAGTTTCATAAGTCTTTCTTACATACATTCTTAAACTTTGTTCCACTGAAACTAAGACATATAAAATGAAACGATGGACTAGCAAAAATCAGGATTTTCTCTACTTACTAATCCAAATCAGATACAGAGCGTTAGTGAAATGGAGACTTCATAGTCAAGGTGCACTTCTTCAATCCTTGCTTTCCAGAAAGTCACTTGGAAATTAGGAGAGGAACCAGTTTTGTGTGCCATCAAGTCTATTTTACCAAGTTTGTTCCTAAAGCATCAAATGTCTTGAAGAATGATGTCTTGGCGGTATCTTTAATAACGAAAACTGCACATCTCTATGTTCCCTTCCCCTAAAAGGCCTTGTACAAACTTTGTGATGTTGATTTCAAGGAGCTTCTTGTCCTTGACTAGCAGCATGATACGATGCATTGAAATGCAGAGAAAGATGGAAAGATCGAGCACGGGTGTTTTTTCTGTAAACCTAAAGCTGTATCCAGGCAGATATGAGGTGGGTTTTAATGATTGCAATGAATTTGATATCATACTGTGCTATCCGGTGATGTACCAAGTCTCTCATTTATTTTTCATGCAGATCAAGTTCGTTGTTGATGGCATATGGAAAATTGATCCTTTGAGGCCCATTGTTCACAACAACGGACACGAAAACAATCTTCTCATTGTTACATAAGAGCATGTCCCTGCCAAGTTACTTCGGAATTTGAAAGATCAACAGATCCTATGTGGTTAAAGGACTTACAAATTTGATTCTGTTGGAAGTTCTACCAAGCTGTGATGTTTTTTGCTTCTAGACAATTGTTTGATGATTAGTCTTGGGTTCCATGTAAAATTTTGTAGTCATTTCCTCACCATTCTTTGACCCCTATCCAATACAGGTTCGTTACTTGGCTATGTAAAGTTAAACTTGATCATCGTTTTAGTAAAAGAAAGTTGAAATTCTTTGGTACATTTGGTCTTTCTATATATTCAGTTGGTTTGTTTGCATGCTGATATCTCTTGAAAGGGTCCTTGCCAAAGATCTCTTCTTTTCTAATTGAAGGGTCGTGACTATATTGTTTTTTCCGTCGTTCTATTTTTTTTTCTCCAGGTTTTCGTTCTAGTTTATTGACATTTTAGTTCCCATCACTTATGGAAGATTGAGTTGTGAGTTAAATAATTCATGGGGTGTTACCCAAATGACATTTACAAATAATCCTTCATAAAAAGTAAAATTCATAATCTTAATATAGTAAATCATCTCTAACAACAGGTAAAGTTGACTTGATGGTGTAATACTTACATACATTGTTAGTGGATGTGATTTAAACACAAAAAAAGAGAGAGAAAGGGATATACCTAATTTATCTAATTTTCAGATAACTTCTCTAACCACTATGATTTTTTTAACTAATTGTGATTTACCTAATGTATCTTCCTACATGTAAAAAAAAACAATGGGGTGGGGACGTGGGGCCATTCTGTTTAAATTTTCTAGGCTTAATCTTTCGATTTTGGTGGGTTTTATTGGTTAAAGATAGTTATGGATCTAATTGATAACGTTACAAGTTGTAACTTACAACGACGTGTTTGTTCCAAACCAATTGAGATCGGATATATAAATCCTCACCAACCATGTCATTTCATATATATTCATTTATATAATGTAAGAATGAACCATGAAATCAATTAGTCTTTGTTGCCTTTTCAGTTCATTTATTTGAGTTTGAAATTGGCAATATGTTCGATCGTTTAAAATTTAATGCTCCATCACGTTTCATGCATTATCAATAGAAATTCCAACATTAGGAAAGTTACCGTAAAATAGAGTAATCTCAACAATAACAAACAAACAGGGGATGTAGCTCAGATGGTAGAGCGCTCGCTTAGCATGCGAGAGGTACGGGGATCGATACCCCGCATCTCCATTATTTTTGGTGCTTCTTTATTTCCTTAAGACTTAACTGCAAATAAAAACAGTGACTTCAACAAAAGGGACTAACAAATACATAATATTCTGCTTGACCACTCTTTTCACTATACACATATATGTCTGATGCCGACGCCTTGATATACACATCCACTCCAGCAAAACTATTTACCTTATTTATAATCTTGTCTGTATGCATTTCATCTGGTGCTAACGAGAACTGTGAGGTAGTAACATTTGTAAAGGACAGAAGAAATCAGTTTGTGCAAGAACTAGCATGTTCTCACACCCATTGACAAGCCTCTCACAGCAACTTTTACAGCAGCAATGACACCATGCTGTCTCAACCCTTGATTCTCCTTAGTCTCGCTATTATCTTCACCCTCAACAGCGACAAAGTATGCAACCTATCAATCCAAATGAGGGATAGAGTTACTAACTATTATGACAAGAAATGAGCGGAAATTTAGCCCAGCCTAAGTTGTTGCATATTTCTGTAGTTTAGGCTGCATTTCTTCTTACTGTGTCTGCAGTTAACAATCCAGCAGTAAATAACAACCTGAATGAAAACAATCACATTTGAAATGTTTGCTGTGATGAGTTCCAGCGTTTCAATTGGCTGGACCTCCCACAACTCCCTCAAAAAAGGAACTGGTTTCACTTTTCTACTGCCTTCGTCTCACCAACAACGTCTAACTAAAGCATCACTTCCACTATGAAGTGCAAGACGTATCCATAGAGATTGGCTAGACATCCTAAAATTAAATATTTTATTTGATTAGTTCTAGAGACTGCTAACTAGATACAACACAAAATGATGGACGTCAAACAAAAACTTTTCATTCTTAAGTTTATGAAATATGTCGATACAAACTTGAGATCAAGAGCATTGGGACTCATCCAGTCGCCTACAGGTGACATTCAAATATGATGAAATATCATTTGCTAGCCTAGCCTTGAAGAAATAAGATTTAGTTTTCATCTGTTACTCTTGATGCGTCGGGCATCATGCCTGAGAACCAATATCGCATCTGAAAGACTATCTCAAATCTTGAAACAGATATGTCAAAAGAATGTAGAAATATGGCTTGGCCTCAGCTTACTCATCTATATGAATTTATTCGGAAATTGTTTAGCCAACTTGCTTATACTATGAACAGCATTCTTCTTGAGAGCGCTGTCTCCTTTCCTATCTATGTAAAAAGTGAACAGAGATTAAGTAACAAATAAAATTGCTTCTACTGCGAAAGAGTTCTCAAAGAAATGTGCAAATACATAAAGTTCATTCACCAGTACTGAAGAATATCATAAGGAATATGACAAGAAGGATCTCCATTTAAATAGGCATTTGAAGATTTTGATGATATGCCAAGAGATCTAACGAATTATTGTCAAGTAATCTTACCTTTCCAGAGGCATTCCGGACAGGCGAAATGTGAAGCCAAAATGAGGTTCCGTCTTTTCTGAAAGAAATTATGTAACCACAAGAGACTTGAGTCTAGAGAAGTAATACTCGTCTAAATAAATAACTTGCAGGGCCAGGATCCAACCTGTAATTTAACATACGTAAGGTACTTGGTTGTTCATCTTGGATGCATTCTTTTATCTGCAAAGAGAGAAGTAAATAAAAACTTCGATTTAGATCATGTGGCATCAAAATTGAGCAAATAAGAGCTAATTACAAGAGAAAATTACCCCAAATTGTGACTTTGAATCTGTGTCCGTCACACTTGAAGATCTACAGTTATAGCCCAACACTTCATCTTTGGAAAAGCCTATCAAAAATGGGAAGAAAAGAATCATTCCAGTTA